>NC_086449.1:822067326-822414826 GCF_028390025.1 Pseudophryne corroboree | reverse complement strand
CTTCAAGACCAAATTCAATAAATGCAAAAAGAAAGACACTTATGGGCCCTGGTATAAAGCATTACCTTCAATAAGTGCTCTTACAGCCTCTACAGAAGGAGTCCCGTTGGATCTTTAAGCTGGGAACACTATCCCCTGGTGGCCTTAACGAAAACCTGGGATTACAGTGTTTTCTTTAGGGTCGTTTAACTAATTATTTGGGTAATCCTATATGCAGCTTATAGTGTAGGGGTTAATTGCTGTTTGCCAATTATAATCATCCTGGTTTTTTGGCAACAGACGATTTCAATATGTTATTATGTTTTTGATGTTGGCTAGGTGTTATTAGGATCTCTCCATATACGATGGTTTACATGTATTTTAAATGTGCTGTATTGTTTATCTATGTATGTTTTTTGTACAGGCTCTCTGGACGCCTGTAATTGATTACTGTTGGTTTCCATGACGATCTCCCTGCCCCGCGGCGCACCGTGACGTCATCGCTCAGCGACACGGAAGCGTGCAGCATGTGCGGACGGGCGGCAGCGCCGTGAGGACAGGTGAGTACAATCTTTACACTAATGTCTTTTGTCTGTGGTGTATTTAAGTGTTGTATGTGTATGTTTTTATTGTTGTCCAAGCCCTGAGGACGGGGTGCTTTTCCCCGAAACATGTAGGCAAATAAAGGAATTTTATCTTTGCATCTGCTAAGTCTGCCTGAGTGCCACCAACGCTTACTCCATATACTTGTCTCATTGCTGACCTGGAGGGCACCGCAGCAAAGGAACCTTTCCATATACAGTGGGAGTGCCGGTATGATTTTGGAATTATATATATATATATATATATATATATATATATAATGGAATCAGTACTGCAGCTAAAGCGGAGAGCAAAGGTCACCATGGGGCAAATTCAGTAAGGATTGCAAAAATTACAAATTAGCAAAAATTGCGAGCAAAAGCAAAATTGAGAAAGCACGCCAAACAGAAAAACTGCAACACTAATTTAATTTAACAAAAAGAAGGTGGCCTTGTAAAATGTGCAAATACTGCGAAAACCATCCTAATAAATCGGAATTTTTGCGTACATATTACAAATGTACGCAATTTTTGCTGACATGTTTCTGATGTTGCATTTTTTGCTAACAGTGTTTTTCCCTTAAAAATTGCACAACCTACTTTCCTGCACCCAAATTAAAGAAACTACTCAACAATTGTAAATCAATTAAATCATCACTTAATTGGTCAAATGATCTTGTGGTAATTTAGCAATTATTATCTTAAAGACACCATAGTGTTTTTCTTCAAACATTGACTAATGCCCATAACTGTGTTCAAATATATTCAACTAGAGAGAGTGTGAATTCTGGCCTCTAAACCCTACACAACAGCAATTTTTGGTATAGGTTTTAACAAACACACTTTTTTTGGAGTCAAAATATTTACCTTACTTTAAGGAATTATGTGTAAATATTTGTTTCAATGAGTATACAAATGGAGCAGAATTTGCAAAACTTGAAAATAAAAAGATGGTGTTGCTGTTCTTCAACATATGTTTATGTGTGTAGCGCACAAATAAAATTTAAAAAATGGGGGCGTGGCCTGGCTGCTGAAGGAAGCAGACACACACTGAAAGAGCTCCTGCAGCTGGGATTCCTAAATCCCTTGTTTATCCCCTATCAGCATTTCCCTTATGCTCCTGGCGGCTCCACTATCTCCCTCTGTCCCTCTAGTGTGCCCCTGTTTGTGCTGCGGAATCGGGGAGCGGCGCCTAAAGCTCCCGCGGATTGCGGTCTACAGGAATCCCCAAAGCCGGGGCCTCAATTTACCTTGGCTGGTGCCCGGAGCTTCGGAGTCGGGCCGCTGATCTCGCCGCCGCCTCCTGGTGCCTGCGCTGCGGCTAGCCACAGCGGAACAACGTCCCTTGCCGCCCCCTGCCTGTCTCTTCTCTCCGGAGTAGTCGAGACCCTCAGTGACTGGACGGTGCCGCATGAAGCCCGGCGGCCATCTTGGAGGAGACTATCCAGCCTCTTGCTATCTCCTGCCGGCCCTCAGCGTGAGGGAGCTTGCTGGGGGTATAATCCGCGGGACTCCCGAGGTGAGACTGAGGACTGCTGTGGGGCTCTGCTCTCGGAGAAGGGGGTGAATTTAGAAGTTGCTGGCCTGTTATTATATGCACTGCTCATCAGCTGATACCTGATCCCTGCTCTCCCTGGGGCTACCGCACAGCCATCAGCCTCTACTGCTGCTTATACCCAGTCGGTCCCCCTAAGCAAAGTGCACCTCTGGGACAGTGTTGTGTCCGACAGCTCACAGGTGCCTCGTACCTCATATCTACGAACCGGCAAAACCAAGCCCTGGTGCCGCATGGTTACGGTCAGCGCATAATCAACACCTGCTGGTGTCATTCCTAACCCCTACCGGCAAACATATTATACCTATTATCTGAAGTAAATCTCTAACCCCGACAGCGGGTTCACCTGTAACTATGGGAAGACCCCTAGCAACTTTTTGGAAGATGTGTCTGCTTGCTTGATGCCGCCCTAAAACCACGTGGGGGGCTACTGCATGGCGACGGTCCGCACATTCTTATATTGCCAGGGCTATGTGAAAGTGTAATACTGCACCAACCTCCTTATAGACCGATCTCATGGTGAGAGGCACGAGGAAGAAAAAGGCCAAAACCAAGCCAGACGAGACTCCAAAATCCGCGACACGTCATTCGTCGGACCTGCGTCAGTTCTTAACTCCGCCGACCGCGGCCCATACTTCCACCTCAGTGACACCAGACTCCTCGATTCTTCTTACTCCAGAGGGCGACATGTCGGTCTCCAAGGACGCACATTCCCCATTGGCCTCGTCTTCATCTGCAGAAATTAGTGAAATTTTGTCTCACGTCAAGTCGCTTCCCACTAAACAAGACTTCTCGGCATTAGAGACCCGCTTGCGTTCTACTATTAAACAGGAGGTGGCAGCACTCCAACAGGACATATCTCAAGTCGCAGCCCGAGTTGATATATTGGAACGCCATGAGACATCTAGCGTGGACACTCTAACTAAATTTCAAGAGGTGCTTACTCATCAGAGGAATGATATTGCTTTTCTCAGGTCACGTATTGAGGATATGGATAACCGCGGGAGGCGGAACAATATTAGGGTCAGAGGCCTCCCTGAAAGTGTCCAGCAGGCTGACTTGTCGACTGCCCTTACTACAATATTTGGAGAGCTCATTGATCTGGATTCGAACGAGGCAATCATGTTTGATAGGGCACATCGAGCCCTCCGTCCTCGTGGTATATCATCAGACAAGCCGCGGGATGTGATTTGCAGGCTCCACTATTATGCCCAAAAGGAAGAAATAATGAGAAAGGCCCGCCAACTGAATGACATCGATTTCCAGGGGGAAAAGATTCAGCTATTTCCGGATCTCGCATGGTCAACACTGCAACAACGCCGTGCCTTAAAGCCCCTTACCGATTCCCTCCGGAAACAAGAGCTGAAATATAGATGGGGCTTCCCTTTCTCTCTCCAGGTTTCCCACAATGGCAGAGCAGTTATCCTCTCCAGACCTTCAGAATTACCAGCCTTTCTCTCGACTTTAGGTTTACAGCCAATATTGTTACCTGACTGGGACTCTTTTCACTACCAACCTGAAATACCAGCCGTGACCCCTCCGGATGACATGTGGCAACAAGTGCGATCCTCGCGGCCACGGGGAACTTGCCCTGTCAGCGCACAATCTTCTGAGCCTCCATGACGGTGATGCCTTGCTCTATTGAGGTGTAAATGTCTCTGTTATCGCAGTCGTATAGTTGGTTTCTTCTGTCCCTCCGTGGTACAATACGTCACTGATATATACAATCGGTTCTGTAACGGTTTTTCTAAATAAGTGATATGTTTTCTTTAGAATGTGTTTCAATCATATTTAGGCTATATATTTTTGCTAATGATGTTAATACTTTCTTCATTCCTTGGTAAATTTTTTCCACATTGAATAGCCTTTTGACCCGCGGATGGTCGCTGTCCGTGGCCCCCCGTAGGACCCCCCTATATGCTGCATCCCCTGTCTCTTCGGGTTAGGAGCTGGCAGGATTCCGCTCCTGTCCCTATTGCAGCAGCCCTTTTTCTAATACTACGGTTAGCTATGTTTGGTATTATTGCACTTTGTGGTGTGGCTCTCCACACTACATTCTTTTTTTTTATTTTCCTCGGTCATGTCTTGACTTTCTTTCCTTTCTTTGCAGTCCTATCTTCTTTTCCTCCTTCTACTATGGTTGGGATGACTAATATAATTCTGTTTGGGATTAAGCTATAATGGGTCAAGGTGATTTGCATGTTACTTCCCTCAATGTTAAAGGCTTGAATATTCCTGAGAAACGGTCTAAACTTCTCAAATGGCTCAGGGATGAGAAAGTGGACGTTGCCTTTATTCAAGAAACTCATTTCAAGATTGGCCATGTACCGTCACTTAAATGTCATTATTACCCTCATGTCTTTATGACTAATAACCCTTCTGGTAAGACATTAGGTGTGGCTATTTTATTCGCCCGTCACTTGCCTGTTCAAAATGTCACGTCTCATAGATTAGTTGAGGGTAGGGGGTTGTTGGTAAAATGTGATATCCATAATCAACGTTTTTCCTTCTTGACTGTATATGCTCCCAATATTAAGCAGCCTTCCTTCCTGACCTCGGTCCTGGAGCGCGCCGAGCCTCTTCTGGAGGGAGTAGTAGTGATGGGAGGCGACCTGAACTGGACTCTCGACCCTCTCCATGACACATCTAAAAAGGTATCTCATAAGCCGGAGAAAGAGTATAGGAGGGTGAGACGCGCTCTGCTTGACCACCAGCTGATCGACACGTGGAGACTGACACATCCCTCAGAGGTAGACTATTCTTTCTTTTCACACCCCCATCAGACGTATTCTAGAATTGCAAAAACAACATGTAAAACATGAAACAGCGCTAAATGAAGAAACTAAAAACAGGTGTTTCCTTAAAAAGAATTATATACGTTTTAATAATACATATAAAAAATGAGGAATTCTCATAAATACACCATAGGATAATGGAGCCTCTATAGCCAGTCTCTGACCCTTGACAATTAGATGTAAATGTGCACACCTCTTGGTTTTGACAATGTCCCTGTGACCGGTCACAATATCAACAGGATCCTCACTTAGATATGCAGATAAGTCCAATCTTGTGATATATTTACCAGGATGTAGTGGATTGGCCGGGTATCCCACCTAGCGAAGATCCAGAGGCTATCTCAGATCCAACGCCGATGATTTTGGTGGTTTTCCCTCTATTAATTTTCCACGTCCATGGATTTGAGAATGTCCAAGATGGTGGTAACTGCAATGGTGTCCTGGAGGTGATTCCGGAATGTCTGGGTCAGGGCTGGTATCCTTACGCGTTTCGCTGGCGTTTGGCAGCTTTAACAAAGGTGTTAAAGCTGCCAAACGCCAGCGAAACGCGTAAGGATACCAGCCCTGACCCAGACATTCCGGAATCACCTCCAGGACACCATTGCAGTTACCACCATCTTGGACATTCTCAAATCCATGGACGTGGAAAATTAATAGAGGGAAAACCACCAAAATCATCGGCGTTGGATCTGAGATAGCCTCTGGATCTTCGCTAGGTGGGATACCCGGCCAATCCACTACATCCTGGTAAATATATCACAAGATTGGACTTATCTGCATATCTAAGTGAGGATCCTGTTGATATTGTGACCGGTCACAGGGACATTGTCAAAACCAAGAGGTGTGCACATTTACATCTAATTGTCAAGGGTCAGAGACTGGCTATAGAGGCTCCATTATCCTATGGTGTATTTATGAGAATTCCTCATTTTTTATATGTATTATTAAAACGTATATAATTCTTTTTAAGGAAACACCTGTTTTTAGTTTCTTCATTTAGCGCTGTTTCATGTTTTACATGTTGTTTTTGCAGTTCATGAGAGACTGACTATCTCTCTCCCTAACAGCAGCTTAGAGAACCAGCACAATCATAGCGCCAGAACGTGTATCAAACCATTGATACCAATCTAACCGTATTCTAGAATTGATTATTTGTTTCTAAGTCACCGACACCTACACCTAATTTCTGACACTTCCATAGGACAAATTGTATGGTCCGATCATGCCCCTGTTAATCTCACGATACGCCTTCCATCAAGCTCACGGCGCCAATGGTCGTGGCGTTTCAACGACACACTTTTACAAGATGAGATATGTCGCGCTCAAATAGAATCAGCTATAGACTCCTATATTTGCACCAATGATTTAGATGATATATCTAAACTTTCGGTCTGGGAGGCACATAAATGTGTCTTGCGGGGGGTTTGCATTCAGATAGGCTCTCATCGCAAAAAACAGAGGGAACAGCTCAGGGAAGACTTACTATTTAAGATAAAATCCTTAGAACTTCTACATAAGAAGTCCCAAACCCCACAACATTATGCAGATCTCGAGGCGGCTAGGGCAGATTTGAATAGACTGCTCTCTGATAGAGTCAAGTTCTCCTATCGGAAGTGTCGGAGCAGGTACTATCAATGGGGCAATAAACCGGGGAAATTATTAGCCAGGGCTCTTCGTGAACAACGAGCTATTACTTTTATTCATTGCATTAAGGATGGTCAGGGGAAACCCCGCCACGAGACACTTCACATAGCTAGAGCCTTTCGGGCCTATTACTCTGCCCTGTACAACCTTTCTGGGCCGTCTGGGAGGGCAGATAAGATATCACACCAAACAGCCATAGCAGACTACTTAAATATTATAGATTACCCTACCTTGTCCAGAGAGGATGCAGAGGGTTTGGACGCACCCTTCTCGCCAGAGGAGGTTTCGAAAGTCATAGAATCCTCTCCCAACGGCAAAAGTCCGGGCCCCGATGGATACACTATTGCTTACTATAAGGCCTTTAAGGAGAAATTAACCCCTCTTCTTACAAGGGCATTTAACACTATTTCGGAAAATTCACAGTTCGCTTCACAATCCTTAGAGGCACATGTCACAGTTTTGCCTAAGGAGGGTAAAGACCCCAGCCTCTGCTCTAGTTACCGGCCGATCTCGTTGTTAAATATAGATATAAAACTATTTGCAAAACTGATTGCAAATCGCCTTAAATTGCTGTTGCCAGATTTAATTCATGGAGACCAAGCGGGTTTTGTTTTAGGTCGGGAGGCCAGGGATAATACCTCTAAGGTGCTTAATATGATTTACTATGCCAACCGGGCCACATCCCTCTTAATTATATTGTCAACCGATGCTGAAAAAGCGTTTGATAGGGTGGATTGGGACTTTCTGTCCGGCATCCTGAGGCACCTGGGGCTTGGCAACGCTTGTCTCCATAGAATTTTATCCCTATACTCTACCCCATCCGCCAAAATTAAGATTAATGGCTCCTTATCAGACCCCTTTACCATTTCCAATGGCACACGACAGGGATGCCCACTATCCCCACTACTTTTTGTCTTATGCATGGAAGCACTGGCGAGAAGCATTAGGGCTAACCAAAATATCTCTGGTTTGCTAGTAAGAGGGAACGAATACAAATTAGCTCTTTATGCTGATGATTTGCTTGCTCTAATTTCAAACCCGGTTACTTCTCTCCCAAATCTGATGCAAGAATTTGATAGGTTTGGAGCCCTTTCTAATTTTAAGATAAATTACTCCAAATCCATAGCAATGAACCTAACTGCTTCCCCTGGTGTGGTGACGGGTCTGAAGGGTTCTTTCCCTTTTACCTGGCACGTCCACAAAGTTAAATACTTGGGGGTAATGCTAACCAACGATTTATCTAAAATATTTTCCTCAAATTTCAGCCCCTTGTTGAAAACGCTTCGCTTAGACCTCCAGAGGTGGAAGAAATTGCGCTTATCCTGGTTTGGTAGGATTGACGTAGTCAAAAATAAGAATTTACTTACCGATAATTCTATTTCTCGGAGTCCGTAGTGGATGCTGGGGTTCCTGAAAGGACCATGGGGAATAGCGGCTCCGCAGGAGACAGGGCACAAAAAGTAAAGCTTTCCGATCAGGTGGTGTGCACTGGCTCCTCCCCCTATGACCCTCCTCCAGACTCCAGTTAGGTACTGTGCCCGGACGAGCGTACACAATAAGGGAGGAATTTTGAATCCCGGGTAAGACTCATACCAGCCACACCAATCACACTGTACAACCTGTGATCTGAACCCAGTTAACAGTATGATAACAGCGGAGCCTCTGAAAAGATGGCTCACAACAACAATAACCCGATTTAGTTAGCAATAACTATGTACAAGTATTGCAGATAATCCGCACTTGGGATGGGCGCCCAGCATCCACTACGGACTCCGAGAAATAGAATTATCGGTAAGTAAATTCTTATTTTCTCTATCGTCCTTGTGGATGCTGGGGTTCCTGAAAGGACCATGGGGATTATACCAAAGCTCCCAAACGGGCGGGAGAGTGCGGATGACTCTGCAGCACCGAATGAGAGAACTCCAGGTCCTCTTTTGCCAGGGTATCAAATTTGTAGAAATTTACAAACGTTTTCTTCCCCGACCACGTAGCTGCTCGGCAAAGTTGTAATGCCGAGACCCCTCGGGCAGCCGCCCAAGATGAGCCCACCTTCCTTGTGGAATGGGCCTTAACAGATTTAGACTGTGGCAGGCCTGCCACAGAATGTGCAAGTTGAATTGTGCTACCAATCCCACGAGCAATCGACTGCTTAGAAGCAGAAGCACCCAGCATTGTTGGGTGCATACAGGATAAACAGCAAGTCAGATTTCCTGACTCCAGCCAACCTGGAAACTATATTTTCAGGGCCCTGATAACATCCAGCAACTTGGAGTCCTCCAAGTCCCTAGTAGCCGCAGGTACCACAATAAGCTGGTTCAGGTGAAACGCTGACACCACCTTAAGGAGAAACTGGGGACGAGTCCGCAGCTTTGCTCTGTCCGAATGGACAATCAGATATGGCTTTGTGAGATAAAGCCGCCAATTCTGACACTCGCCTGGCCGAGGCCAGGACCAACAGCATGGTCATTTTCCATGTGAGATATATCAAATCCACAGATTTGAGTTGTTTAAACCAATGTGATTTTTTAGGAATCCCAAAACTACATTGAGATCGCCCAGTGCCACTGGAGACATCAAAGGGGCTGTATATGCAGTACTCCCTTAACAACTTCTGGACTTCAGGAACTGAAGCCAATTTCTTTCTGGAAGAAAATCAACAGGCCGAAATTTGAACCTTAATGGACCCAATTTGAGACCCATAGACACTCCTGTTTGCAGGAAATGTAGAAATTAACCTAGTTGAAATTCTTCCGTGGAGCCTTCCTGGACTCACACCCTGGCACATATTTTCACCTAAGTGGTGATAATGTTGTGCGGTCACCTCCTTCCTGGCTCTGACCAGGGTAGGGATGACCTCTTCCGGAATGCCTCTTTCCCTTAGGATCCGGCGTTCACCCGCCTTGGCGTCAACGCAGCTGCGGTAAGTCCCGGAACAGACACGGTTCTTGCCGAATCAAGACCCTTCTTAGTATCTCTTGAAGTTCCGGGAACCAAGTCCTTCTTGGCCAAACCGGAGCCACGAGTATAGTTCTTACTCCTCTCCTTCCTATCATTTTCAATACATTGGGTATGAAAAGCAGAGGATGGAACACATACACCGACTGGTACACCGACGGTGTTACCAGAGCGTCCCAGCTATTGCCTGAGTGTCTCTTGACCTGGCGCTTCAGGTGGGACGCCATCATAACCACCTTTGGTCTTTCCCAACGGTTTACAATCATGTGGAAACTTCCAGATTAAGTTTCCACTTTTCCGGGTGGAATTCATTTATGCTGAGGAAATCTTCCCAGTTGCCCACTCCCGGAATGAACACTGCTGACAGTGTTATCACATGATTTTCCGCCCAGCGAAGAATCCTTGCTGTCATTGCCCTCCTGCTTCTTGTGTCGCCCCGTCTGATAACGTGGGCGACCGCCATGATGATGTCCTACTGGATCAGCACCGGTTGACTTTGAAGCAGGAGTCTTCCTAGGCTCAGAGCATTGTAAATTGCCCTTAGCTCCAGTATATTCATGTGGAGAGAAGTCTCCAGACTTGACCACACTTCCTTGGAAATTTTTTCCCTGTGTGACTACTCCCCAGCCTCTCAGGCTGGTATCCGTGGTCCCCAGAACACAGTCCTGAATGCTGAGTGTGCTGCCCTCTAAAAGATGAGCACTCTGCAGCCCCCACAGAAGAGACACCCTTGTCCTTGGAGACAGGATTATCCGCTGATGCATCTGAAAATGCGATCCGGACCATTCGTCCAGCAAATCCCCTGAGATCTGCCGAATGGAATCGCTTCGTAAGAAGCCACCATTTTTCCCAGGACTCCTGTGCATTGATGCACTGATACTTGGCCTGGTTTTAGGAGGTTTCTGACTAGGTCGAATAACTCCTTGGCTTTTTCCTCCCGGAGGAACACCTTTTTCTGGACTATGCCCAGAATCATTCCTAGGAACAGCAGACGTATCGTCGGAAAACAGCTGCGATTCTTGGAATATTTAGAATCCAGTCGTGCTGTCGTAGAACTACTTTAGATAGTGCTCTTCCGACCTCCAACTGTTCTCTGGAACTTGCCCTTTTCAGGATATCGTCCAAGTAAGGGATAATTTAGATGCCTTTTTTCTTTGAAGAAACATCTTTTCGGCCATTACCTTGGTAAAAGGCCCGGGGTGCCGTGGATAATTCAAACGGCATCGTCTGAAACTGATATTGACAGTTCTGTACCACGAACCAGAGGTACCCTTGTTGAGAAGGGCAAATTTGAAACTGGAGGTAATCCTTGATGTCCAGGGACACCATATAGTCCCCTTTTTTCCGGTTCGCTATCACTGCTCTGAGTGACTCCATCTCGATTTGAACCTTTTATGTAAGTGTTCAAAGATTTCAGTTTAGACTATGTCTCACCAAGCCGTCTGGCTTCAGTACCACAATATAGTGTGGAAAAATAATACCCTTTTCCTTGTTGTAGGAGGGGTACTTTGATTATCACCTGCTGGATATACAGCTTGTGAATTGTTTCCAATGCTGCCTCCCTGTCGGAGGGAGCCGTTGGTAAAGCAGACTTCAGAAACCTGCGAGGAGAAGATGTCTCGACTCTCCAATCTGTACCCCTGGGATAATACTTGTACTATCTAGGGGTCAACCTGCGAGTGATCCCACTGCGCGCTGAGACTCTTGAGACTACCCCCCCACCTTGAGTCCGCTTGCATGGCCCCAGCGTCATGCTGAGGACTTGGCAGACGCGGTGGAGGGCTTCTTTTCCTGGGAAAGGGGCTGCCTGCTGCAGTCTACTTCCCTTACCTCTATGTCTGGGCAGATATGACTGGCCTTTTGCCTGCATGCCCTCATGGGAAAGGAAGGATTGAGGCTGAAAAGACGGTGTCTTTTTCAGCTGAGATGTAACTTGGGGTAAAAAGGTTGGATTTCCCAGCTGTTGCCGTGGTCCCCAGGTCCGATGGACCGACCCCAACTAACTCCTTCCCTTTATACGGCAATACTTCCATGTGCCGTATGGGATCTGCATCACCTGACCACTGTCGTGTCCATGACATCTTCTGGGTGATATGGACAACGTACTTATCTTGATGCCAGAGAGCAAATATCCCTCTGTGCATCTCACGTACATATATATAGAATGCATCCTATTAAATGCTCTATATGAATAAAATATTTTCAGTCAGGGAATCCGACCAAGCCAACCCAGCACTGCATCTCCAGGCTGATGGCGATCGCTGGTCGCAGTATAACCACCGTATGTGTGTATATACTTTTTAGGATATCTTTCCAGCTTCCTATCAGCTGGCTCCTTGAGGGCGGCCGTATCTGGAGACGGTAACGCCACTTGATAAGTGTGTGAGCGCCTTATCACCCTAAGGGGTGTTTCCCAACGCGCCCTAATTTCTGGCGGGAAAGGGTATAACGCCAATATTTGCTATCGGGGTAACCCCACGCATCATCACACACTTCATTTTATTTTATCTGATTCAGGAAAAACTACAGGTAGTTTTTTCACTCCCACATAATACCCTTTTTTGTGGTACTTGTAGTATCAGAAATATGCAACACCTCCTTCATTGCCCTTAACGTGTGGCCCTAATGAGAAATACGTTTGTTTATTCACCGTCGACACTGGATTCAGTGTCCGTGTCTGTGTCTGTGTCGACCGACTGAGGTAAATGGGCGTTTTTAACGCCCCTGACGGTGTTTCTGAGACGCCTGGACCGGTACTAATAGTTTGTCGGCCGTCTCACGTCGTCAACCGACCTTGCAGCGTGTTGACATTCTCACGTAATTCCCTAAATAAGCCATCCATTCCGGTGTCGACTCCCTAGAGAGTGACATCACCATTACAGGCAATTTCTCCGCCTCCTCACCAACATCGTCCTCATACATGTCGACACACACGTACCGACACACAGCACACACACCGGGAATGCTCTGACAGAGGACAGGACCCACACTAGCCCTTTGGGGAGACAGAGGGAGAGTTTGCCAGCACACACCAAAACGCTATAATTATATAGGGACAACCTTATATAAGTGTTTTCCCTTATAGCATCTTTATATATATCTCAATATCGCCAAAATCAGTGCCCCCCCTCTCTGTTTTAACCCTGTTTCTGTAGTGCAGTGCAGGGGAGAGCCTGGGAGCCTTCTCTCCAGGCTTTCTGTGAGAGAAAATGGCGCTGTGTGCTGAGGAGATAGGCCCCGCCCCTTTTTCGGCGGGCTCGTCTCCCGCTATTTAGTGAATCTTGGCAGGGGTTAAATATCTCCATATAGCCTCTGGGGGCTATATGTGAGGTATTTTTCGCCAAAAAAGGTTTTCATTTGCCTCCCAGGGCGCCCCCCTCCCAGCGCCCTGCACCCTCAGTGACTGCCGTGTGAAGTGTGCTGAGAGGAAAATGGCGCACAGCTGCAGTGCTGTGCGCTACCTTTAGAAGACTGCAGGAGTCTTCAGCCGCCGATTCTGGACCTCTTCTTACTTCAGCATCTGCAAGGGGGCCGGCGGCGCGGCTCCGGTGACCATCCAGGCTGTACCTGTGATCGTCCCTCTGGAGCTGATGTCCAGTAGCCAAGAAGCCAATCCATCCTGCACGCAGGTGAGTTCACTCCTTCTCCCCTAAGTCCCTCGTTGCAGTGATCCTGTTGCCAGCAGGACTCACTGTAAAATAAAAAACCTAAGCTAAACTTTCTCTAAGCAGCTCTTTAGGAGAGCCACCTAGATTGCACCCTTCTCGTCCGGGCACAAAAATCTAACTGGAGTCTGGAGGAGGGTCATAGGGGGAGGAGCCAGTGCACACCACCTGATCGGAAAGCTTTACTTTTTGTGCCCTGTCTCCTGCGGAGCCGCTATTCCCCATGGTCCTTTCAGGAACCCCAGCATCCACAAGGACGATAGAGAAATGAACGCTCTCCCTAGGATCTTATTTTTTCTTCAAACTCTCCCCATATATATACCTCCCCTGTGGCTCAGGGACGTTCAGAATCTCATTCGAACGTTTGTCTGGGGCGGTAAAACACCTAGATTCAAACATGACATTCTATTCCGGAGAAAACATCAAGGGGGACAACAACTCCCACATATTCCCAGCTACTACCATGCTGTACAGTTAAATAGAGTTTTGGAATGGACAAGGGCCAAAGACTGTAAACAATGGGTGCTTTTGGAGGAGGGCTGTCTCCCACATCATATAGAAATCGCTCCATGGTTGCCCACCCTTCCGAAAGTCGCTCACCCTACGGTTTCCCCCACGCTTAAATTATGGAACAAGCTTAGGTTGAGGAATCACATCTCTTCTAAGTGGTCCCCCTTAACTTCTTTTCTTCATAACCCCGAATTTGTTCCAGGTCTCCATGGCTTGGCCTTTGCTTTTTGGGCCGAGACTGGGCTTTTCAGGGTCGGTCAGCTGGAAAGTTCGGGTAGGGTGCGATCATTTTCAGATATTCAATCTCTTTGGAATATATCAAGCATTGATTTTTGGAAGTTCCTTCAGGTTCATCATTTTCTAACGTCCTCCAAGAATCTCTCTGACATAGCCAGAGATCTCACTAATTTCGAAAAACTATGCGTTTCCACTCGTTCCCCTGCACATGCCATCTCCCAAATTTATACACTTATTATGGAGGATCTATTTTCTCAACCCCCTGCCTTCATGACTTCCTGGGAGAAGGAAATACCAAGGTTAGCTACACAGGCCAATTGGGACACTATATTTCGTAATGCTCAGGCAAGCTCTCTATGTTTGTCAACGAAGGAAACACTATACAAGCTCATATATAGATGGTACAGGACACCACGTGTCCTTAATAAAATGTTTCCTACCCTTTCAAATCTCTGTTGGAGGTGTAAGGGGGCTTCAGGGAGCTTTTTACACATTTGGTGGGACTGCCCTCTTATAATCCCTTTCTGGAAAGACGTTTTTAAATGCTCTGAGCTGATAGTGGGAGATGTGGTACCCAGAGGGCCTGAGTTTTGGCTCTTTAATCTTACCTCAGCAAGTATACATTCTTATAAATGCTCACTTCTGAGACACCTTAGCAACGCTGCAAGGGCCGTGATACCGGCTCTTTGGAGATCCACTTCCCCGCCCCTGATTAAACAATGGTTTAATAAAATTACATACTTCTTAGACATGGAAGACCTTGTAACCTTCTCGATGGGAAGAACCACTGACTTTACCGCTACCTGGTTCCCCTGGTTTGACTTCATGGAGTCTCCGATATATCGGTCCTATATGGTAACCTAGTCATCTTCCCATTATTCATTCTGACAATTCCTCAACCCCTTCTGAATCTCTAGATATAAACCTCATCCCACCTTACTTCTTTTGGACTCTTTCTTCTTCCTATTTCTCACTCTTTTTCTTTTTCCATTTTCTCTTTCTTTTTCCACATTTTTCTTAGCTAGTTCATTATAATGTCTGTACTTATTTGTATATTTTATGATTGTTGAACAGATAACTTTTCTATTTTGCCCTAAAATGTTTAAAACAATGTTAATAGAAATGTACGACCAGTGATGTTTTCTTTTGTTTTTTCTGGATTTTATTGTCTGAAAATGTTGTACTACTGAAATATCTACAGCTTTAATAAAAACAGATTAAAGAAAAAAAAAAAGAAAAAAAAAAAAACATGTATGTTGGTATGTTTTGTGTAACGAAAAAATGTTGGTTGTTTAAAAAAAAAAAAAAAAAATGTTCGGAAGCTAAATGTCATTCAGCAGATACTACTGAGCAAAATGCTTGTTAAGGTTATTTTACATTTGCTTTTATCAAATAGTGCGGTTGTCAAACCTCGATTGTTACTAAGTGGAAACACAAATCGGTTAGTAACATATTTTCACAACCAACATGTGTTACAGAGTTAAACAATACCTTCCATGTTTCTAAGTTCCAATACAGCTGAATGAAGTGATTTGTGGTCTGAGGCATGAGGCATGAGCTTCTTCAGCTGGGTCAGCTTGTGCAGTTTTTAAGCTAGACCTGTAGTCACTCAGAAACTGCACACCATAAATGTGCGATCTGTTGTAAAAATTGCGAATGCACCGCCCACCGACCACCAGCATACGCCCACAACACGCCCCTGATCTTAGTTTTTGCGAGTCCAGCCCTTTAGTACGCCCCCCTACACGCCTACTTTTCGTAGTGCATACGCAGTTTTTGCTAAGTCTCAGAAATTGTTTTTTTTCTCTCAGTTTTTGCTATTTAAGTTGCAGAATTTGCGGTTTTATGCTTTTTTTGTGTGCAAATTTTGCCGATTTGCGATCCTTGCTGAATTAGGCCCCTTATCCGCATGAGAACTGAGCACAGCACTGTGGTCTGGCTGCGGAATAGAAGGCAATGGATACGGATACAGGATAGAGACAACTGCCATGTAACTGGCATCATGAAATCTATCCTCCTGAGATCACATAGAAAATAATGTTTAGTTTCTATACGATTTGCCACCCTCAACACTGGGTCGGTGTGTGTTGTTCTGTCTCACTGAGCGACATATAATCACCTGTCCCATGTCACTGAGTGACACACAGCCTGTCCCGTCTCCTGAGCCACACACAGCCTGTCCCGTCTCCTGAGCCACACACAGCCTGTCCAATCTTACTAAGCAATACACCTGTCCCATCCCACTGAGTGACACGCAGCACAGGGCAACACACAGCCTGTCCCGTCTCCTGAGCCACACACAGCCTGTCCCGTCTCCTGAGCCACACACAGCCTGTCCCGTCTCCTGCGCCACACACAGCCTGTCCCGTCTCCTGCGCCACACACAGCCTGTCCCGTCTCCTGAGCCACACACAGCCTGTCCAATCTTACTAAGCAATACACCTGTCCCATCCCACTGAGTGACACGCAGCACAGGGCAACACACAGCCTGTCCCGTCTCCTGAGCCACACACAGCCTGTCCCGTCTCCTGAGCCACACACAGCCTGTCCCGTCTCCTGAGCCACACACAGCCTGTCCCGTCTCCTGAGCCACACACAGCCTGTCCAATCTTACTAAGCAATACACCTGTCCCATCCCACTGAGTGACACGCAGCACAGGGCAACACACAGCCTGTCCCGTCTCCTGAGCCACACACAGCCTGTCCCGTCTCCTGAGCCACACACAGCCTGTCCCGTCTCCTGCGCCACACACAGCCTGTCCCGTCTCCTGCGCCACACACAGCCTGTCCCGTCTCCTGCGCCACACACAGCCTGTCCCGTCTCCTGAGCCACACACAGCCTGTCCAATCTTACTAAGCAATACACCTGTCCCATCCCACTGAGTGACACGCAGCACAGGGCAACACACAGCCTGTCCCGTCTCCTGAGCCACACACAGCCTGTCCCGTCTCCTGAGCCACACACAGCCTGTCCCGTCTCCTGAGCCACACACAGCCTGTCCCGTCTCCTGAGCCACACACAGCCTGTCCAATCTTACTAAGCAATACACCTGTCCCATCCCACTGAGTGACACGCAGCACAGGGCAACACACAGCCTGTCCCGTCTCCTGAGCCACACACAGCCTGTCCCGTCTCCTGAGCCACACACAGCCTGTCCCGTCTCCTGAGCCACACACAGCCTGTCCAATCTTACTAAGCAATACACCTGTCCGGCCTCACTGAGTGACACACAGCACAGGGCAACACAGCCTGTCCCACCTCACTGAGTGACACACAGCACAGGACAACACACAGCCTGTCCCACCTCACTGAGTGACACACAGCACAGGGCAACACACAGCCTGTCCCACCTCACTGAGTGACACACAGCACAGGGCAACACACAGCCTGTCCCACCTCACTGAGTGACACACAGCACAGGGCAACACACAGCCTGTCCCGCATCACTGAGTGACACGCAGCACAGGGCAACACACAGCCTGTCCCGCCTCACTGAGTGACACACAGCACAGGGCAACACACAGCCTGTCCCACCTCACTGAGTGACACACAGCACAGGGAAACACACAGCCTGTCCCACCTCACTGAGTGACACACAGCACAGGGCAACACACAGCCTGTCCCACCTCACTGAGTGACACGCAGCACAGGGCAACAGACAGCCTGTCCCACCTCACTGAGTGACACACAGCACAGGGCAACACACAGCCTGTCCCGCCTCACTGAGTGACACACAGCACAGGGCAACACACAGCCTGTCCCACCTCACCACACAGCCTGTCCCACCTCACTGAGTGACACGCAGCACAGGGCAACACACAGCCTGTCCCGCATCACTGAGTGACACACAGCACAGGGCAACACACAGCCTGTCCCACCTCACTGAGTGACACACAGCACAGGGCAACACACAGCCTGTCCCGCATCACTGAGTGACACACAGCACAGGGCAAAACACAGCCTGTCCCGCCTCACTGAGTGACACGCAGCACAGGGCAACACACAGCCTGTCCCACCTCACTGAGTGACACGCAGCACAGGGCAACACACAGCCTGTCCCTCCTCACTGAGTGACACGCAGCACAGGGCAACACACAGCCTGTCCCGCATCACTGAGTGACACACAGCACAGGACAACACACAGCCTGTCCCACCTCACTGAGTGACACACAGCGCAGGGCAACACACAGCCTGTCCCACCTCACTGAGTGACACACAGCACAGGGCAACACACAGCCTGTCCCGCCTCACTGAGTGACACGCAGCACAGGGCAACACACAGCCTGTCCCCCCTCACTGAGTGACACACAGCACAGGACAACACACAGCCTGTCCCACCTCACTGAGTGACACACAGCACAGGACAACACACAGCCTGTCCCACCTCACTGAGTGACACACAGCACAGGGCAACACACAGCCTGTCCCACCTCACTGAGTGACACACAGCACAGGACAACATAGAGCCTGTCCCACCTCACTGAGTGACACGCAGCACAGGGCAACACACAGCCTGTCCCACCTCACTGAGTGACACGCAGCACAGGGCAACACACAGCCTGTCCCACCTCACTGAGTGACACACAGCACAGGACAACACACAGCCTGTCCCACCTCACTGAGTGACACGCAGCACAGGGCAACACACAGCCTGTCCCGCCTCACTGAGTGACACGCAGCACAGGGCAACACACAGCCTGTCCCACCTCACTGAGTGACACACAGCACAGGACAACACACAGCCTGTCCCACCTCACTGAGTGACACGCAGCACAGGCCAACACACAGCCTGTCCCGCCTCACTGAGTGACACGCAGCACAGGGTAACACACAGCCTGTCCCGCCTCACTGAGTGACACGCAGCACAGGACAACACACAGCCTGTCCCACCTCACTGAGTGACACGCAGCACAGGGCAACACACAGCCTGTCCCGCCTCACTGAGTGACACGCAGCACAGGGCAACACACAGCCTGTCCCACCTCACTGAGTGACACGCAGCACAGGGCAACACACAGCCTGTCCCGCCTCACTGAGTGACACGCAGCACAGGGCAACACACAGCCTGTCCCACCTCACTGAGTGACACGCAGCACAGGGCAACACACAGCCTGTCCCTCCTCACTGAGTGACACGCAGCACAGGGCAACACACAGCCTGTCCCGCCTCACTGAGTGACACACAGCACAGGACAACACACAGCCTGTCCCACCTCACTGAGTGACACACAGCGCAGGGCAACACACAGCCTGTCCCACCTCACTGAGTGACACACAGCACAGGGCAACACACAGCCTGTCCCGCCTCACTGAGTGACACGCAGCACAGGGCAACACACAGCCTGTCCCCCCTCACTGAGTGACACACAGCACAGGACAACACACAGCCTGTCCCACCTCACTGAGTGACACACAGCACAGGACAACATACAGCCTGTCCCACCTCACTGAGTGACACGCAGCACAGGGCAACACACAGCCTGTCCCACCTCACTGAGTGACACGCAGCACAGGGCAACACACAGCCTGTCCCACCTCACTGAGTGACACACAGCACAGGACAACACACAGCCTGTCCCACCTCACTGAGTGACACGCAGCACAGGGCAACACACAGCCTGTCCCGCCTCACTGAGTGACACGCAGCACAGGGCAACACACAGCCTGTCCCACCTCACTGAGTGACACACAGCACAGGACAACACACAGCCTGTCCCACCTCACTGAGTGACACGCAGCACAGGGCAACACACAGCCTGTCCCGCCTCACTGAGTGACACGCAGCACAGGGTAACACACAGCCTGTCCCGCCTCACTGAGTGACACGCAGCACAGGACAACACACAGCCTGTCCCACCTCACTGAGTGACACGCAGCACAGGCAACACACAGCCTGTCCCACCTCACTGAGTGACACGCAGCATAGGGCAACACACAGCCTGTCCCACCTCACTGAGTGACACGCAGCACAGGGCAACACACAGCCTGTCCCACCTCACTGAGTGACACGCAGCACAGGGCAACACACAGCCTGTCCCGCCTCACTGAGTGACACGCAGCACAGGGCAACACACAGCCTGTCCCGCATCACTGAGTGACACACAGCACAGGGCAACACACAGCCTGTCCCACCTCACTGAGTGACACGCAGCACAGGGCAACACACAGCCTGTCCCACCTCACTGAGTGACACGCAGCACAGGGCAACACACAGCCTGTCCCGCCTCACTGAGTGACACGCAGCACAGGGCAACACACAGCCTGTCCCGCATCACTGAGTGACACACAGCACAGGGCAACACACAGCCTGTCCCACCTCACTGAGTGACACACAGCACAGGGCAACACACAGCCTGTCCCGCCTCACTGAGTGACACGCAGCACAGGGCAACACACAGCCTGTCCCGCATCACTGAGTGACACGCAGCACAGGGCAACACACAGCCTGTCCCACCTCACTGAGTGACACACAGCACAGGGCAACACACAGCCTGTCCCGCATCACTGAGTGACACACAGCACAGGGCAACACACAGCCTGTCCAACCTCACTGAGTGACACACAGCACAGGGCAACACACAGCCTGTCCCACCTCACTGAGTGACACACAGCACAGGGCAACACACAGCCTGTCCCGCATCACTGAGTGACACACAGCACAGGGCAACACACAGCCTGTACCACCTCACTGAGTGACACACAGCACAGGGTAACACACAGCCTGTCCCGCATCACTGAGTGACACGCAGCACAGGGCAACACACAGCCTGTCCCACCTCACTGAGTGACACGCAGCACAGGGCAACACACAGCCTGTCCCGCATCACTGAGTGACACGCAGCACAGGGCAACACACAGCCTGTCCCGCCTCACTGAGTGACACGCAGCACAGGGCAACACACAGCCTGTCCCACCTCACTGAGTGACACACAGCACAGGACAACACACAGCCTGTCCCACCTCACTGAGTGACACACAGCACAGGGCAACACACAGCCTGTCCCGCCTCACTGAGTGACACGCAGCACAGATGTTATATCTGCCCCCCCCCCTGCAGTGCACATGGGAGGTCATTCCGAGTTGTTCGCTCGCAAGCTGCTTTTAGCAGCTTTGCACACGCTAAGCCGCCGCCTACTGGGAGTGAATCTTAGCTTATCAAAATTGCGAACGAAAGATTCGCAATATTGCGAAAAGACTTCTCTGTGCAGTTTCTGAGTAGCTCGAGACTTACTCTGCCAGTGCGATCAGTTCAGTGCTTGTCGTTCCTGGTTTGACGTCAAAAACACACCCAGCGTTCGCCCAGACACTCCTCCGTTTCTCCAGCCACTCCCGCGTTTTTCCCAGAAACGGTAGCGTTTTTTCACACACTCCCATAAAACGGCCAGTTTCCGCCCAGAAACACCCACTTCCTGTCAATCACATTACGATCACCAGAACGAAGAAAAAACCTCGTAATGCCGTGAGTAAAATACCTAACTGCATAGCAAATTTACTTGGCGCAGTCGCACTGCGGACATTGCGCATGCGCATTAGCGACTAATCGCTCCGTTGCGAGAAAATAATAACGAGCGAACAACTCGGAATGACCCCCATGGTTTTGCCCAACTGCTAAAAAATTTCCTGCTGCGATCAACTTGGAATTACCCCCCATGTGCACTGCAGGTGGGGCAGATGTAACATGTGCAGAGAGAGTTAGATTTGGGTGGGGTGTGTTCAAACTGAAATCTAAACTGGAGTGTAAAAATAAAGTAGCCAGTATTTACCCTGCAGAAACAATGTAACCCAGCCATATCTAACTCTCTCTGCACATGTTACATCTGCCCCACCTGCAGTGCACATGGTTTTGCCCATTAGAGGAATATTTTGCTTTTGCAATCAACTTTGAATTAGGCCCTTAGGTTTTATACAACTGTATCCAGTAAGCAGGTTCTGTTGTAGCTTACGAAAACCAAAATACAAGTAAATGGTCTGCTGCTACAAAGACAGGGCTGAAGAGCATGGGAGGAAGCTAGAGAGAAATACTACAGTATTTAGTATAAGTTGTAGGAAGGCATTACATACTAAATGCAGATCCTCTCCAGCAGGGAAATCTGGTGCAGCGTCTCTAACTGAAAGACTTATAGGCCCTACACACTGGGCAATAATAGTCAAAGATATGAACGATCTCGTTCATTAATGAACGAGATACCGTTCATATCTTTGAGTGTGGAGGCTCCAGCGATGAACGATGCGCGGCCCCGCGCTTGTTCATCGCTGGTGCCCCGTCGCCTGTCCATGCAGGCCAATATGGACGATCTCGTCCATATTTGCCTGCGCTGCTATGGAGCCGGGTGACGGGGGGAGTGAATAAACTTCACTCCCCCCGTCACCTCCCCCCCACTGCCGGGTCGCCCATCGGCCGTATCCGCTGTCAGGCAGCTCGGCGGCGGATCGCTAAATGTGTAGGGCCCTTTACATATGCTGTATTGGATTTCCCCTGCAAGCAGTGCCAAAGGGGATCGTTTGGGGTCCCTACTAAATAGGCTGAATGTAGCACTTTCATTGGGAACGAGCGTTAGCAAAACCCCTGTAAAAGCCGGCAGACACGGCAGGTACTGGTTTTGCCCTGAGAAAATAGCAGCCAGCACAGAAATTCACATGTGGGTTCTCAAAAATGCACCATTTGTCACAAATATGCAGAATTTGTCACAGAAACACCATGTGCCCCGCTCTGTAGCATTAGACTAATCCTAAACACTGCCTACTGAGCGCTAGGCTCTTCCCGGGTGCCAGCAGCTGGGAAATGCCAGGTAATTGGTGCCAGGCTCAGTGGCAGAAAAGGGCTTTCTACTAAAAAAAAAAAAAAAATGTTTTCAGCTTTCATCCTATAGTTAGTCTGTAGTCATTCAACCATATGGTGAAGATACGACTGAAGATTTGGAAACAGATGCACAGTTGGGCTCTGGGAGACTGGAAGATAAATCTGGAGAATAAGTAT
The DNA here is from genome assembly GCF_028390025.1 of Pseudophryne corroboree. Lineage (NCBI taxonomy): Eukaryota > Metazoa > Chordata > Amphibia > Anura > Myobatrachidae > Pseudophryne > Pseudophryne corroboree. The sequence continues at coordinate 822,391,928 of NC_086449.1, read as the reverse complement.
TTTCATATGAGATGTGCTCTGGCCTGCACGCAACACTGCGCTATTCCAGTACAGGGTGTGTGAGGTGCTGCATAATTCTGCAGCTCCGGACAGCCAGTTATACGTCACACGGATACCACCGCACATGGATCCAAACAAGTACAGTCGAGGTAGAGAAGAGACCTGAGACAGAAAGTAGAGAGGGCCCTGCTCGTCAGAACGTAGTCTATCAGGAGAAGGCAATGCTGGGACAATGGGCCTGTTTTGAGTTGCAGAACCAAGTGATGGCGTGCCAATAGTGGCGTCTAAAGAATAACTGGCGGTATTACAGCGTAGAGACGCTAAAAATGGACGTCTCAGATTAATGAATGATCTCGTTCAGTAATAAACGATAAATCGTTCATATCGCTCAGTGTGCATGCACCAACGATGAACGATGCGCGTCCCTGCGGTCGTTCATCGTTGGTTTTTCCTCGTTCTGCATAGCAAGCCAATCGTTGAAATCATCGTCCAAACTGGAAACATCGGCAAGTGTGTAGGGCCGATTATAATGCAGATATTTAATACCTTAACAAAAGGATATTGCATGTAGAGGAGTGCGCCATCTAATGGAACTAACGCGGAGGGCGGAGACTCCTTGATGGTTATAACAGTCATGTGTCACAATCCGTTAGCTGTGAACTTCATACAAGTAGGCATCTCACCAGACACGGACACAGACATCCATTTGGACTGTTTCAGGCAAGATAAGTGAGAGGCGTAGGACCATTACAGCCACGGGGGTCCCAGGAGTTGGACACATCAAGTGTGAATGAACTTTTGTTGTCTATGGAACATTGAGCTGCAAACAAAACTACATTTATTTTTACATTTTGGATGGAGTACTTCTTTGAAAGTTTATATCTACCGTCTATCACTGAGGTCAACGTGCTGGGCTGATGGGTGTCAGACTAATTGGAGTCATTTAACACAGCACAAAGGCTGCAAAGTGACGTCGGAGCAGTCGGGCAAAGACACGTCGCCACCAGTAACACCGCTCCCCATAGAGGGACCCCGGAAAATGACCAATCTTTAGCTACCATACTGTCTAAGCAGAACACCGCGGTGGAGGCACTGCGTGCTGAACTGGATTCACCCACAGACGGAACAGAAACAATTCGAAGGTGCCACAACTGCCTCTAAGGGAGCGTACACGTAGAAGCAGCAGCTGGTAAAGTTCTGGGGGCAAATCGAAAAGGTTGTGATAATATAATAGCAAAAACCCAACAACAATATAACCAAAGCCGTGTCCGCTGTAATACTCACCTCCGAGGGCCCCCACAAACTTCTCCAACAAGAAGAGAATCTGCTTCACATACATCAGGTTTTTGGCTTTCAGGCGGCTCCTGGGAGGGAGGAGAAAAGTGACCGGATCACGTCTCAGCAGGTCAGCAACACAGTAAGCCCAATAAAAAATAAACAGCATCCAAGAACATTCACATTCAATACTGAACCTATGTACGCTCATTAGTGAAGTACATGTCGCATGTTTCCTGGTAAACTTCCAATAGGACTGACTGGTAGAACACAAGACTAGTGCGCAGAACCTGAACCATTCGCAGTTTGACATTAGCAACAGTGCCACTCACAGGCCACAAGCAGCTATTGCAGCCTATTAATTACATATAAGAAAGAAAATAAGATTTTAAACCTACCGGTAAATCTTTTTCTCCTAGTCCGTAGAGGATGCTGGTGACTCCGTAAAGGACCATGGGGTATAGACGGCTCCGCAGGAGACATGGGCACTCTAAGACTTTAGAATGGGTGTGCACTGGCTCCTCCCCCTATGCCCCTCCTCCAGACCTCAGTTAAGACACTGCCCAGAGGAGACGGACAGTACGAGGAAAGGATTTTTGTTAATCTAAGGGCGAGATACATACCAGCCCACACCATACACACCGTACAACATGGTATATAATAAACCAGTTAACAGTATGAACAAAACAGCATCAGCCAGAGACTGATCTCAACTGTAACATAACCCTTATGTAAGCAACAACTATATACAAGCCTTGCAGAAAAAGTCCGCACTGGGTCGGGCGCCCAGCATCCTCTACGGACTAGGAGAAAAAGATTTACCAGTAGGTTTAAAATCTTATTTTCTCTTACGTCCTAGAGGATGCTGGGGACTCCGTAAGGACCATGGGGTTTATACCAAAGCTCCAGACCGGGCGGGAGAGTGCGGACGACTCTGCAGCATCGATTGAGCAAACATGAGGTCCTCATCAGCCAGGGTATCAAACTTGTAGAAATCTGCCCAACTGTTTGAACCCGACCAAGTAGCTGCTCGGCAAAGCTGTAAAGCCGAGACGCCTCGGGCAGCAGCCCAAGAAGAGCCCACCTTCTTAGTGGAATGGGTCTTAACCGAACTTTGAACCGGCAATCCAGCCGTAGAATGATCCCGCTGAATCGTGTTACAGATCCAGCGAGCAATAGTCTGCTTAGACGCAGGAGCGCCAACCTTGTTGGATGCATACAGGACAAACAGTGCTTCTGTTTTCCTAACCCTAGCTGTTCAGGCTATATAAATCAGTAAGGCCCTGACTACACCAAGGGACTTGGAATCCTCCAAAGCACCCGTTGCCACAGGCACCACAATAGGTTGGTTCCTATGAAATGACAAAACCACTTTAGGCAGAAAATGAGGACTCAACTCCGCTCGATCCGCATGGAAAATCAGATAGGGGCTCTTGTGCGACAAAGCCCCAATTCGGACACCCGCCTCGCAGATGCCAAGGCCAATAACATGACCACTTTCCAAGTGAGAAACTTCAATTCAACTGTTTGAAGAGGTTCAACCCCGTGTGATTTAAGGAACTGCAACACCACGTTAAGTTCCCACGGTGCCACTGGGGGCACAAAAGGAGGTTGGATGTGCAGCATTCCCATTACAAAAGTCTGGACTTCTGGGAGAGAAGCCAACTCTTTCTGAAAGAATATAGATAAGGCCGAATCTGCACCTTAATGGAGCCTAACTTCAGGCCCATATCCACACCTGACTGCAGAAAATGGAGAAAACGACCCAGCTGAAAATCTTCCGTAGTATCATTCTTGGCCTCACACCAAGACACATTTTCTCCAGATACGGTGATAGTGTTTCGCCGTTACCTCCATCCTAGCTTTAATTAGAGTAGGGATGACTTCATCCGGAAATACCTTTCCTAGCTAGGATTTGGTGTTCAACCGCCATGCCATCAAACGTAACCGCGGTAAGTCTTGGAACACACAGGGCCCCTGTTGTAACAGGTCCTCCCTGAGAGGAAGAGGCCACGGATCTTCTGAGAGCATTTCTTGAAGATCTGAATACCAGGCCCTTCGAGGCCAATCCGGAACAATGAGTATTGTCTGCACTCTTGTTTGTCTTATGATTCTCAATATCTTTGAGATGAGAGGAAGTGGAGGGAACACATAGACCGACTGAAACACCCACGGTTTCACCAGGGCGTCCACTGCCACTGCCTGAGGGTCCCTTGACCTGGAACAATACGTCCAAAGCTTTCTATTGAGGAGTGACGCCATCATGTCTATTTGAGGAAGCCCCCAACGACTTGTCACCTCTGCAAAGACTTCATGATGAAGTCCCCACTCTCCTGGATGGAGATCGTGTCTGCTGAGGAAGTCTGCTTCCCAATTGTCTACTCCCGGAATGAAGACCGCTGACAGAGCGCTTACATGATTTTCCGCCCAGCGAAGAATGCTGGTGGCTCCTGCCATTGCTGCTCTGCTCCTTGTCCCGCCCTGGCGGTTTACATTGCCACGGCTGTGACGTTGTCTGACTGTATCAGAACAGGTAGGTGCGAAGAAGGGTCTCCGCCTGCCGCAGACCATTGTATATGGTCCTTAATTCCAGCACATTGATGTGTAGACAAGCCTCCTGGCTTGACCATATTCCCTGAAAAAAAAATTTTTTTTCTTTTTCTTTGTGTGACTGCTCCCAATCCTCGGAGGCTCGCGTCCGTGGTCACAAGAACCCAATCTTGAATGCCGAACCTGCGACCCTCTAGAAGGTGAGTATTCTGGAGCCCTCACAGGAGAGAGACCCTGGCCCTGGGGAACAGGGTTATCTTCCGATGCCTCTGCAGATGGGACCTTGACCACTTGTCCAGAAGGTCCCACTGACAAGTCCTTGCATGGAACCTGCCGAATGGAATGGCCTCGTAGGCCGCCACCATCTTTTCCAATACTCGAGTGCATTGATGAACTGACACTCTTTTTGGCTTTAGCAGGACCTTAACCATGTTCTGGAGTTCCTGGGCTTTTTCCATTGGGAGAAAAAAACCCTTTGTTTCCCCGTATCCAGAATCATGCCCCAAAAAAGACAGCCGAGTTGTCGGAACCAACTGCGACTTTGGTAGATTTAGAATCCAGCCGTGCTGTTGTAGTACTCTCAGGGAGAGAGACATGCTTTTTAATAACTGTTCCCTTGAACTCGCTTTTATCAGGAGATCATCCAAGTATGGGATAATTGTGACCCCTTGCTTGCGCAGGAGCACCATCATTTCCGCCATTACCTTGGTGAAACTTCTCGGGGCCGTGGAAAGCCCCAACGGCAACGTCTGAAACTGGTAACGACAATCCTGTACAGCGAATCTCAGGTACGCCCGATGAGGAGAATATATGGGGACATGAAGGTATGCAGCCTTTATGTCTAGTGACACCATAAAATCCCCCCCTTACAGGCTGGAGATCACCGCCCTGAGAGATTCCATCTTGAATTTGAACCTCTTTAAATATAGGTTTAGGGATTTTAGAATCAGAATTGGTCTGACCGAGCCATCCGGGTTTGGGACCACAAATAGGGTTGAATAAAACCCTTTCCCCTGTTGCACTAGGGAAACCATGATAATCACTTGCTGTTGACCCAGCTTTAGTATAGCAGCCAAAACTATTTCCCACTCTGGGGAAGAAGCTGGCAAGGCCGATTTGAAAATCGGTGTGGAAGCACCTCTTCGATGGATTTTGTAGAGGCCGGGGAGGACATTTTTTCTGTGAACTAGCCGTAGCCGGTGTTCTTTTCCCTCTACCTCAACCTCTGGCGAGGAAAGAAGAGCCACGCCCCTTTCTGAACTTATGCGACCGAAAGGACTGCATCTGGTATTGGGGTGTTTTCTTTTGCTGTGGGGGAACGTAAGGCAAAAAAGAAGACTTACCCGCGGTAGCTGTGGAAACCAGGTCCGCGAGGAGTCAGTATCACCTGTCCATTGACGGGTCCACAGGGACTTACTAACAGAAACTGCCATGGCATTAGCTCTTGAACCCAAAGGCCCAATATCTCTCGCAGCTTCTCTCATATAAAACGCTGCGTCCTTGATGTGACCTAAGGCCAACATCATAGTATCTTTATCTAGGGTGTCAATGTCAGATGACAAGCTATCAGCCCAAGCTGCCAATTGTGCTACCTACACATGCCGACGCTACAGCAGGCCTAAACAGGGCTTCCGTAGTCGCATAAATTGATTTTAAGGTAGATTCCTGCCTACGATCTGCATGATCCTTTAGGGCCGCCGAATCAGGGGACGGTAGTGCTACCTTTTTGGACAAGCACGTTAAAGCCTTGTCCAGCGTGGGCGAGGATTCCCACCGTAACCTGTCCTTTGAGGGGAAAGGATACGCCATAATAATTCTCTTGGGAAACTGCAGTCTAATGTCAGGAGTCTCCCAAGCTTTTTCAAATAAAACGTTCAGCTCATAATATGAGGGAAACATAACGTCGGGTTTCTTTTCTTTAAACATGCAGACCCTTGTCAGTGACAGAGGGGTCCTCTGTGATATGCAAAACATCTTTTATTGCAATAATCATATATTGACTACTTTTGACAACTCATGGGTGTAACCTTGCATCATCCTAGTCGACACTGGAGTCGGAATCCGTGTCGGTATCAGCGTCTGCTATCTGGGAAAAAGGGACGTTTATGGGACCTTGAAGGGTCCTGTGACACAGTAAAAGCCATGGGTTAATTCCCTGCTTGTCTTTGGACTCTGCTTCGTCCAATCTCTTATGTAATAAACCCACATTAGCATTCAAAACATTCCACATGTCCACCCAATCAGGTGTCGGCTGTGCCGACGGAGACACCCCCACCATCTGCTCTGCTACCTCCCAAGACGAGCCTTCAGACATGTCGACCCACACGTACCGACACCCCCACACACACTGGGATAATAAATATGGGGACTGACCCACAATAAGGCCCTTTGGAGAGACAGAGAGAGAGTATGCCAGCACACACCCAGCGCCACTAGACACTGGAAACAAAGTCCCAGCCCGTACAGTGCTCTTTTAATATATATATGTATACACTCATTTGCGCCAAATAAGTGCCCCCCCCCTCGTTTTTGCCCTCTGTTATTTGTACAGCAGGGGAGAGTCCGGGAGGAGCTTCTCTGCAGCTTGCTGTGGAGAAAAATGGCGCTGGTTAGTGCTGGAGGATCAAGCCCCGGGGCGGGCTTCGGTCCCGCTCAATTTTTTTATACTGCCGGGGGTTTTATAATACACTGCTTCTGCAGTATCTGATACACTGCCAGTGATTATTTTTGAGGTAATAATTGCTGGCCAGGGCGCCCCCCCTGTGCCCTGCACCCTTGCTGTGCCTTATGTGTGTGTGCGTGGGCGCAATGGCGCGCAGCGTGACCGCTGCGCGGTACCTCAGTTAAGATCTGAAGTCTTCTGCCGCCTGTGAAGTCTTCTTTCTTCTTATACTCACCCGGCTTCTATCTTCCGGCTCTGTGAGGAGGACGGCGGCGCGGCTCCGGGACGAACAGAGAGGACGACACCTGTGTTCCGACTCTCTGGAGCTAATGGTGTCCAGTAGCCTAAGAAGCAGAGCCTATCAGTTAAGTAGGCCTGCTTCTCTCCCTTCAGTCCCACGATGCAGGGAGCCTGTTGCCAGCAGTGCTCCCCGAAAATAAAAAACCTAACAAAAGTATTTTCAGAGAAACTCAGTAGAGCTCCCTGTAATGCACCCAGTCTCCTCTGGGCACAGGATCTAACTGAGGTCTGGAGGAGGGGCATAGAGGGAGGAGCCAGTGCACACCCATTCTAAAGTCTTAGAGTGACCATGTCTCCTGCGGAGCAGTCTATACCCCATGGTCCTTACGGAGTCCCCAGCATCCTCTAGGACGCAAGAGAAAGGGGGATACGTGTCAAGCCTCCTAGAATGCGGACAAGTTGCCCGTGGCAACCACATTAGCTTCTAGCTAGCATTTATCAAGTACATTCTAGAATAGTGGTAGGCAACCTGTGACACTCCAGATACTGTGGAACTACACATCCCAGCACTCCCTGGCGCAGTTTTGTTGTTAGGGCATGCGTAAACTGTGGCAGGGCATGCTGGGATGTGTAGTTCCACAGCAGCTGAAAAGCCACAAGTTGCCTAGCTCTGTTCTACAAAATGATAGGTTGCTATGGGTATCTTATCCACTCATTAGAAGGCTTGATGTATCCCCCTCAAATAATTTACACCCCAACAGCAGTAAGAAATGCTTTGCTGTATTTACACCCAGATTGTGTTAATGGCTCTAGTACAAGCAAAGCAGTTTACTGTAGGTGCGCTCGCACGCAGCGGATCCTCCAGCCACATGTCACACTGTTAAGAGGACTGTCATCACCATCTCAGCACGGCAGCGGACAGATGAGATGGTTTCAGAGGCTCCCGCTGAATTCTCTCCTCGCTTGTAATCACTTCATCCTCCTCAAACACCCACTTATTACCATAAATGCTTCTAGTATCCTAGCAGCGTTCAGGTGCTGCCTTACCGGGGGGAGGAAATAAATTGTATACTTGATAAAGAAATGAATAACAGAGTATTTTTGGTACTCACTGTGAAATCCATTTCTCTGATTCTATTTGGGGGACACTGATACCTCTGGGCATAAGGGGTTCACGCTGGAGTAAACACTTAGGGCCAGATTCTACGTTGCATGTAATGCGGACACAATTCCGGGCGTCTCCAGTGATCGGAAGTATTATGCAAATATCCTCCCATATTCTTAGTCGGGCGCATCCAGATAAGAACGCCAAACTTAACCCGATCCTCTCCCCCTTCTCTCATGTCATTCACCGGGGGCCACCCTTCTGTTCTAGGCCTACCAGATGGCAAACCCTCACTAATCTGCTCAGACCATTTTCTCGACCGAATGGCTTACTTAGGCAATTGCTAGAATGGAGGCGATCACTGGCTGTAATAAAAGGAAGTATATATAAAACTGCTAAATAGTACAATCTATAAATAGTCATTTAAATAAGAGAAAATCTTCTTGTTGTCAAAAGCGCGCAGCAAGTTACAAAGGGCCCTATTCCATGGAGCCTGACATTCAACCTTACTGGCTGCGAGCCACAGTATAGAGGGGGAGCTTCATAATGTTCTAACCCACCGATATTCATAGGTCCCAACTCACTCCCTACTCCAGTAAGATCCCTTCACCAAGGGAGCAGTAATTCCCAAAGTGTAGGAAAGGGAAGTATAGTGTATTTCAGAATATGCAGACAAGATACAGTGTAATGTCAGTCCTTAGTAGTTACATGGCATTGTGGGAGCTGTTAATACACAGTTGTAAGACACCTGCACAACTACAGGTTATGGTGGAACTGCAAATCCCAGCAATCTCTCCAAACACCACCCAACTAAAAATATTTAAGTCCCAGCCTGCCTGGCAGTGAAGGAGGGTAGTGTGACTGCTGGGACTTGTAGTTCAACAGAAATGGACAGCCACAAGTGGCTTTTCAACCCTGGATCACAGTGCACACTATGGGGCATAGTCTATTAGGTACGACAATAGTAAAAATCCTGCTCCTGCTTCGTTTTTCCCACAATTGCGAGATTTTTGCTATTCAATTGGGTGAGTGTTTTTTTTCTTTTTTGAGCAGCTGGGGAATTTTTGGTTTCCCAGCCCCAGAGCACGACCAATTTTCCCTAAATTCTACAGTAAATTTTTAGGAAAATGGTCGGGAATTGCTCTGGAACCCCTGTAGCCATCCTAATGACTAATTTAGCAATTGGAAGTTTCCAATTAGAGTAAATTAGTCCTTAAATACTTTCCGCAGCGCTGCCGCCTCCTCCGGTTCTCTTCAACCTGGGTCCAGCATAGAGAGACAGCTTCCTGGGACTGGCCGGCACAGGACAGGTAAGTACTACCCCTTCACCCCCTTCCTGCACACTACACACACACACCGCCGCTACCCTGCAACCCCCTCCTCGCAGGCACTACACTTACCTTCTCTGCCCAGCTTCCTTCTTCATGCAGGAGAGCACAGGAGCTGGTCCGGGAGTCGAAGGACGCAGCATCCGGGCACAGATTTCCGCAAAGCGTCCAGGGAAGGAGAGTTCCACACCCCCACCCCCCTCGCAGGGTTTAAAAAAAAATGCACTCAGTGCTTTCTGCGTTTAATTGGATACTGCGGGAATCAGGACCGCACATACTTGTGGTCATCCAAAAATTGGTCACGAGGTCCACGTAATTATTTAAGTGGACAATTGAATATGCCCCTATGGAAGTACACATTTGCTCACATTATATTGCTCACGTATTATTAAAAGCAAAATAGATTTCGATTAATTGAATAAGCTTTAGTCCTCGGCCTCAGAAATTTGAATGAAAGAGCAGGAAATCTGAATGTAATTTATAAACCAAATAAAAAAAAGACGTCTCATAGTTTATTGCCCTGTGTTATTTCCTTTAAAAAAAAAAAAAAAAGAAGAAGTATTGAAGTGAGATTTGGGGTTGATTAGAGCAAGTTCTGAGTTACTGAGCGCGCACCAGCTTAACGCAATGACTTACTGGCAGGACATCAGTGACAGCAGGAACATCAAACACATTCTGTACAGCGTTAAGGAGGGACAAGCATCAGTGCTAACCGTAGAATAAACACACACAACAATGGTTTCTCCGTCTCACGGCTGGAGCGCGAGCTGAGAGCTGTCATCTTCAGTAATGGAAGAAAATAACTAGGGAAATGGAGGTGTTAGCGAGAGCAGATTACACAGCCAATTACAGTATCATTACAGCAAGTACCTGTATCGCTCCATGTACTGTGCCAGCTGGGAGTGAGCCTGACAGAACTGAAACACAGAGAAAGAGAGGACAGTCAGTACCAGGAATTACAGTCCGGCCAAATGTACAGCGCAGAGGTGCAGACCGGGCAGACTAATTACTCTGTGCTTTGCGGCAGAACCTCAGACACTGGGAATCGGTGTATTCATGAAAAGATCAGCCGCAGCCAAGTGTACGGGGGAAGGTCGGACGTAAGAAAATACGGCAGCTGGTATATAAGGCAGAATGATTAGCTGTGATCCGAGGAACCCTAACACAGGGTGGAACATGCTCTCCCTAATTACAGGTGGAGGTATTAATTGCTAGGAGTACATAGGACGGGTGGTAGTCATGTGACCGCCGGTCGGCTGACCGACACCCCATAGGACATTTAAAGCGCTGTCCTCATCCCAGCTCCACTAAAGCTAGGAACAAAATATTATAAGTAAATCTATAACATTCAAAAATATAAAACAATATATCCTAAAACAATATGAACAATATATCGTTAGAAAAGTTAGATTTTTTGATTCTTATCAATTTCCTCGGCGTTAACTTTATTTATTCATTTTATATTACTTCCTCCACACATAATACTTGTTTTTTATTTGTTATCTCACTATGCTGTTGTTTACAGTTGTGTTACGCAAGTACGATTGTCCACCAGCACGTGTGAAATCCCTGTTGGACGCACGTTAAAGTTTACAGGCCAGATAATGCAGGACGAATGAGTCACACCATAGATAGGAAATGACTCCAGGCTCCCCCCAGGAACCCAATATATAATAAAAAGGATGCGATATAATACTGTACTTTATGACAATCACTATCATTTAATAATGTTGTAAATGCTGAGTGTTTAGGTCAGACCTTTCATCGCAGCAGCCATAGGTGCATACAACCAGCAGTCGCCATCCATCTAACCTACATGGCGTAATTGGCCAGTACGCACTGCCGCCTATTTGACCGGTATACAATGCGCCACTACGTGATCTATCTGCAAACAAACCCATTATTCCGTTCTCAGTCATTCTGGGCACTTAGAGGCTTCTGTGCAGTATTTTAGCCTATCTGTACGCAGAGAACAAATCCTACTCCACAGTCACAGCATTACGCTCAGTGCCAACCAGCTCCCGGGACAATAGCATAGCGAATGGGGAATATTTCACTAGCAGCTCTTTTATGCTCAACAAATTGCTCTTGTAGGCTTTGTAGTACATTAACAGTAACACCAGGTTAGAGCGAGAAATCACTAAAAGCGATCTAAGGGGGTGGAAGAAGGGAAGGAAGAAAAGATTGAGGGTGCAAAAATAAAATGCATAAATAAAAAATCTCCACACCTAGGAGGCTGCATTCCCAGCGGGGCAGTAAGAGCGAGACACTCGCTTTGCCATGAGTCAATTAGACACACGCGCTGCACACTTGTGTGGTAAAACCACTCTGCAAATGTCACAGCATGATTTAAAAATGAATTCCGTTGACATTATTTATATACTCTCCTTCCAGTGCCTTCACTTTCCCCCTTTCATCTAATTCTTAAAGGGAGATCTATAGAAATCCAGTGTGAGAGCAGTTTTATTAGAGGCCACACTGGAGAGACACTGGGGAAGTAAGCGGACATTGACCCGCAAGATACTTGCCTCGGTGAGGAAGGGGGATTGTATTCTAGAAACACAGAATTTGGAGGCATTTGGCTTTTGAGCTACACTGGAACGACAAATCGTCCCAAGTGTCTAGCGTGTACGCACTATTGTGCACTTCCATGCACTGTTCATTACATCTCCTCATCTGCCTGCAGTGCAAGTAGATCTGAAGATATCTCTAACGACAGTATGCTCCGGGATGTGGTCACTGAACGCTATAGCCCGCAGTCGTCGGACACGATCCAGGAGCGTCTAGTGTGTACCCAGCCTTCATGTGCTTTGAGGGCTGAGGATGAGAATGCTGTACTACAGCACTGTATAACAGTTGCAATGTGAAGAAGCAATCTTGTTACGTATCTATTATAGAGTAAAACCTGTACACAGACATTTTATTTGATCCTAACCTGCCGGCACTATTGGGTCTTTCTCATGCCCAGCCGGTGACTGGCAGCACCATGTGTGATGATGCTGGAACCGGGTTAGTATCTGAAATGCGTTGTCAGATAACTTAAAAGTGACACGAGCCTGCAGCAAACGAACAGAAGGTTCACCGCGGCAGCAACAAACAGTAGCACGCTAATCATTTTATGCACAGACAGTATAAAGCAGTGGGCGGGTAGAACGGAGTCAGCAGGACTAATTTGCATCCATAAAAATTATGCAAATAAGCCCCTGAATAAAAAAATATATAAAAAAGTACAAAACAAACAAATGTGTTCCAATTACTGAATGTTTCAGCACCAGTTTCTGCCTCATTCAGGAGCAAATCCTTGATAATATCCAGCAATATTTCCCTGGCAGGTCTCAGCAAGCGACCCCATTAAAATGCTTCCTTCAAATCCAGATGTGCGGGATTATATAAATGTAAATGAACGTGGGGGCGGGAGATGCGGCACCGCTCCCCACAATGCCGCCTGCTGCACTGATATGTTAAAAAACAAAAATACAATTGGTCAAGGAGAGAGGCACAATTTGTTCACTCAGCCAGAAAACCAATTACAGCTTCATCAAAAATATATTGCTTTTCTAGACAGCTTTCACTTTTTTTTTAATTTAACAGCCTTAAGGACAGCGACGGGCTGCTTTGGCAGGCTCTGAGTTAACGAGTGGCCAATCAAATAATCCCTAAGAGGTTTTTATAGGGAGACAGAACTTGAAATCCCAGTAGATGCAATCTGAAAAGGCATCTCGGAAAATTAACATTCACAGCTATAGATCAGGCGTTGTGACACAGAAGGTCAGTCCGTGTACCGGGCTGTGCCCTACGGAGTATTATACCACTCACACCCTCCATCATTCTTACCAGGAAAACCCGTCACATATACAAAACAGGAAAAAGCAAAGTTACAAAAGTGAATGAACCCAACAAAAAGCCATCAGTCTCCTCCTCTCTGCAGGGGTTAATTTACTGAAGTGGAGATCAATCAATCAATCAATCAACCAATCAGATTCTACTTCTCATTTATCTAGCACATTTTTGAAGATAATAGCTAGATTGGTTGATATGTGCAACATCTGCGCTCCTAGAAACCCGCACGTTAGTAAATATACCCCCAAAGCTACAAATGTACTCTCAAAACCCACTTCTTCATTAAAGCCTTCCAGATCTCATCCTAACCCAGCGCTCCATGCTCCTCTCTCACTGTCTCTCCTCTCTGTCTCATCCTAACCCACTGCTCCATGCGCCTCTCTCACTGTCTCTCCTCTGTCTGTCTCATCCTAACCCACCGCTCCATGCTCCTCTCTCACTGTCTCTCCTCTGTCTGTCTCATCCTAACCCACTGCTCCATGCTCCTCTCTCACTGTCTCATCCTAACCCACCGCTCCATGCTCCTCTCTCACTGTCTCTCCTCTGTCTGTCTCATCCTAACCCACTGCTCCATGCTCCTCTCTCACTGTCTCATCCTAACCCACCGCTCCATGCTCCTCTCTCACTGTCTCTCCTCTGTCTGTCTTATCCTAACCCACTGCTCCATGCGCCTCTCTCAATCTCTCCTCTGTCTGTCTCATCCTAACCCACTGCTCCATGCGCCTCTCTCAATCTCTCCTCTGTCTGTCTCATCCTAACCCACTGCTCCATGCTCCTCTCTCACTGTCTCATCCTAACCCACCGCTCCATGCTCCTCTCTCACTGTCTCATCCTAACCCACCGCTCCATGCTCCTCTCTCACTGTCTCTCCTCTCTGTCTCATCCTAACCCACTGCTCCATGCGCCTCTCTCACTGTCTCTCCTCTGTCTGTCTCATCCTAACCCACCGCTCCATGCTCCTCTCTCACTGTCTCTCCTCTGTCTGTCTCATCCTAACCCACTGCTCCATGCTCCTCTCTCACTGTCTCATCCTAACCCACCGCTCCATGCTCCTCTCTCACTGTCTCTCCTCTGTCTGTCTCATCCTAACCCACTGCTCCATGCGCCTCTCTCAATCTCTCCTCTGTCTGTCTCATCCTAACCCACTGCTCCATGCTCCTCTCTCACTGTCTCATCCTAACCCACCGCTCCATGCTCCTCTCTCACTGTCTCATCCTAACCCACCGCTCCATGCTCCTCTCTCACTGTCTCTCCTCTGTCTGTCTCATCCTAACCCACTGCTCCATGCTCCTCTCTCACTGTCTCATCCTAACCCACCGCTCCATGCTCCTCTCTCACTGTCTCTCCTCTGTCTGTCTTATCCTAACCCACTGCTCCATGCGCCTCTCTCAATCTCTCCTCTGTCTGTCTCATCCTAACCCACTGCTCCATGCGCCTCTCTCACTGTCTCATCCTAACCCACCGCTCCATGCTCCTCTCTCACTGTCTCATCCTAACCCACCGCTCCATGCTCCTCTCTCACTGTCTCATCCTAACCCACCGCTCCATGCTCCTCTCTCACTGTCTCATCCTAACCCACCGCTCCATGCTCCTCTCTCACTGTCTCATCCTAACCCACCGCTCCATGCTCCTCTCTCACTGTCTCATCCTAACCCACCGCTCCATGCTCCTCTCTCACTGTCTCATCCTAACCCACCGCTCCATGCTCCTCTCTCAGTCTCATCCTAACACACCGCTCCGTGCTCCTGTCTCACCCTAACCCACCACTCCATGCTCCTCTCTCACTGTCTCATCCTAACCCACCGCTCCATGCACCTCTCTCACTGTCTCTCCTCTCTCTGTCTCATCCTAACCCACCGCTCCATGCTCCTCTCTCACTGTCTCTCCTCTCTCTGTCTCATCCTAACCCACCACTCCATGCTCCTCTCTCACTGTCTCATCCTAACCCACCGCTCCATGCTCCTCTCTCACTGTCTCATCCTAACCCACCGCTTCATGCTCCTCTCTCACTGTCTCATCCTAACCCACCGCTCCATGCTCCTCTCTCACTGTCTCTCCTCTCTGTCTCATCCTAACCCACCGCTCCATGCTCCTCTCTCACTGTCTCATCCTAACCCAGCGCTCCATGCGCCTCTCACTGTCTCATCATAACCCACCGCTCCATGCTCCTCTCTCACTGTCTCATCCTAACCCACCGCTCCATGCTCCTCTCTCAGTCTCATCCTAACCCACCGCTCCGTGCTCCTCTCTCACTGTCTCATCCTAACCCACCACTCCGTGCTCCTCTCTCACTGTCTCATCCTAACCCACCGCTCCGTGCTCCTGTCTCACCGTCTCATCCTAACCCACCGCTCCATGCTCCTCTCTCACTGTCTCATCCTAACCCAGCGCTCCATGCTCCTCTCACTGTCTCATCCTAACCCACCGCTCCATGCTCCTCTCTCACTGTCTCATCCTATCCCACCGCTCCATGCTCCTCTCTCACCGTCTCATCCTATCCCACCGCTCCATGCTCCTCTCTCACCGTCTCATCCTAAGCCACCGCTCCATGCTCCTCTCTCACTGTCTCATCCTAACCCACCGCTCCATGCTCCTCTCTCACTGTCTCATCCTATCCCACCGCTCCATGCTCCTCTCTCACTGTCTCATCCTATCCCACCGCTCCATGCTCCTCTCTCACTGTCTCATCCTAACCCACCGCTCCATGCTCCTCTCTCACTGTCTCATCCTAACCCACCGCTCCATGCTCCTCTCTCACTGTCTCATCCTAACCCACCGCTCCATGCTCCTCTCTCACTGTCTCATCCTAACCCACCGCTCCATGCTCCTCTCTCACTGTCTCATCCTAACCCACCGCTCCATGCTCCTCTCTCACTGTCTCATCCTAACCCACCGCTCCGTGCTCCTGTCTCACTGTCTCATCCTAACCCACCACTCCGTGCTCCTCTCTCACTGTCTCATCCTAACCCACCGCTCCGTGCTCCTCTCTCACTGTCTCATCCTAACCCACCGCTCCATGCTCCTCTCTCACTGTCTCATCCTAACCCACCGCTCCATGCTCCTCTCTCACTGTCTCATCCTAACCCACCGCTCCATGCTCCTCTCTCACTGTCTCATCCTAACCCACCGCTCCGTGCTCCTGTCTCACTGTCTCATCCTAACCCACCGCTCCATGCTCCTCTCTCACTGTCTCATCCTAACCCACCGCTCCGTGCTCCTCTCTCACTGTCTCATCCTAACCCACCACTCCATGCTCCTGTCTCACTGTCTCATCCTAACCCACCGCTCCATGCTCCTCTCTCACTGTCTCATCCTAACCCACCGCTCCATGCTCCTCTCTCACTGTCTCTCCTCTCTGTCTCATCCTAACCCACCGCTCCATGCTCCTCTCTCACTGTCTCATCCTAACCCACCGCTCCATGCTCCTCTCTCACTGTCTCATCCTAACCCACCGCTCCATGCTCCTCTCTCACTGTCTCATCCTAACCCACCGCTCCATGCTCCTCTCTCACTGTCTCATCCTAACCCACCGCTCCATGCTCCTCTCTCACTGTCTCATCCTAACCCACCGCTCCATGCTCCTCTCTCACTGTCTCATCCTAACCCACCGCTCCATGCTCCTGTCTCACTGTCTCATCCTAACCCACCGCTCCATGCTCCTCTCTCACTGTCTCATCCTAACCCACCGCTCCATGCTCCTCTCTCACTGTCTCTCCTCTCTGTCTCATCCTAACCCACCGCTCCATGCTCCTCTCTCACTGTCTCATCCTAACCCACCGCTCCATGCTCCTCTCTCACTGTCTCATCCTAACCCACCGCTCCATGCTCCTCTCTCACTGTCTCATCCTAACCCACCGCTCCATGCTCCTCTCTCACTGTCTCATCCTAACCCACCGCTCCATGCTCCTCTCTCACTGTCTCATCCTAACCCACCGCTCCATGCTCCTCTCTCACTGTCTCATCCTAACCCACCGCTCCATGCTCCTCTCTCACTGTCTCATCCTAACCCACCGCTCCATGCTCCTCTCTCACTGTCTCATCCTAACCCACCGCTCCATGCTCCTCTCTCACTGTCTCATCCTAACCCACCGCTCCATGCTCCTCTCTCACTGTCTCATCCTAACCCACCGCTCCATGCTCCTCTCTCACTGTCTCATCCTAACCCACCGCTCCATGCTCCTCTCTCACTGTCTCATCCTAACCCACCGCTCCATGCTCCTCTCTCACTGTCTCTCCTCTCTGTCTCATCCTAACCCACCGCTCCATGCTCCTCTCTCACTGTCTCTCCTCACTGTCTCATTCTAACCCACCGCTCCATGCTCCTCTCTCACTGTCTCTCCTCTCTGTCTCATCCTAACCCACCGCTCCATGCTCCTCTCTCACTGTCTCATCCTAACCCACCGCTCCATGCTCCTCTCTCACTGTCTCATCCTAACCCACCGCTCCATGCTCCTCTCTCACTGTCTCATCCTAACCCACCGCTCCATGCTCCTTTCTCACTGTCTCATCCTAACCCACCGCTCCATGCTCCTCTCTCACTGTCTCATCCTAACCCACCGCTCCATGCTCCTCTCTCACTGTCTCATCCTAACCCACCGCTCCATGCTCCTCTCTCACTGTCTCATCCTAACCCACCACTCCATGCTCCTGTCTCACTGTCTCATCCTAACCCACCGCTCCATGCTCCTCTCTCACTGTCTCTCCTCTCTCACTGTCTCATCCTAACCCACCGCTCCATGCTCATCTCTCACGGTCTCATCCTAACCCACCGCTCCATGCTCCTCTCTCACTGTCTCATCCTAACCCACCGCTCCATGCTCCTCTCTCACTGTCTCATCCTAACCCACCGCTCCATGCTCCTCTCTCACTGTCTCATCCTAACCCACCGCTCCATGCTCCTTTCTCACTGTCTCATCCTAACCCACCGCTCCATGCTCCTCTCTCACTGTCTCATCCTAACCCACCGCTCCATGCTCCTCTCTCACTGTCTCATCCTAACCCACCGCTCCATGCTCCTCTCTCACTGTCTCATCCTAACCCACCACTCCATGCTCCTGTCTCACTGTCTCATCCTAACCCACCGCTCCATGCTCCTCTCTCACTGTCTCATCCTAACCCACCACTCCATGCTCCTGTCTCACTGTCTCATCCTAACCCACCGCTCCATGCTCCTCTCTCACTGTCTCATCCTAACCCACCGCTCCATGCTCCTCTCTCACTGTCTCATCCTATCCCACCGCTCCATGCTCCTCTCTCACTGTCTCTCCTCTCTCGGTCTCATCCTAACCCACCGCTCCATGCTCCTCTCTCACCGTCTCATCCTAAGCCACCGCTCCATGCTCCTCTCTCACTGTCTCATCCTAACCCACTGCTCCATGCTCCTCTCTCACTGTCTCATCCTAACCCACCACTCCATGCTCCTCTCTCACTGTCTCATCCTAACCCACCGCTCCATGCTCCTCTCTCACTGTCTCATCCTAACCCACCGCTCCATGCTCCTCTCTCACTGTCTCATCCTAACCCACCGCTTCATGCTCCTCTCTCACTGTCTCATCCTAACTCACCGCTCCATGCTCCTCTCTCACTGTCTCATCCTAACCCACTGCTCCATGCTCCTCTCTCACTGTCTCTCCTCTCTGTCTCATCCTAACCCACCGCTCCATGCTCCTCTGTCACGGTCTCATCCTAACCCAGCGCTCCATGCTCCTCTCTCAGTGTCTCATCCTAACCCACCGCTCCATGCTCCTCTCTCAGTGTCTCATCCTAACCCACCGCTCCATGCTCCTCTCTCACTGTCTCTCCTCTCTGTCTCATCCTAACCCACCGCTCCATGCTCCTCTCTCCCTGTCTCATCCTAACCCAGCGCTCCATGCTCCTCTCTCACTGTCTCTCCTCTGTCTCATCCCAACCCACCGCTCCATGCTCCTCTCTCACTGTCTCATCCTAACCCACCGCTCCATGCTTCTCTCTCACTGTCTCATCCTAACCCACCGCTCCATGCTCCTCTCTCACTGTCTCATCCTAACCCACTGCTCCATGCTCCTCTCTCACTGTCTCTCCTCTCTGTCTCATCCTAACCCACCGCTCCATGCTCCTCTCTCACTGTCTCATCCTAACCCAGCGCTCCATGCTCCTCTCTCACTGTCTCGCCTCTCTCTCGGTCTCATCCTAACCCACCGCTCCATGCTCCTCTCTCACCGTCTCTCCTCTCTCTCTCTCTCTGCACCTTCCCTATAGAGTGTAAGCTCAGCTGAAGATTGGGACCTGAAACTTCTTTGGCCTAAGGCAACTGCTGCATATGTCTTGGCCCTTGAGCCGCCCATGATTGCTACAAGAAAGATGGAGGCATTATGTACAACTATGTGTGACAGCAGCCACTTACTAGCAGCATATACAGTGAGATGATTCTTTGTGCAAAACAACAATAGAAAGGAACCTAAAGTGTAAGTTATCAGAGGCCGCACAGATCCTACTAATAAATACAGTATGGATGAAGCAACCTGCAGGGGATGTATAGGCCACACAAGGGTAAATCCGGTCAGGTACCAGATCCTTCGCAGCCAGAATGAGTGTGAAGTAACATCTTATATCTACAACAGATGACACCATATTACACAAGTGGGATGTGGGTGGGTTATTATAGGAAAATATTACCGTAAGACACAAAGTACCAGTTCCCAAACTGCAAAAATGCACACCTGAGTCCCATAGGCTTTGGCGTGGGTCCTAGTCTGCTCCCATGTATATGGGTGAGCATGTGCCTAAATGCAGGGCATGACCAACCTCAGGAGCGAGGCAGCTACACACCTGCTGCAGGCCCCCACCTTTGGGAGCTGTTTATATTGCGGCCGATGGATGCCCAACTTCCCTGACTTTTCAAAAGATCCCGGTGGCTCTTAGATTTGAGGGATTGGCTTTGGAATGATAGGTTTTAATATCCATACTGATACACTGTAGCAGTATGGCTGCGACTGTGGGGGTACTGGGGAACTCAATGGTGAATGTGAGCTGGGCACAGGTCACCTGTACTCACATGTAATGACAAGATTTTCTGCTGCAGGAAGTGGTGGCTGTTATCCCATGCTCAGCAGGAAACCGCATGAGACAACCTAATTCCTACATGTTCCCTGAGGAGTCGGGGACCCGGCGCAGACCTATATTATGAATATTCAAACACTTTGAAGTGACACTTTTACGGATGTGCAGGATTCAGTATGCTATCCCGGCGGTCAGGAGACCGATGCCAAAATACCGGCGGCGAGCGCAGCGTGTCCACTCGCAACGCTAGGGGCCCGGTGGCAACAGGGTTATATTACACCTCTGGTGGTGGCGTGGACGGAGATCCTGGCATCTGGCAACTTGAATGCCTCCCTCTGTGCACACGTGGTGGACAATAAAGTGCATCAGTGCAAGATAAATGTAAGGTAAATTCAGATTACTACACTTTCCTTAATGGCCCAAACACAACAGCAGAGAGATGGGAGATTAACGGGCGGAATCACTGAATAAATGTACCATAAATACCTAAATGACCTTGGAAAATATAACCATATAATGTACTATAATAGGAACTACGCAGAACATAACCAACATGACTGCAAAAATAAGAATTTACTTACCGATAATTCTATTTCTCGTAGTCCGTAGTGGATGCTGGGGACTCCGTAAGGACCATGGGGGGATAGCGGCTCCGCAGGAGACTGGGCACAAAAGTAAAGCTTTAGAACTACCTGGTGTGCACTGGCTCCTCCCCCTATGACCCTCCTCCAAGCCTCAGTTAGGATACTGTGCCCGGACGAGCGTACACAATAAGGAAGGATTTTGAATCCCGGGTAAGACTCATACCAGCCACACCAATCACACCGTACAACTCGTGATCTAAACCCAGTTAACAGCATGATAACAGAGGAGCCTCTAGAAAAGATGGCTCACTACAGCAATAACCCGATTTTTTTGGTAACAATAACTATGTACCAGTATTGCAGACAATCCGCACTTGGGATGGGCGCCCAGCATCCACTACGGACTACGAGAAATAGAATTATCGGTAAGTAAATTCTTATTTTCTCTGACGTCCTAGTGGATGCTGGGGACTCCGTAAGGACCATGGGGATTATACCAAAGCTCCCAAACGGGCGGGAGAGTGCGGATGACTCTGCAGCACCAATGAGAGAACTCCAGGTCCTCCTCAGCCAGGGTATCAAATTTGTAGAATTTTACAAACGTATTTGCTCCTGACCAAGTAGCTGCTCGGCAAAGTTGTAAAGCCGAGACCCCTCGGGCAGCCGCCCAAGATGAGCCCACCTTCCTTGTGGAATGGGCTTTTACAGATTTTGTCTGTGGCAGGCCTGCCACAGAATGTGCAAGCTGAATTGTACTACAAATCCAACGAGCAATAGTCTGCTTAGAAGCAGGAGCACCCAGCTTGTTGGGTGCATACAGAATAAACAACGAGTCAGATTTTCTGACTCCAGCCGTCCTGGAAACCTATATTTCCAGGGCCCTGACAACGTCTAGCAACTTGGAGTCCCTAGTAGCCGCAGGCACCACAATAGGTTGATTCAGGTGAAACGCTGAAAAACCACCTTAGGGAGAAACTGAGGACAAGTCCTCAATTCCGCCCTGTCCGAATGGAAAATCAGATGAGGGCTTTTACAGGATAAAGCCGCCAATTCTGACACGCACCTGGCCCAGGCCAGGGCCAACAGCATGACCACTTTCCATGTGAGATATTTTAACTCCACATATTTAAGTGGTTCAAACCAATGTGACTTTTGGAACCCAAAAACTACATTTAGATCCCAAGGTGCCACTGGAGGCACAAAAGGAGGCTGTATATACAGTACCCCTTTCACAAACGTCTGAACTTCAGGGACTGAAGCTAGTTCTTTTTGGAAGAAAATTGACAGGGCCGAAATTTGAACCTTAATGGACCCCCATTTCAGGCCCATAGACACTCCTGTTTGCAGGAAATGTAGGAATCGACCTAGTTGAAAATTCCTCCGTCGGGGCCTTACTGGCCTCGCACCACGCAACATATTTTCGCCAAATGCGGTGATAATGTTTTGCGGTTATATCTTTCCTGGCTTTGATCAGGATAGGGATGACTTCATCCGGAATGCCTTTCTCCTTCAGGATCCAGCGTTCAACCGCCATGCCGTCAAACGCAGTCGCGGTAAGTCTTGGAACAGACAGGGTCCTTGCTGGAGCAGGTCCCTTCTTAGAGGTAGAGGCCACGGATCCTCCGTGAGCATCTCTTGAAGTTCCGGTTACCAAGTCCTTCTTGGCCAATCCGGAGCCCGAATATAGTGCTTACTCCTCTCCATCTTATAATTCTCAGTACCTTGGGTATGAGAGGCAGAGGAGGGAACACATACACTGACTGGTACACCCACTGTGTTACCAGAGCGTCTACAGCTATTGCCGGAGGGTCCCTTGACCCGGCGCAATACTTGTCGAGTTTTATAAACATGTGGAAGACTTCTGGGTGAAGTCCCCACTTGCTGACAGTGCTATCACATGATTTTCCGCCCAGCGAAGAATCCTTGCAGCTTCTGCCATTGCCCTCCTGCTTCTTGTGTCACCCTGTCTGTTTACGTGGGTGACTGCCGTGATGTTGTCCGAATGGATCAACTCCGGGTGACCTTGAAGCAGAGGTCTTGCCGAGCTTAGAGCATTGTAAATGGCCCTTAGCTTCAGGATATTTATGTGAAGTGATGTCTCCAGGCTTGACCATAAGCTCTGGAAATTCCTTCCCTGTGTGACTGCTCCCCAGCCTCGCAGGCTGGCATCCGTGGTCACCAGGACCCAGTCCTGAATGTCGAATCTGCGGCCCTCTAGAAGATGAGCACTCTGCAACCACCACAGGAGAGACACCCTTGTGCTTGGTGACAGGGTTATCCGCTGATGCATCTGAAGATGCGACCCGGACCATTTGTCCAGCAGGTCCCACTGGAAAGTTCTTGCGTGGAATCTGCCGAATGGGATTGCTTCGTAGGAAGCCACCATTTTTCCCAGAACCCTTTCATTGATGTACTGAGACTTGGCTCGGTTATAGGAGGTTCCCGACTAGCTCGGATAACTCCCTGACTTTCTCCTCCGGGAGAAACACCTTTTTCTGGACTGTGTCCAGGATCATCCCTAGGAACAGACGACGAGTCGTCGGAATCAGCTGCGATTTTGGAATATTGAGAATCCAATCGTGCTGCCGCAACACTACCTGAGATAGTGCTACACCGACCTCCAACTGTTCCCTGGATCTTACCCTTATCAGGGAATCGTCCAAGTAAGGGATAACTAAAATTCCCTTCCTTCGAAGGAGTATCATAATTTCGGCCATTACCTTGGTAAAGACCCGGGGTGCCGTGGACCATCCATACGGCAGCGTCTGAAACTGTTAGTGACAGTTCTGTACCATAAACCTAGTTCTGTACCATAAACCTGAGGTACCCTTGGTGAGAAGGGTAAATTGGGACATGAAGGTAAGCATCCTTGATGTCCCGAGACATCATGTAGTCCCCTTCTTCCAGGTTCGCAATCACTGCTCTGAGTGACTCAATCTTGAATTTGAACCTCCGTATGTAAGTGTTCAAGATTTTAGATTTAGAATCGGTCTCACCGAGCCGTCCGGCTTCGGAACCACAACAGTGTGGAATAATACCCCGTTCCCTGTTGCAGGAGGGGTACCTTGATTATCACCTGCTGGGAATACAGCTTGTGAATGGCTTCCAAAACTGCCTCCCTGTCAGAAGGAGACATCGGTAAAGCAGACTTTAGGAAACGGCGAGGGGGAGACGTCTCGAATCCAATTTGTACCCCTGAGATATCACCTGAAGGATCCAGGGGTCTACTTGCGAGTGAGCCCACTGCGCGCTGAAATTCATTGAGACGGGCCCCCACCGTGCCTGATTCTGCTTGTAAAGCCCCAGCGTCATACTGAGGGCTTGGCAGAGGCGGGAGAGGGCTTCTGTTCCTGGGAACTGGCTGATTTCTGCAGCCTTTTTCCTCTCCCTCTGTCACGGGGCAGAAATGAGGAACCTTTTGCCCGCTTGCCCACGAAAAGACTGCGCCTGATAATACGGCGTCTTCTTATGTTGAGAGGCGACCTGGGGTACAAACGTGGATTTCCCAGCTGTTGCCGTGGCCACCAGGTCTGAAAGACCGACCCCAAATAACTCCTCCCCTTAATAAGGCAATACTTCCAAATGCCGTTTGGAATCCGCATCACCGGACCACTGTCGTGTCCATAACCCTCTACTGGCAGAAATGGACAACGCACTTAGACTTGATGCCAGTCGGCAAATATTCCGCTGTGCATCACGCATAATAAGAATTTACTTACCGATAATTCTATTTCTCGGAGTCCGTAGTGGATGCTGGGGTTCCTGAAAGGACCATGGGGAATAGCGGCTCCGCAGGAGACAGGGCACAAAAAGTAAAGCTTTTCCAGATCAGGTGGTGTGCACTGGCTCCTCCCCCTATGACCCTCCTCCAGACTCCAGTTAGGTACTGTGCCCGGACGAGCGTACACAATAAGAATTTACTTACCGATAATTCTATTTCTCGGAGTCCGTAGTGGATGCTGGGCGCCCATCCCAAGTGCGGATTATCTGCAATACTTGTACATAGTTATTGTTAACTAATTCGGGTTATTGTTTAGGGAGCCATCTTTCAGAGGCTCTTCTGTTATCATACTGTTAACTGGGTTTAGATCACAAGTTGTACGGTGTGATTGGTGTGGCTGGTATGAGTCTTACCCGGGATTCAAAATCCTCCCTTATTTTCTCTATCGTCCTAGTGGATGCTGGGGTTCCTGAAAGGACCATGGGGATTATACCAAAGCTCCCAAACGGGCGGGAGAGTGCGGATGACTCTGCAGCACCGAATGAGAGAACTCCAGGTCCTCCTTTGCCAGGGTATCAAATTTGTAGAATTTTACAAACGTGTTCTCCCCTGACCACGTAGCTGCTCGGCAGAGTTGTAATGCCGAGACCCCTTGGGCAGCCGCCCAAGATGAGCCCACCTTCCTTGTGGAATGGGCCTTAACAGATTTAGGCTGTGGCAGGCCTGCCACAGAATGTGCAAGTTGAATTGTGTTACAAATCCAACGAGCAATCGACTGCTTAGAAGCAGGCGCACCCAACTTGTTGGGTGCATACAGTATAAACAGCGAGTCAGATTTTCTGACTCCAGCCGTCCTTGAAATGTATATTTTTAAAGCTCTGACAACGTCCAACAACTTGGAGTCCTCCAAGTCGCTTGTAGCCGCAGGCACTACAATAGGCTGGTTCAGGTGAAACGCTGATACCACCTTAGGGAGAAAATGCGGACGCGTCCGCAGCTCTGCCCTATCCGAATGGAAAATTAAATAAGGGCTTTTATAAGATAAAGCCGCCAGTTCAGATACTCTCCTGGCGGACGCCAGGGCCAGTAACATAGTCACTTTCCATGTGAGATATTTCAAATCCACATTTTTTAGTGGTTCAAACCAATGGGATTTGAGGAAATCTAAAACTACATTTAGATCCCACGGTGCCACCGGAGGCACCACAGGAGGCTGTATATGCAGTACTCCTTTGACAAAAGTCTGGACCTCAGGAACTGAGGCCAATTCTTTTTGGAAGAATATTGACAGGGCCGAAATTTGAACCTTAATAGATCCCAATTTGAGACCCATAGACAATCCTGATTGCAGGAAATGTAGGAAACGACCCAGTTGAAATTCCTCCGTCGGAGCACTCCGATCCTCGCACCACGCAACATATTTCCGCCAAATGCGGTGATAATGCTTCGCGGTGACTTCCTTTCTTGCCTTAATCAAGGTAGGAATGACTTCTTCTGGAATGCCTTTTCCTTTTAGGATCTGGCGTTCAACCGCCATGCCGTCAAACGCAGCCGCGGTAAGTCTTGGAATAGACACGGTCCCTGCTGAAGCAGGTCCTGTCTTAGAGGTAGAGGCCACGGATCGTCCGTGACCATCTCTTGAAGTTCCGGGTACCAAGACCTTCTTGGCCAATCCGGAGCCACTAGTATCGTTCTTACTCCGCTTTGCCGTATGATTCTCAATACCTTTGGTATGAGAGGCAGAGGAGGAAACACATACACCGACTGGTACACCCAAGGTGTTACCAGCGCGTCCACAGCTATTGCCTGCGGATCTCTTGACCTGGCGCAATACCTGTCCAGTTTTTTGTTGAGGCGAGACGCCATCATGTCCACCATTGGTCTTTCCCAACGGTTTATTAGCATGTGGAAAACTTCTGGATGAAGTCCCCACTCTCCCGGGTGAAGATCGTGTCTGCTGAGGAAGTCTGCTTCCCAGTTGTCCACTCCCGGGATGAACACTGCTGACAGTGCTATCACGTGATTCTCCGCCCAGCGAAGGATCCTGGCAGCTTCTGCCATTGCACTCCTGCTTCTTGTGCCGCCCTGTCTGTTTACATGGGCGACTGCCGTGATGTTGTCCGACTGGATCAACACCGGTCTTCCTTGAAGCAGAGGTTCCGCCTGGCTTAGAGCATTGTAGATTGCTCTTAGTTCCAGAATGTTTATGTAAAGAGACTTTTCCAGGCTCGACCACACTCCCTGGAAGTTTCTTCCTTGTGTGACTGCTCCCCAGCCTCTCAGGCTGGCGTCCGTGGTCACCAGGATCCAATCCTGTATGCCGAATCTGCGGCCCTCCAATAGATGAGCCCTCTGCAACCACCACAGAAGAGATACCCTTGTCCTTGGAGACAGGGTTATCCGCAGGTGCATCTGAAGATGCGTGCATTGATGTACAGACACCTTTCCTGGTTTTAGGAGATTCCTGACCAGGTCGGATAACTCCTTGGCTTTTTCCTCGGGAAGAAAAACCTTTTTCTGAACCGTGTCCAGAATCATCCCTAGGAACAGCAGACGAGTTGTCGGCATTAATTTGGATTTTGGAATATTCAGAATCCATCCGTGCTGCTTTAGCACCTCTTGAGATATTGCTAATCCCATCTCTAGCTGTTCTCTGGACCTTGCCCTTATTAGGAGATCGTCCAAGTATGGGATAATTAATACGCCTTTTCTTCGAAGAAGAATCATCATCTCGGCCATTACCTTTGTAAAGACCCGAGGTGCCGTGGACAAACCAAACGGCAGCGTCTGAAACTGATAGTGACAGTTTTGTACAACGAACCTGAGGTACCCCTGGTGTGAGGGGTAAATTGGAACGTGGAGATACGCATCCTTGATGTCCAAGGATACCATAAAGTCCCCTTCTTCCAGGTTCGCTATCACTACTCTGAGTGACTCCATCTTGAACTTGAACTTCTTTATGTACAGGTTCAAGGACTTCAGATTTAGAATAGGCCTTACCGAGCCATCCGGCTTCGGTACCACAAATAGAGTGGAATAATACCCCTTCCCTTGTTGTAGAAGAGGTACCTTGACTATCACCTGCTGAGAGTACAGCTTGTGAATGGCTTCCAAAACCGTCTCCCTTTCGGAAGGGGACGTTGGTAAAGCAGACTTCAGGAAACGGCGAGGTGGATCTGTCTCTAATTCCAACCTGTACCCCTGAGATATTATCTGCAGGATCCAGGGATCTACCTGCGAGTGAGCCCACTGCGCGCTGTAATTTTTGAGACGACCGCCCACCGTCCCCGAGTCCGCTTGAGAAGCCCCAGCGTCATGCTGAGGCTTTTGTAGAAGCCGGGGAGGGCTTCTGTTCCTGGGAAGGAGCTGCCTGTTGCTGTTTCTTCCCTCGACCTCTGCCTCGTGGCAGATATGAATAGCCCTTTGCTCTCTTATTTTTAAAGGAACGAAAGGGCTGCGGTTGAAAAGTCGGTGCCTTTTTCTGTTGGGGAGTGACTTGAGGTAGAAAGGTGGATTTCCCGGCTGTAGCCGTGGCCACCAAATCTGATAGACCGACTCCAAATAACTCCTCCCCTTTATACGGCAAAACTTCCATATGCCGTTTTGAATCCGCATCGCCTGTCCACTGTCGCGTCCATAAAGCTCTTCTGGCCGAAATGGACATAGCACTTACCCGTGATGCCAGTGTGCAGATATCCCTCTGTGCATCACGCATATAAAGAAATGCATCCTTTATTTGTTCTAACGACAGTAAAATATTGTCCCTGTCCAGGGTATCAATATTTTCAATCAGGGACTCTGACCAAACTACCCCAGCACTGCACATCCAGGCAGTCGCTATAGCTGGTCGTAGTATAACACCTGCATGTGTGTATATACTTTTTTGGATATTTTCCATCCTCCTATCTGATGGATCTTTAAGTGCGGCCGTCTCAGGAGAAGGTAACGCCACTTGTTTTGATAAGCGTGTTAGCGCCTTGTCCACCCTAGGAGGTGTTTCCCAGCGCTCCCTAACCTCTGGCGGGAAAGGGTATAATGCCAATAATTTCTTTGAAATTATCAGCTTTTTATCAGGGGCAACCCACGCTTCATCACACACGTCATTTAATTCTTCTGATTCAGGAAAAACTATAGGTAGTTTTTTCACACCCCACATAATACCCTGTTTAGTGGTACCTGTAGTATCAGCTAAATGTAACGCCTCCTTCATTGCCAAAATCATATAACGTGTGGCCCTACTGGAAAATACGGTTGATTCGTCACCACTGGAATCAGTGCCTGTGTCTGGGTCTGTGTCGACCGACTGAGGCAAAGGGCGTTTTACAGCCCCTGACGGTGTTTGAGGCGCCTGGACAGGCACTAATTGATTGTCCGGCCGCCTCATGTAGTCAAACGACTGCTTTAGCGTGTTGACACTATCCCGTAATTCCATAAATAAAGGCATCCATTCTGGTGTCGACCCCCTAGGAGGTGACATCCCCATATTTGGCAATTGCTCCGCCTCCACACCAATATCGTCCTCATACATGTCGACACACACGTACCGACACACAGCAGACACACAGGGAATGCTCTAAACGAAGACAGGACCCACTAGCCCTTTGGGGAGACAGAGGGAGAGTCTGCCAGCACACACCAAAAAGCGCTATATATGACAGGGATAGCCTTATAATAAGTGCTCCCTTATAGCTGCTTTATATATATCAAGATATTGCCATTAAATTTGCCCCCCCTCTCTGTTTTACCCTGTTTCTGTAGTGCAGTGCAGGGGAGAGACCTGGGAGCCGTCCTGACCAGCGGAGCTGTGAGAGGAAATGGCGCCGTGTGCTGAGGAGATAGGCCCCGCCCCTTTTTCGGCGGGCTCGTCTCCCGCTATTTTGTGAATACAGGCAGGGGTTAAATATCTCCATATAGCCTCTGGGGGCTATATGTGAGGTATTTTTAGCCTTTATATAGGTTTACATTTGCCTCCCAGGGCGCCCCCCCCCAGCGCCCTGCACCCTCAGTGACTGCGTGTGAAGTGTGCTGAGAGGAAAATGGCGCACAGCTGCAGTGCTGTGCGCTACCTTTAGAAGACTGCAGGAGTCTTCAGCCGCCGATTCTGGACCTCTTCTTACTTCAGCATCTGCAAGGGGGCCGGCGGCGCGGCTCCGGTGACCATCCAGGCTGTACCTGTGATCGTCCCTCTGGAGCTGATGTCCAGTAGCCAAGAAGCCAATCCATCCTGTACGCAGGTGAGTTCACTTCTTCTCCCCTCTGTCCCTCGTTGCAGTGATCCTGTTGCCAGCAGGAATCACTGTAAAATAAAAAACCTAAGCTAAACTTTCTCTAAGCAGCTCTTTATGAGAGCCACCTAGATTGCACCCTTCTCGGCCGGGCACAAAAATCTAACTGAGGCTTGGAGGAGGGTCATAGGGGGAGGAGCCAGTGCACACCACCTGATCTGGAAAAGCTTTACTTTTTGTGCCCTGTCTCCTGCGGAGCCGCTATTCCCCATGGTCCTTTCAGGAACCCCAGCATCCACTAGGACGATAGAGAAATATAGAAATGCATCTTTTAAATGCTCTATAGGCAATAATATACTGTCCCTATCTAGGGTATCAATATTTTCAGTCAGGGAATCCGACCACGCCAACCCAGCACTGCACATCCAGGCTGAGGCGATTGCTGGTCGCAGTATAACACCAGTATGTGTGTAAATACATTTTAGGATACCCTCCTGCTTTCTATCAGCAGGATCCTTAAGGGCGGCCATCTCAGGAGAGGGTAGAGCCCTTGTTCTTACAAGCGTGTGAGCCCTTTATCCACCCTAGGGGGTGTTTCCCAACGCACCCTAACCTCTGGCGGGAAAGGATATAATGCCAATAACATTTTAGAAATTATCAGTTGTTATCGGGGGAAACCCACGCATCATCACACATCTCATTTAATTTCTCAGATTCAGGAAAACTACAGGTAGTTTTTCCTCACCGAACATAATACCCCTTTTTGGTGGTACTCGTATTATCAGAAATGTGTAAAACATTTTACATTGCCTCAATCATGTAACGTGTGGCCCTACTGGAAGTCACATTTGTCTCTTCACCGTCGACACTGGAGTCAGTATCCGTGTCGGCGTCTATATCTGCCATCTGAGGTAACGGGCGCTTTAGAGCCCCTGACGGCCTATGAGACGTCTGGACAGGCACAAGCTGAGTAGCCGGCTGTCTCATGTCAACCACTGTCTTTTATACAGAGCTGACACTGTCACGTAATTCCTTCCAACAGTTCATCCACTCAGGTGTCGACCCCCTAGGGGGTGACATCACTATTACAGGCAATCTGCTCCGTCTCCACATCATTTTTCTCCTCATACATGTCGACACAAACGTACCGACACACAGCACACACACACAGGGAATGCTCTGATAGAGGACAGGACCCCACTAGCCCTTTGGGGAGACAGAGGGAGAGTTTGCCAGCACACACCAGAGCGCTATATATATACAGGGATAACCTTATATAAGTGTTTTTCCCCTTATAGCTGCTGTATTTTTAATACTGCGCGTAATTAGTGCCCCCCTCTCTTTTTTAACCCTTTCTGTAGTGTAGTGACTGCAGGGGAGAGCCAGGGAGCTTCCCTCCAACGGAGCTGTGAGGGAAAATGGCGCCAGTGTGCTGAGGAGATAGGCTCCGCCCCCTTCTCGGCGGCCTTATCTCCCGTTTTTCTGTGTATTCTGGCAGGGGTTAAATTCATCCATATAGCCCAGGAGCTATATGTGATGCATTTTTTTTGCCATCCAAGGTGTTTTTATTGCGTCTCAGGGCGCCCCCCCCCCCAGCGCCCTGCACCCTCAGTGACCGGAGTGTGATGTGTGCTGAGAGCAATGGCGCACAGCTGCAGTGCTGTGCGCTACCTTGTTGAAGACAGAACGTCTTCTGCCGACGATTTTCCGGACCTCTTCTGTCTTCTGGCTCTGTAAGGGGGCCAGCGGCGCGGCTCTGGGACCTATCCATGGCTGGGCCTGTGATCGGTCCCTCTGGAGCTAATGTCCAGTAGCCTAAGAAGCCCAATCCACTCTGCACGCAGGTGAGTTCGCTTCTTCTCCCCTTAGTCCCTCGATGCAGTGAGCCTGTTGCCAGCAGGTCTCACTGAACCTAAAAAACCTAAAACTAAACTTTTCACTAAGCAGCTCAGGAGAGCCACCTAGTATGCACCCTTCTCGTTCGGGCACAAAAATCTAACTGAGGCTTGGAGGAGGGTCATATGGGGAGGAGCCAGTGCACACCAGGTAGTTCTAAAGCTTTACTTTTGTGCCCAGTCTCCTGCGGAGCCGCTATCCCCCCATGGTCCTTACGGAGTCCCCAGCATCCACTAGGACGTCAGAGAAATGGTCAATTATATATAACCAATAGGCAACGCTTGGGCAAGTCAACAAGCAAAGGTGCCAGTCAATTGGCATATAACTCAAGTGGGCTTGTGTATGGAAACAGGTTATATCTATTTCCTATTATAAGAGGAGGTGGCTCCTAAGATATATATTTCTGACAATTTATTTTATCATCATAATATGGATTATCTAGGGCGGATAAATCTGCCCCCTTTACATCATACAAATTCAATGTTAAGCTCAGAACGCAACATTGCCGCTTGCAATAGAGTTACAGCGCTGTAACTCTATTGCAAGCGGCAATGTTGCACTCTGGGACCGGACACGGACACTGCAGCCTCATACAAATGACTCCTATTGGAGTGGATTCAGAGTAGAACATCAGTCCTGTGTGTGTTCCCCTGCTCCAGAGCCAGCGTACGCATCTGTACACAGCTCAGTCTCATCTGCACTTGTGGGTGCGAGGGCGATTCTGGGTAGAAACCGGCGTTCGCTTGCAGGCCAGGTGTAGCCACAGCGTGGTAACAGAATTACAGGCTGCATAGTGCTATACAGAGCAAACACGGCTGCGTTCTGCCACCTAGTATAGGGCTGGTGTCAGTGCGCACTGATAAATGACGACTATGAAACCAAGTCGCGGAGTGGACCAATGTAATTGCAGGGATACGGACAACTCTGTAGACATCTGTATTTCATTGCGTGTAATGGCAGTCGGCTTGCGTTGAATCCTGCATCAGCCCCATTGCGTTCAGATGACGTAGGCAATGTCAGCATTACAAGATGGGAAATAGAAAGTTACCGCACATTATACAGATGACACGACTCACAGAACCTACACCGCATACAGGACAGCGTCATGCCTAATACTTCCCAGGAACCTGCTTGAGAACAGGCGACTGGGACATTCCTTAGAGAAGCCGGCAGACTCACCTGCGCGCCAGTCACCTGCGAGCTGTACATGCCAGTAATGGTGTCTATCAGATTATGGGCTTCATCAATAATCACCACCTGGTCCTTTAGCTTGATCCCGGATGCACGTCGGGTGCAGTCATGCAGCAACATTTGGTAAGGCAGAACCACCACCTGGAAGAGACCCAAAACTGTAACTAGAGAGACGGCTGCCTGTCTATAAGGGCCATCATAGGGAAGGAGCTGTTAGGACCTCAACAAGCTACAATACATATTCATATAATCACAATGGGGGTAATTCCAAGTTGATCGCAGCAGGATTTTTGATAGCAACTGGACAAAACCATGTGCACTGCAGGGGAGGCAGATGTAACATGTGCAGAGAGAGTTAGATTTGGGTGTGGTGTGTTCAATCTGCAATCTAATTTGCAGTGTAAAAATAAAGCAGCCAGTATTTACCCTGCACAGAAATAAAATAACCCACCCAAATCTAACTCTTTCTGCACATGTTATATCTGCCACACCTGCAGTGCACATGGTTTTGCCCAACTGCTATCAAAAATCCTGCTGCGATCAACTTGGAATTACCCCCAATACCTGGTAACAGTCTCAAACACACATTTAAAGGTCTCTATGCTGTGATAGTTATTAATAACATTAATCATGAAATACTCCTCATCTGAAAGATCTTCATGAATACAGTACCATTATTAGTTTGTTATATGAAAGTTTACAGACTCTCCCTGCATTCTTTGGGGGTCATTCCGAGTTGATCGCTAGCTGCATTCGTTCGCTGTGGAGCGATCAGTCAAAAAAAACGGCACTTCTGCACATGTGTATGCGGCGCAATACGCACCGTACTATTGCAACAAACGATGCAGTTTTGCACAGGGTCTAGCGAAGCTTTTCAGTCGCGCTGCTGGCCGCAGAGTGATTGACATGAAGTGTGCGTTTCTGGGTGTCAACTGACCGTTTTCAGGGAGTGTTCGGAAAAACGCAGGCGTGCCAGGAAAAACGCAGGCGTGGCTGGGCGAACGCAGGGCGTGTTCGTGACGTCAAAACAGGAACTGAACAGTCTGAAGCGATCGCAAGCGCTGAGTAGGTTTTGAGCTACTCTGAAACTACACAAAAATTCTTTGCCACCGCTCTGCCATCCTTTCGTTCGCACTTTTGCTAAGCTAAAATACACTCCCAGTGGGAGGCGGCATAGCGTTTGCAGGGCTGCAAAAAACTGCTAGCGAGTGAACAACTCGGAATGACCACCTTTATGAGTTACAGATGCAGCCTCCAATCTGAGGACATGCCTAGACCAGAAGAGGGAAAGCTCCAGCTGTTACCTGTCCAATCAGGATTGTGTCAGATCACTTTTCTCCTGTGTCACCCCAGCAATATCGGGACAACAGCAGAATCACAGAGGATGGCCTAGTGTCCTAGTCTTGGGTAAGTTGGAAAATCCATTAAAGCACAAGATCCAGGTCTTGCACAAAATGTTTCTCTGTCTGTCTGTCTGTCTGTCTATCTATCATGTTGACACTCGGGGGATTGTTTAGTGTTAGGCACATTTGCGCTCCCAACACATGCAGAAAAAGAATGTTGATTGTTTGTTATGGCCAACTGCCACTCTCTGTGCCTGCCAGTGCCAGCTCACCTGTGCGGCAGGTATCGCATAACGGCTGGCGTAGTATGGGCAAGCTTTCACCTCCCGGGCCTGCGTCACCAACTGCTCAATGTCCTTCACCTCTACGAAGACCTCATCGCGCAGGAACTGCATTTGCTCGTAGGAATAGAAAGGACAGCTAGGTCGGCTTACACGTCGCTTCTTCACCTCTGCTTCCTCCGTTTTCTTCTCTGCAAACGGCGAGAGAAGAGTCTTCAATACACCACACTATGTCCAAAAGCACACGAGGAACAGGTGGGCTGATGAAGGTAATCAACATGGCACAGATGAGGGGGTGGACCATATAATATTGGGGATACGTCTAGCACAAAAAAAAAAAAAAAAAGGTTGCCCAAAGATAGGCTGTCCCTTATTCCCCATCCCTCCCCTACTCCGGACCCTTATAATGCCCCCTTCACTAGTCACCGCCGGCTCCTGAAGATTCACGTTCTGTTAAGTACAGAACGTCTGAGTGCATGCGACGCATCTTACACTAGCGATTGTTACAGCAGCTTTCTCGTATGGGATAAAACTGCATTTTTTGGTTCCTTTGATTGAATTAACTTACTCACCGTGTTTGTTCTTCTGCATCTCCATACAGCGATCATTGATCAGCTGGGCTGTCCCGAGACGTCGCACCTCGTCATTCACACACATGTTCTGTAGAGACACACGTCACTTCCTGATCAGTCCTTTGTGTTATGGGACACATTTATGTCAGTGACAAGAAACCCGAATGCACGTTTCTCACAAAGGGTTATAAATGCATAAGAACAGTCAGTCACAAAGATTCTCAATGTGTCATTCATATTGATGCGGTATATGAAGGCATTTAGGATTCAATCCTGGGCTATTAGTTATATTTTAAACTACTCATTAATGGCTAATGTGCTAGGTTCAGTGTGTTTATCAGGATAAGACCAGGCTGTTCTGCCTTGGTAAAAGTAACAGAATAGGTGACATAATACTCAGTAAAGGAGAGCGGTATATTTGTTTATATCAGAAATGGAAGCGCTTCCGTTGTACGTACTGTTAATGTTGGCAACTAAAGGCTAAAGCTCAGCATTTTTAGGTTACAAGTGACGGAATCACAGTTCTGGACCCTTGCGACCTTGGATAAGACATTGGGGGGTATTCAATTAGTGACGTTTTTCGAGCAGTTGAAAAAACTGCACTTTTTTCGCCCATTTTTAGGTCGAATTTACAGTCGACCTATTCAATGCCCATGCCGTTTTTTCAATTGGTGGAAAAATCCGGCACGGGCAAAAACCACGTGTTTCGACGAATTCACACCTAATACATGTGTTTTGGCGAATTTGCTGGCATTTTTGCCTGTTTTGGACGCAATTTTCACCCATGCCAATTCGAAAAAAAAAAAAAAGTGAAACGGCATTGGCGAAAATGGATTAAAAAAATAGGCAAAATGCCCGCAATTGAATACCGTGTCGGATTAGTGCAGGTTTTTTTGACCAGACGAAAAAAACGGCACTTAATGGAATAGCCCCCATTGTCTACATGTGTCCTAGGCTCCATACACCAGCTGGTGGAAAGCTTGGCTGGCAGGGAAACGTAACTGCGTACAGCACTGAATACAACAGTATGCACTATACAAAATGAATCACTAGGAATAATACAGGGTGTTGACACTGCTACTAGTACCCTATTCTTCTATGCTGATAGGAGAAACAGTAACAAAGGAGGAGATATATCAAACCTTGGTGAGAGATACAGTACAAACCACTCAGCTCCTGTCATTTTTCAGACACAGCCTGTAAAGTTACAGCTAGGAGCGGATTGGCTGGACTCTCCAAGCTTTGACACATCTCACCCACAGACACAAGAATGGAGAAACCTACGAGAGAGCTGAAAAATGCCAACGGGCTTTAGCTGTAAAGTGTCACCTCCCCTCGTCGTTAGCGAACTGATGTATAGTGATATTGCTCACCCAGGCTGACAACACGCTTGGTGAATACAGCACGTTTGCGCTCCGCAGGGCTCATTGACAGAAAGTGGCCAAGTCAAACTAATGAGATAGAGTTTATTATGCCACCTCTAAACGGAGTTGAATGTGCAGCTGTGGGCAGAGCGCAAGCTGCTTGGTTATGCACTACGGATGGTCTGGAATCAGGCGTACACAATCACAGCCAACACAGAGCATTGTAACTGTATCTCCACTTATGGCTGAGCAGCTGTATCTGGGAGATGAAGAAGAGGCAAAGCTCGGTGAGGGTGTGCAGGCGCGCTGCGGGCTGCGCAGAAGATCACGCACTCCTGTTACCACGAGAACCTGCTGCATATGGGGCCTAATTCAGATCTGATCGCTGGGCTGCGTTTTTTTCTGTCCTGCGATAAGATAGTCGCCGCCTACAGGGGGAGTGTATTTTTGCCGTGCAAGTGTGCGTTCCTATGTGCAGCAGAGCTGCTCAAAATCAGTGTGTGCAGTCTGTGCGCAGCCCAGGACTTACTCTTCCAGTGCGATTGATTGCTGATCAGGGCCGGAGCGGACGTCAGACACCCTCCCACAAAACGCCTGAGCCTGCCTGCGTTTTTCTGGACACTCCCTGAAAACGGTCAGTTAAGACCCACAGACGCCCTCGTCCTGTCAATCGCCTTGCGAATGCCCGTGCGAATGGATCCTTCTCACCATCCCGTCGCTGACCGCCGATGCCCATTGTAGCAGTCAGACGTGCCTGGGCATTGCGGCTCAGACGCATTCCGCTGTGCGAAAATGCACAGCAGCGATCAGACCTGAAATGACCCCCATAGTACAAGCGCGCTCCGATGATGATGACTAGTAAACCGAGCACGGTGGGCGCACCGCAAGAGGCATACAGCTCTGCAGGTGGGCGGATATACGCTTTTTCTGCTTGTACATGTTGTTCATCAGAAACCTTAAGAGCGAATAGCTTTCCTTCGCTACATTCCTACACGAGCAAGCTATCCTGCGGACAAGCTAACCTCCACGTCTCCTTCATCCGTACTTCTCTTTCCGCTCACATGCCCAGATCATTCCGCTTAATAGTATTCCTATTTATAGCCTTGTGTGCTCCATTGCATACATTACAGGGCAGGTGATGTTCAGTAGCGACAGAGCAGCAATACCAAATGACAGTTCTGTACGGAGACAGCCCCGGAATGGGGACATCATGTTACTGCATGCCAAGCGGATGCATGGGTGATGGAAAGTGGCACCTTGGAACATTTCTCGCTCTCCTCGGGGGATGGTGTGTCAGCACTTTGCAAGTTTCTTCCACAAACTTGAGGAGACGCCGCCCTGGCCGGACGACTGTAATCTGCATTAATGTCACTTGTAAAGAAAATCGCCTCTATCCAAACCACTGAATATTTCACAAAACCTAAAAACGTAAATGCCAACAAAAAATCTTATTGACCATTTGACGGGACAAATAATACTTTAAGGGGCATATTCAATTGAAGTCAAAAACTGCCGTCTGTCGAAAAGACGTCAGTTTTCGACTTTTTAAGGTCGAATCCTGATTCGACCTATTCAATATATCCCTACATTTTTCGACAAGTCGATGAAATCGACTTGTCGAAAAGCACGTGGATCGGCGGAATAGCTGCCGATCCACGTGCTTGTGTCGATTTTGGCTCCCTTTTCGACCATCTCAGTCCGACATCAAAAAGATGTCGGACTGAGATGCGGACCAAGAGGAGGGGGGGGGGGGAGACGAAGGGAGACAGCCGGCGGGCATACAGGGAGATCGGCGCTACAGTAGCGCTGCAGCTGGATGTCACTCAGCCGCCCGACCTCACGGCAGCTTTCACCCGGCTCCAGCACGCTGGTCCTCCCGCGGCTCGCCCCCTTCTCCTCCTCTGTGTCCCATCTCAATTCGACTTGAAAAAGTCAAATTAAGATGGGATTGAATAGGGGTTGTCGAAACCATTCCGACAAATACATGTCGGAATGGATCCATCTTTAATTGAATATACCCGTCATGTTAAGCTAATCATTTAAGGTCGCAAATTGTCCGTCACTCAAGTTTTCCTTCTACATAAAAATAAGGAACGGGGCGAGGGGGTGGTGTGGGGGTAGATTTACACCTTATGTTAAATCCTTTACTCTGAATTTTTGGGGACACTGTTAGGGAAGGGGGTACAGAGTGGCTCAGGAGTTCCCATAGCCGCTCTTATATGTGGGTACAGTCAGTAGAAGCGGGGCGCAGACTCTTCCACCCACAGCTGTAAAAACAAATGAACTTGCATGCCTGGCAGATCAGGTAGCAACCCATTGGAGTCTGTGGAG
Organism: Pseudophryne corroboree; assembly: GCF_028390025.1. Lineage (NCBI taxonomy): Eukaryota > Metazoa > Chordata > Amphibia > Anura > Myobatrachidae > Pseudophryne > Pseudophryne corroboree. Next base: position 822,353,382 of record NC_086449.1, on the reverse strand, counting down.
ACCCCGTGTTGCACATCCAGGAGGTATTGGACAAGTAAGTATCGGACAAGTGTTCCTGCCCCAAAGTAAGCCTGTCAAATAACCGAATTTGTACTTGTTTTTCCAACACAGGCTGTCATCTCTTGTGGTATCACAAAGGAAAAAAAATAGGCTATCAGCCAATCAGAGGCGGACATTGATTTTCATCATCATTTTCAGTTTACATTCTACACGAAGGGTCCACCGCCAAACAGGTCATCATCAGGCACATTTGATGACTGTACTTTGGCCGCACTTGTACACTCTAACCAATACACGGTGTCCTGTTTCCCATAGGCCAGTGGGTCTCAAACTGTGTGCCGAGGCACCCCGGGGTGCCTCAGAACACTTGCAGGGATGCCCTGGGTTGGTGGTCTAGGACCAATTATAAATTATTTATGGTCAATATTATAGCCAAAACCAGTGCTGGTGACGGTCAATCATAAAATATGTGGCCAATCATTAGCAAATCTTGTCCCTCACCACACAATTAAACTAAAGGATGACATATAACACAATGTACTTAATTTCATATTTCTTTCTAAATTTCTCAATAAGAAACTTTTGGCCAAGGGGTGCCGTGAGAGAAATTTGGATTTTTTACTTACCGTAAAATCTCTTTCTCTGAGTCCATCTGGGGGACGCTGCGCACTTACACTTGGGTTAGAGCGTGTGAGTATGGAGTTTGGCACAATCTATGAAAAGAACTAACTCCTCCCCCTCTAACCCCTCCCATCAACCCCCTGTTCACAGGAAGCACTCCTCAGTTAAAGTTTAACAAAGCCGAGAGAGAGAAAACAAAACCAACAATCAATAACCAGACAAGAGGGAAGGGATCGCAGCGTCCCCCAGATGGACTCAGAGAAAGAGATTTTACGGTAAGTAAAAAATCCAAATTTCTCTATCATCCATCTGGGGGACGCTGCGCACTTACACTTGGGTGATATCCCAAAGCAAGCCAAAGAGGGGGGGCACACAGGCTGGAAATCTGCCCCTAAGATCAGACGCCCAACAGAGGCATCGCATCCCCCCATACCAAAAGTATGGAAACAATAGAATCCTGTGAAGGTTGCCGCTCTACACAGCTGCACAATAGAGGCACCTCCGCGAACAGCCCAGAAGGCCCCAACGGCCTGAGTCGCACAATTCCGCAGAGGGTCAGGAACAGGAACAGCAGAGCACACATAAGGCTGACGGGTAACTGATGTGACCCAACGAGCCTCAGCGTTCTTAGAGACCGGTCAACCTCGCTGGGAGGCACCACTAAGAACTAACAACGTGTCCGTACGGTGAACTTCAAATGTTTCGGTTCAAGGTTCATCTTGAACCGAGATCTTAATATACACTGGTCTCTAGCATTAGTGCGCTGAGCCATAGCTCCTGTGTTAAAATAAATAAATAAATAAATAAAAGTTTTGTATGTAAAACCACTCTATCCCAATAGAAAAACCAACAAAGGTGGACTGCAGTAATGGACTGCCAACTCAGAAACACACCGAGTTGAGGCAATGGGCAAAAGAAAACAAAACCACCGTAAGAGGAAGGAACCGCCACCCAACAGAGTCCAGAGGCTGGAAAGGAGACACAGGAGCTACACAGGGAAACTGTATATGCAAAAAGCTGCGAAGGAAACACCGAACATCCGCATAGTCGCACCAAAAGATTAAACGTTTTACTGGGCACTGTGATTGGTTTGCGAGCCTGAAACAGTGTCAGGGCTACTGACTGAGGTAAACTTATTACTCTGATGATGTTGTTCTCCACAATCACGCCGTCACCGTCAGACAAGACAAATCCCGGTGATGACACAGTTTGAAAGTGAAGATCTGGCCAAAGAGGTACACTATAAGGAGCCTTGGCCACCCTGGTCTGAAGCATTGCAGAGCAGTTTCGACAGGCAAATCCGGAGCGATTTAGTTAGACCGAAAGAGCCACTGGTCAAATGCGTTGAAGCACTCACTGGATCTTGCCAGATGCAGAAACAAATATGCCAGATGAAAGTGACAAGGCGCTAACACGGCGGCCATGATTGCCACAAGAGGATCCCCGGAGCGATCACCATACTAGGGAAGTCCTTTTTGCAGAGACGAGTAGCCCTGATGTCGATGTCGGCTTGTCACACAGGTGCATCAAAATCAGAAAAACCTGTTGGATTATTTCACATTCTTTGGGGAAGAAAAGCATGACAACCCGGGAAGTCTGCGTTGTCCATTCTGGAACTGGCTGATATTGCCGGAACCCAAAGTTCCGCCCTCTGCATATGTGAGATACCGTTCAGATGGCTCTCCAGCTGCAAGTGCCACTGTGCATGTTGATATAGGCCACTGCAGTGTTTAAGTTCGACTGGATGCGGGATGCAAGACCATGCTAATCTTCTCTGTATCGTTCCAATTTTCTTTCTTTCTTTTTCTAGTATATGTGCTGACAAATCGAGCACTTGTAGAAAGCCTTGAGCTGGAGCCAAGGCGTCGTGGATTGCCCGGAGATGGAAGTGACATCTCCACTGTGGACCTCAATGTTTTTGAAAACCAAAGTTGAAACCCAAAACCGTAACGTCTGAGACTAGTGACTGTGGTTATGACCTTCTATGTCAAGACAGAAAATGGGAGTCCTATGGGTCAGATTCGGATTGTGTAGACACCAACGAAGATATTGTCGTTTTTGAAGTGACATACTGAACGGTTTATGTAAACTCAATTCTGCCTGGGATTAATAACATAGAATTTGAGATTGAAGAATCCAGGCATGAGACCGGGAGAATGGAGCCCCCTGTAAAGTCGCCTCTATCTTGCAGAGGAAGTGTATGCCATGGATCACTGACCCCTGAGGAAACTGCGAAGAGAGTGTATTCTGGTCTGGAAATCCTGCACTCAGCCAAAAGACCGAGCTACCTGGGGTCGAATAGCAAACCCCTGAACACCATCCTCCACAAAGTAAGAAATCCGGAACCAAGGTCCACTGTAGATGTGTATGACAAAAGGTGCATGAGACGGAGCTCTTTTTGCAACAATCGACCAAATATGGCAGTGATGGGAAAGTAACAGTAACAACCCCAAGACCCTGTTGATGGGAAAGGGATTGTAATGAATACTCCCACGTTGGATAGCGAACAGACTGCAAGGATTAGAGCCTGTCTCTTGGATGAAACGCAAATAAGAGGGATAACAAAGAATCCTGCTTGGTACGTGTTCCCCAAGATTCAGAATATATGCTCATGATATAATTCGGTATATCCAACGGACCAGTGGCATCTGAGAAAGTTGGCTTTCCCCCACTAAGAACCAGACCACCCGACTCCATAAGCCCTGCAGACGACATATCGGAAGTCCGAGTTCCAGGTGGACAAATGCCTTCTAAGAGAATACATATTTCATTGATATTTATTTTAAATAACACATTTTTTAGCAGTCATACTCAGAATGAGAACCCATGACCTGTTATACTGAAGGCAGACACCTTACTGCTAGAGCTATTTTCTCCTGCCTGCAAGGCACGCTTTGATTTGGAAGCAGAATTCCACAAATCACAATCAAAATGAATATATGGGCATCATTGACAGGGCAGAGATGCAGGATTGAATAGAAATAGAATCCAAGAAAACAACATTGACAGAGGATAGAGCTTCAGAGACCCAATCTGTCAATGGATTATTTGAAAAGGATCATCTAATACAATAATTGACAACTTGCATTATGCAATCTGCAACCGCTCTAAGATCCATGCATTAGCCAGGATAGGGCATAGGAATATTCCTGTCAGAATGAATACCAATTTAATAACCGCCTCACTGTTGTCAATCTGCGGTGATTCAAGGTCACATACTGTACTTTAGGAAAGACAGTCGTCTTAGGCCACCACATGATGGAGGCGTCCACTAATTATTAGTGGAACCTCCATCAGGTCAGCCTCATCAGCGAAAGGATAAAGAAACACTGTCTGTAACTGTGAGCCATCAGATCTGAAGCAACAATATTGCGTACTAGAGACAGACGCATTAACCTGGAAACATGAACCGCTACATCGTCCCAACGTGAGGGAAGAGGGGGAAACCAATTAACTCAGTAGTCTATTTCTTATTCCTATCCTGAAGTATCCTCCCTGACCGGATTTATTTTACCAATTTCCTGAGATAAAGCCTCAAAATGTGGATCAGAACCAGGAACGAAATAGAGGAAGGTGTAGTACTCCGCCAATTGGCGGTACAGCCTGAGGACACAATCATCCTGCTTAAGGTAGCTATCTCAGACAGACACCAGGAAGTATAAAATTAAGACTTGCCTTAGAAGTGACCATAACTAAAGAGCATAACAACTAGGACAAATGATTGTCCTTTGAAGTAACTGAGCTATAGTGTCTGTCAAGGACCTGACTCACTGCACTGTATAAGCTGCGTAAGGAGCGTTTAGCTCTGTACAGCCATTTTGGCAATTTATAGGTACATAGTGCACAAGAAAAAATAAACAAATAAATAGTCTGTCTTGTGTCTTGACATAGAAATAGCGAAAGGAAAACAGACTACCAACAATCACTGCTTTAGGTGAAAGTATTGACCACAGAGTATTTTACATTAACTCAGCCATTAACATTTTACCAAGGTTTGTGGGCTAAGTAGTAAACAGAGTACCAATCCCTTATCATAGTGCAAGCAACGGCAGACTCTGACAATACCGGTATTTGTGTACTGGTACTGGACGCACTGCAATACCAGGTCAATGTATAAAGTGGACAGAGCAAGCTCCTCTTCTATCTTACTAAAAATTCATGTGATATATGGTCCCTAAATAGGGAGCGTATCAGATATTAAACTGATAAAAACAAATATTACACCTGAACTTTGCTAAAAGGCAGAGATAATAAGTAACTATCACTTGCACATTGGTTGCAGTTGGTGGGCTACGTAATAGAGGCAGTAAAAGTCCCACTATACCAGCTATTGAATAAAGCTATAACACCAATTTGGTGGACTAAATGCTGAACACAGTAATAGCCACTATATTTACTGTAGTGCCCATAATTTGTGAGGAGAGGGCATTGTTTGTGCATGACAAAACAGGTAGGATATTCTAACAAGCATATATCATGTGTATATTTGGCATAGTTGCTGGGCTAACTACAGAAACCTGCAATAGTCCCAGAATACTTGCTATTGTGGATATTATACTATAGGCAGATCACTTATAAAGTTACCACCCTGTGGGCTTGTTACTGATCACAGCAATAGTCCCACTATCTCAGTGCAAAGAAAGACAGTGCTCCCCATCATGCTGAGCTGCTGACATGTGATCAGGAGCTTCCTGCAGTGTTGCTGGGGGCAGGGCCTAATCGGGTGAGGCAGTTTAGACTGGTTTGAGGGCAGCAAAACACCCAGCAACTCCCTACAATAAAGATAATAACAATGTTTCTGTCCAGAGTTGGGCTAGAACTTAGGTCTCTATACATATTGGACTCTTGCACTAGTGTGCTGAGCCACAGCCTCATGGCTGAAGAAATACAGAGAGAGGGACTTAGCATGCAGCAAAGAAGCTGCACAAAATGGCTCCTGCCCAGGACCTGAGGCACTTAATAATACTGCCCTCAGTGTCCCCTGGCCACCGCTAGTCCCAGGAGTCAGCGCAGCTGCCCCTCAGCCACATACAGTCCTTCATACAGCCCTTACAGTGACCCAGCCAGGGCACAGGAGATATACAACCAGCAGACACACAGCATGGGGGACTCACTCTGAGGGACTGTCATATGCTAGTATGAGAAGGGTCACAGCCCAGCACTACCTCAGTAGGCTGAGGCTGTTCCTACCTGACCCAGTGCCTCCTCGAATTCTGTGAGCCGGAAGGGAGAGACCCAGGGACCTCAGCGGTGTAGTGACTCCCCAGAGGCAGTGCAGAGTGAGAAATAGAGCTCACAGAAGCTCTCTAACCTAACTATTCTCACTCTGGATGTGTTTGTCACCAACATTAGGGACTAAACACCAAACAAGAAAACAATTAGAAATAAAACCTAACTAAAATCTATGAGCAAAGAAAAGTGTGCCTTCACTCCAAGGCACAAAACTAAAATTGAGGAGTGCTTCCTGTGAACAGGGGGTTGATGGGAGGGGTTAGAGGGGGAGGAGTTAGTTCTTTTCATAGATTGTGCCAAACTCCATACTCACACGCTCTAACCCAAGTGTAAGTGCGCAGCGTCCCCCAGATGGATGATAGAGAAAATCGGATACTCTAGGGCGCCGTGATTCAAAAAAGTTTGGGAACCACTGCCATAGGCCTTCAGATTTGCCTCATACTCTTTAGTCTAATATTGGCAAAATGCTGGAATCACAATGTCCTAGTTGAAAGAAATTTGGACGCCACCTTAGGCTGAAAAGAGGTCTTCATTCTGAGAAAAGCCCTTCCCTGGTGAAAAATGAGGTACGGAGATCCGCAAGACAGAGCACCCAGATCTCAAATTATCCGTAGCGTACAGATAACCAGGATGGCAAAGTTCCTCCCTGGAAGAGACCTCATCTCTCCCAACTCTGGGGATTTATAGGGGGACTGTTGTGATGCAGATAAAATGAGATTTATGGTAAGAACTTACCTCTTTCTGCATATCTCTTTCTGCGAGGTACACTGGGCTCCACAGGGAATGACATTGGAGTGTAGAGTAGGATCTTAATCTGAGGCACCAACAGGCTCAAAGCTTTGACTGTTCCCAGAATGCATAGTGCCGCCTCCTCTATAACCCCGCCTCCGTGCACAGTAGCTCAGTTTTTGTTAACCAGCCCAATGCAGTAGCAGGTAAAAGAGACGACAACCGTTAGTAGCCACATACACCACACTCTCACGACAGGAGAAAGTGTCAGCAGCTAATGCCATACCAACCCAAAGAAGCTAAGTGCGTCAGGGTGGGCGCCCTATGGAGCCAGGTTCTTGTGCCCGCTACAGTGCGTCCCCTCCCATAAGGAACTGCTTTAGGACATCCCCAATGTCATTCCCTGTGGAGCCCAGTGTACCCCACAGCAGAAAACGAGATTTATGGTAAGAACTTACCGCTGTTAAATCTCTTTCTGCGAGGTACGCATCCTTGGAGGCGGAAGTATCGAAGGCACAGAACCTTATAAACGTGTTCACTGAGGACCACGTAGCCGCCTTGCACAATTGTTCAAGGGTCACACCACGGCGGGCCGCCCAAGAAGGTCAAACAGACCAAGTAGAATGGGCCTTGATGGTAGCAGGAGCTGGAAGGCCAGCCTGTACATAAGCATGTGCAATCACCATTCTAATCCATCTGGCCAGGGTCTGCTTGTGAGCAGGCCAGCCACGTTTGTGAAAACCAAACAGTACAAAGAGAGAAACAGACTTCCGAAGGGATACAGTTCTCTTCACATAGATACAGAGAGCCCGTACCACATCCAAAGACCGCTCTTTGGAAGACAAGCCAGAAGAGGCAAAGGCTGGACCCACGATCTCCTGATTAAGGTGGAAAGAAGACACCACCTTAGGTAAGTACCCGGGACGTGTTCTAAGAACCGACCGGTCACAGTGAAAAATCAGATTTGGGGACCTACAAGACAAGGCACCCAGATCCGACAACCGTATAGCAGAGGCAATAGCCAGCAGAAACAATACCTTAAGAGAAAGCCACTTAAGGTCTGCAGATTCAAGAGGCTCAAACGGAGACCCTTGTAACGCCTCCAGATCCACCGACAAGTCCCAAGGAGCCACAGGCGGGACATAAGGAGGTTGAATCCACAACACACCCTGAGTGAACGTATGAACATCAGGTAAAGTCGCAATTTTTCACTGAAACAAAACCGACAAAGCAGAAATATGAACCTTGATAGAGGCCAGACGAAGGCCCAAGTCCAGGCCTTGTTGTAGAAAGGCCAAAAGTTTGGCCGTACTAAACTTGTAAGCATCATGATTAATAGTGGCGCACCAAGCAAAGTAAGAATTCCAGACCTTATGATAAATCCGAGCAGAAGCCGGTTTCCGGGCCTTCAACATGGTTTGAATGACGCCTCAGAAAAACCTTTCGCCCTCAGGACAGAAGCTTCAAGAGCCACGCCGTCAAAGCCAACCGGGCTAAATCCTGATACACACAAGGGCCCTGAACGAGGCGATCCGGGCGCTGTGGAAGTAGAAGGGGACGCTCTATCGAGAGACCCTGAAGGTCTGAGAACCAATGCCGTCTGGGCCACGCGGGAGCGATCAGAAGTAGGAATCCTCCTTCTTGCTTGATCTTCCTTATTACTCTGGGCAGGAGTTACACCATAGGGAACACGTATGGCAGCCGAAAGTTCCATGGAATTGCCAGTGCATCCACGAACGCTGCTTGAGGATCCCTTGTCCTTGCTCCGAAGACCGGAACCTTGTGATTGTGTCGAGACGCCATCAGGTCCACATCTGGAAGGCCCCACTTGTCCACGAGTAGTTGAAACACTTCTGGATGAAGGCTCCACTCTCTGGCATGTACGTCCTGACGACTGAGAAAGTCCGCTTCCCAGTTTAGGACCCCCGGAATGAAAACCGCCAATATGGCTGGCAGATGGCGTTCAGCCCACTGAAGAATCCTTGATACTTCCCACATTGCCATGCGGCTTCGATTGCCGGCTTGATGACTGATGTACACCACCGTGGTGGCGTTGTCCGACTGTACTTGAACAGGCCTGTTCTGTATTAAATGCTGGGCCAAGTTCAGTGAGTTGAACACTGCCCGAAGTTCCAGAATGTTTATTGGGAGGAGAGACTCCTCCCTGGTCCACCGACCCTGAAGGGAGTGTTGCTCCAACACCGCGCCCCAACCCCTCAGACTGGCATCCGTCGTCAGAAGGACCCAGACGGATATCCAGAAGGAACGACCCCTGCTCAATCGTTGGTCCTGAAGCTACCAGCTCAGTGACAGACGGACCTCCGGAGACAAGGAGATCATGTGAGACCTGATCCGGTGAAGTACGCTGTCCCATTTGGCAAGAATCAATTTCTGTAGAGGGCGGGAATGGAATTGAGCATACTCCACCATGTCAAAAGCCGACACCATGAGATCTAGCACTTGCATCGCCGAATGTATCGACACTTGCGGATGAGACAGGAAGCATTGAATCCTGTCCTGAAGTTTCAGGACTTTCTCCTGAGACAAGAACAACTGCTGGTTGTGAGTGTCCAATAGCGCTCCCAGGTGCACCATGCTCTGAGCAGGGACCAGGAAAGATTCGTTCCAGCTGATGAGCCAACCATGGCATGCAGAAACCGGATAGTCAGACCCGGATGGCGTAGGAGAATTTCTGGGGAATTCGCCAGGATCAACAAGTCGTCCAGATACAGCAGGAACCTGACCCCTTAACGGCGGAGCACAGCCGTAATTACCGCCATGACCTTGGTGAAGACCCGCGGAGCCGTGGTCAAACCAAAAGGTAACGCCCGAAACTGGTAATGGAGGTTGCCAACCGCAAACCTCAGGTACAGCTGATGCGACATTGCAATGGGAATATGCAGGTAAGCATCCTGTATGTCCAGGAAGACCAGACAATACCCAGGTTCCAAGGCCAGAACAATAGAGCGAAGAGTTTCCATACGAAACTTGGAGACCCTCACAAATTTGTTCAAGGACTTGAGGTTGAGAATGGGCCGAGAGGACCCATTCGGTTTCGGGACTAGGAATAGCGGTGAATAGTATCCCTTGCCTCTCTGAGTCAGGGGCACCTGTACTACCACTCCTGTGTCCAGGAGGGACTGTACCACGGAATGAAGAGTGTTTGCCTTCACCTGATCCAAAGGGACGTCTGTCAGGCAAAATCGATGAGGGGGACAATACTTGAAGGATACGGCGTAACCTCGAGTGACGACTTCCCGTACCCAGGCATCTGAAGTGGTCTTCAACCATTCCTGGGTAAACCCTAGAAGTCGGTCCCCCACCCTGGGATCCCCCAGAGAGAGGCCCGCCCCATCATGCAGCAGGCTTGTCAGTTTTGGAAGCAGGCTGACAAGCAGCCCAGGCCCGTTTAGGTTTGGGCTTAGTGGGTTTGGAAGTGCGAGCCTGTTTCGGGTACGCCTGACCCTTTGCTTTCCCTGAAGGACGAAAGGAGCGAAAGGGAGTACTCTTAGCCTTCGGTACCGAAGGAGCAGTACTAGGCAGACAAGCTGATTTAGCAGAAGCTAAGCCAGCCACTATCTTGTTGAGGTCTTCTCCGAAAAGAATGTCTCCCTTAAAAGGGAGCACCTCCAGGGTTTTCTTAGAGTCTAGATCCACAGACCAGGACCGCAACCAGAGAATCCGGCGAGCCAAAATGGACGTAGTAGAAGCCTTGGCCGCCAGAATACCGGCATCAGAAGCCGCCTCCTTAATGTAATGAGAAGCTGTGACAATATACGACAGACATTGTCTAGCATGATCAGAAACGTTGGAAGGCAGCTCAGCTTCCAACTCCTGAGTCCACGCTTCAATAGCCTCTGCAGCCCAAGTTGCTGCAATGGTGGACCGATGCACAGCACCAGCTAGGGTGTAAATCGCCTTTAAACAACCCTCCACACGCTTATCCGTCAGTTCTTTCAGAGACGTGACGGTCATTACAGGCAGTGCTGAGGATACCACCAGCAGCGCCACCTGCGAATCCACTGGCGGGGGTGTTTCCAAATTTTTACTTAGCTCCGCCGCGAGGGGATAGCGAGCCAGCATCTTCTTGTGAGGCATGAATTTCTTTCCCGGATTTTCCCAGGATTCCTGACGTATGTCAACTAAATGGTCAGAGTGAGGTGAAACTTGTTTAACCACTTTCTGACATTTAAATCTGTCCGGTTTCTTAGGGGCAGTATCAGTCTCTGGGTCATCAGTAATTTGAAGGATTAACCTGCAACAAGCCTCCAACAAGTCAGGAACATCTACCTGTGAAACAACTTCCCCATCAGAAGAATCAGAATCAGTGTCTGTGGGGTCAGTATATACGCCATCCTCATCAGACGAGGTGTCTGGGACGTTGGTGGATTGTGAGGAAGTAATGGCCCGCTTAGAGGACCCCTTGGTCTTAGGCGGACGAGGGTGAGATTTCTGTTTAGTCAGTGATTGGTTCAATTGCTGTAACTAAGTGGACATTTGATCTGCCCATGGCGGATTAACCGCAGGGACCATAAGCGGTTGTAACGGCACAGGAGGTCCCATAGGGGGCGTAAGTCTAGTTACCAGCGTATTCAATAACGTGGAGAAAGTAGCCCAAGGTGGATCTTTTTGAACCCCCGTTGCTACGGTTCCACTGGGGGGTAAGGAACCCCCAGAACCTGAACCCTCTGCTGCTATATTTTCCTCAAACATGTCTGCAGCATCACCACCACGCACTGTAGGATCAGACCCAGCTCCGTCGCCCCTTGTAGCTGACATATCTGAAAGCTCAATTCAAGGCAACCCAGTACAATCTCAGCAGCCCAACACCTGACAAGAACCCCCCGTGTAGTGTATTAGCACAAACAGAGAGTTCTAGAGGTATATGGTGACTAAAAATCACAGAGAAAAATACACAATAAGTATATCTTGTGATACACCTATATTAAATATAACCTTGACGCACTTAGCCCCCTCATGTTACAGAATATAGGGATAGCAAACTGAGTGAGATACACGAAATGGAGGTCACACAGCAGCTATATGCACACACAGTCACATTGTACAATGCAGAAATTATAACATGCTATAAAACTGCACTGGACTAGCAATACAGAGTAGTACTATGTATAGCTATACACTCAATAGATATAACAATGCACAGTAAAGACTGGATGTATATCACAGGGTACTTGTACTAAATAACCCTGACTAAATGCACTGTTTCTTAACTAACACGGTCAACAGACATGTAGAATACTTAAGTGTCATGTAAAGTCACAGCGCTAACATGCAGGCGGCTTTACAGGGGAGGATTTGCCCAAACAGTCCCAGGAACAGCTCAGCTTGTCCCAATGGCGCCCAAACGCTGACAGGGAGTGAGGGAGAGAGATATGCTTCTCCAGGGCGAGAACATTTACTCTAAATGGCGCCCTGGGGCTGGGGGAGGGGCTACAGGTCAAAGCCTTATCCCCTAGCTGGACTTCACCACCGGGTACTGCGGGTTTTATAGCAAACGTTTTTTTAGTAAAACTGACCTGTGCCGTTGCCCTGGTGGTCTAGTGGGGTCCCTGTACTACCACAGTGTCTACGCCAGCGTGCGCGGCCGGCCTCCCACCGGCCACTTCGGATCGTGATTTCCAGCGGGTCCCACCTGGGGGACCCACTTACCTCCTCCCTGAGTGCGGCCACGCAATCCTGGAGTGCTGCAGTGGGGTGTGTGACTGACAGATGAAAACCGGAGCCTCCCTTGTAAGTACCCGGCCGCGCCAGATCGTGATTTCCAGCGGGTCCCACCTGGGAGACCCACGTACCTCCTCCCTGAGTGCGGCCACGCGATCCTGGAGAGCTGTGGTGCGGTGTGTGAATGACAGATGAAAACCGGAGCCTTCGCTGTAAGTAACCGGCAACCAGGGCGCGGGAGTATACAACGTCGCTGGGGGAGGTGATGGAGCTGCAGCAGGAGATGTCTGACTGACATCTAACACTCACAGTGTCTCTGCTGCAGCCCTTGAATTCTTCATTTTTCACTTAAAAAAGCTCTGGGGTTATAGAGAAGGCGGCGCTGTGCATTCTGGGAACAGTCAAAGCTTTTAGCCTGTTGGTGCCTCGGATCAAGATCCTACCCTACACCCCAATGTTATTCCCTGTGGAGCCCAGTGTACCCCGCAGCAGAAAACTAAGTTTAAGAGGCTATGGGAGGATTGTTTGAAGGCTACCCGTGTATTACTACAGCCAAACAAAAAAGTTTGTGCGTCTGGTAGGAGTGCCTCTGAAAACAGACCGAAGAAGCTAAGATCTGAGACTTCCAAGGTTCTTTTTCCAAACTCTCCTGTAATAACATAAGCAAATGGGCCAGCAGAAAGGAAGTTGTTGAAAGCTTAGTCTTCTTTCACCAGGAGATAGGTTTTCCAGACAATACAAAAAAAAAAATAGGATTTTGGTACTTACCAGGTAAATCCTTTTCTTTGAATCCATAGGGGTCACTGGAGTACTCTTGGGATATGGACGGGCTTCCGTAGGAACACAGCACTGAATATTTAAATTTAGTAACACTCCACCCCTCCATATCCCTGAGCACTTACTCAGTGTTTTTTACTGAGCCGAACAGGAATTAAGAGAGGTTAATAATGGAGTATTACATATAACATAACTGACAATAACGAAGTTAACCCATAACGTTACTGACAACTAACAGTTGACACCCTAACCAGCACTTGTAACTTGAACCAGTCGGTGAAAATGTGTTACCATAAGATCCTCAGAACTAACCCCAAGTAAGTAAACTGCTCTGGGTGGGCGTCCAGTGACCCCTATGGATTCAAAGAAAAGGATTTACCTGGTAAGTACCAAAATCCTATTTTCTTTTTCATCCACTAGGGGTCACTGGAGTACTCTTGGGACGTACCAAAGCTTCCCCCGTGGGCGGGAGAGCAGTTTGGCACTTGTAACACTAGGCGGCCAAAGCTAGATGCTGATGCCGCAAAAGTATCAAACTTGTAAAAGCGCACAAACGTGTGCACTGAAGACCATGTAGCCGCCCGGCAAAGCTGCGTCGCAGAAGCCCCACGACCAGCTGCCCATGAAGTTCCCACAGAACGTGTGGAATGAGCGGTTACTGACGTAGGCGGTTGTAACCTAGCATGAAGGTAAGCCTGGCGTATGGTCAGTTTTATCCATCTGGATAAAGTTTGTTTAGATGCTGGCCAACCCATCTTGGCAGCATCATAGAGAACAAATAACGTATCCGTCTTACGAACTGAAGACGTTCGGGTTACATAAACGCGGAACGCACGAACCACATCCAGAGTTCCAGACTGTGCTGTCAACACAGGAACTACTATTGGTTGATTGATGTGAAAAGATGACACTACCTTTGGTAAGAAGGCGGGATTCGTCCGAAGTTCCGCTCTGTCATCATGAAACACCAAATACGGTGGCTTGCAGGACAAGGCACCCAAATCCGAAACACGCCTTGCCGAAGCTAAGGCTAAGAGAAAAATTTTTTCCAAGTGAGAAACTTTATATCCACTTGTTGTAAGGGTTCAAAATATGAAGACTGTAAGAACTCCAAAACCAGATTCAAGTCCCATGGCGCTGTAGGTGGAATGAAAGGAGGCTGTACCCTGATTACACCTTGGAGAAAGGTGCGTATAGACGGCAATAGAGCCAATCGTCTTTGAAAGTAAATTGACAAAGCAGATACCTGCACCTTTAGTGTAGATAAACGCAATCCTCCATCTAAGCCTGATTGTAGAAACAACAAAAGGCGGCATAACTTGAAAGCTGATGTCGGAAATTTCCGAGCTTCACACCAACCTATATAGGCACGCCATATTCTGTAATAATGAGCTGCCGTAACCGGCTTTCTAGCCCGTAACATGGTTGGTATAACTGAATCTGGAATGCCCTCTCTTTTTAAGAGGGCGGTCTCAACAGCCACCCCGTCAAACGCAGCCGCGCTAAATCGGGGTAAAGAAAAGGACCCTGTTGTAACAGGTCTGGACGTATCGGGAGTGGCCACGGATCGTCTGCGAGTAATCCTCGAAGATCCGAGAACCAAGCTCTCCGAGGCCAATGAGGCGCCACTAGTATGACTGTGAGCGACTCTCTTTTGATCCGTTTTAGCACCAGAGGGAGCAGCGGAAACGGTGGAAACAGATACACCAGACTGTACGGCCACGCGACAGTGAGAGCATCCACCGCGACTGCCTTTGGATCTCTTGTTCTGGACACATACTGGGGCGTTTGATGATTGTGTCGAGATGCCATCAGGTCCACCTGAGGATAACCCCATCGCTGAACCAACATGTGAAACACTTCTGGATTTAATGACCATTCGCCTGGGTGAAGATCCCGACGACTGAGATAATCCGCTTCCCAGTTGTCCACTCCCGGAATGAACACGGCCGACAATATCACCTGGTGGTATTCTGCCCAATTGAGGATTCGAGCTACTTCCCGCATTGCCATGCGGCTTCTCGTTCCTCCTTGTTTGTTGATGTATGCGACCGCTGTCGCATTGTCCGACTGCACTTGGACAGGCTGAGAGCGAACCATGTGCACCGCTTGTCGTAGCGCATTGAAAATCGCGCGGAGTTCTAGAACATTTATTGACAGCAATTTTTCGTGATCCGCCCAGAGACCCTGGAGCTGACAATTTTGAATTACCGCTCCCCAACCTCTGAGACTGGCGTCCGTAGTTAGAATTATCCAATTGCAAACTCCGAACCGTCTTCCTGCGGTTAAATTGTGTTCCTTGAGCCACCATAGCAGAGAAACTCTTGCTATTGGTGACAACATCACTCTGTGGTGAATCTGCAGATGCGAGCCCGACCACTGGGCAAGCACGTTCAGCTGAAATGGACGAGAGTGAAATCTCCCGAACTGAAGCGCCTCGAAAGCTGCCACCATTGTGCCTAACAGGCGAATGCACAAGTGTACCGACACTGTGCGTGGTTTGAGTACTAATTGTACTAGATGGCGTAGCATTTGTACTTTCTGTTGTGGTAGGTAAATCCTTTGATTGACCGTATCGAGAATCATACCTAGGAACTGAAGGCGTTGAGACGGAATCAGATGTGATTTCTTGAAATTGACAATCCAACCGTGGTGAACCAGTACATTGTAAGTTAGCAGCGCATGTTGGGTAAGTATCTGTTGAGACGGAGCTTTGATGAGCAGATCGTCTAAATACGGAACTATCGTCACTCCCAGGGATCTGAGGTGAGCTATCATCACAGACATTACTTTGGTGAATACCCGAGGCGCTGATGACAGGCCAAACGGCAGAGCCTGAAACTGGTAATGGTTTTGGCGTATTGCAAATCGTAAGAATTTCTGATGAGGCTGCCAAATTGGAATGTGTAAGTACGCATCCTTGAGGTCTAGCGCAATCATAAATTCCTTGGTCTCTAACCCCGCAATCACCGACCGTAGAGACTCCATTTTGAATCTGTAGTAAGTTACGTACTGATTGAGGCCCTTTAAGTTCAATATTGGTCTGACTGAGCCATCCGGCTTCGGGACCACAAATAGACTTGAATAATAACCCTGACCCTGTTGGTGTACAGGGACCGGAATCAACACTGCCGAATCCAGTAAGGACTGAATGGCAATTTGCAAAACTGTCCTCTTGTCGTCCGACAGAGGCAAACCTGTCTTGAAAAACCGCAGAGGCGGAAGACAGTCGAACTCTATTTTGTAACCTTTTAACACTAAATTGCGAATCCAGCCCTCCGCGGACGTGTGGAACCACGCCCCATGGAACGTGTGAAGGCGTGCTCCCACAATTGGAGATCCGAGATGGGCTGGTAACCCGTCATGCCACTGGCTTGTCGGTAACCTTAGCGTCTTGGCGAGTTGTGTTGGTTTGATGGAAACCACGTCCTCGACCACGTCTAGCAGGCGTGGCTGATCCTCTGCCACGTCCTCGAAAGGGCTGAGGTCTAAAGGATTTGAACGAAGGTCCAGCGTACCTTCTTCTTGGCGCAGGTGGAGGCAATGGTAAGAACACAGACTTACCTCCCGTAGCCTCCTTAATCCATGCGTCCAATTCTGGACCAAACAACTTCTTGCCATCGTAAGGCAACGCCTCTATACTTCGTTTGACCTCTGCCTCCGCTTGATAAGTACGCAGGTAGAGTGCTCTTCGCCGTAACTAGCGAAGATGAAATACGAGAAGTGAGCTGACAGACGTCAGTAGACGCTGTACAGAGATACTCTACAGCCTCAATCATTTGATTCACCTGAATTATCAGGTTTTCGTCATGTAAAGCCGATTTGAGTTCTGTAAGCCATATTATGAGCGCCTTAGTGACCCAAATGCCAACCAATCCAGGTCTTAGCATCACACCTGCTGCTACATACATGGATTTAAGCATAGTTTCTATCTTACGATCTGACGGATCTTTAAGCGTAGTAGCTGATGGCACTGGTATGGTTAATTTCTTGGTAAGCTTTGACACTGAAGAATCAACTATTGGTGGATTCTCCCATGTACCCGTTACCGATTCTGGAAACGGATAACTAGACTTAAATCTGCGAGGTATAGAAAACCGTTTATCTGGATTCTGTCTGGATTCTACTAACATCTGATTTAGAGAATCCGACACAGGAAAACTTACTGGCGTCTTCCGTCGTTTAGTAAATATGACCTGATCATTGGTGAGAGGCTGCTCAGCTTCAGGAAACCTTAGCGACTGCCGTACCGCTCTGATGAGATCATCAATGCCGGAACTGTTAACATCCTCGCCGTCTGACTCCACTTCGCCCTCCTCCCCCTCATCGTGTTCCGTGAGGTCTGGGATGGAATCGTCAGACTGCAACATAGCAGACACTGGAAAATCATAAGACATATGAAAATTATCCCGTTTGCCCAAAATGGATTTGGACCCTACGCAAGGCTGAGACGCCTCCGGTAGTTCTGGCGGTCTCACCCTAGACTCAGATCTTAGCGTTTCTCGCTCCAGACGAGCAGCGGTCATTTCTGTCTGAAATTTCTCCAGTACATTTACTAACATACCCCACGGAGGATCCGGTGATGAAATTGGTTGCAAAACCGGAGCAGAAATGGTATTCTGAACGGAATCCACAAAACATACGTTACATGTGGTAGATCCATCCGGTAACACACTGCCACATACTTTGCAAATATGCTTTTTAGTTTTTGCTGGTGCCTTACTCATTATGGCGACAGACAATACAATACACAAAACACAGACACCTGCACGACTCAGTAAAATAGCAATAAGGTGGCTCTGTATATATATCTGGCCCAGTGCAATACACGTGGCCAGTACTATAAATTTTGATCCCAAATTCCCACGAACACCCCTGCGCCTCCGGTGGAGAAGAGATGTAGGACAGGAACGTTCTGGAATCACAGAGGAAGACACAGGAAGCATGTTAAAAATGGCTGCCCTGCTATACTTATACATATAATCACAGTGCTGCATTCACTGATTATACTGTAATAATCCCTCTGCTGCTGCAGTATTTCACTGATATGTCCCCCCTGTAATGGCTGTTTATCTTATTACAGCGGCAGCGCAGCGTGTGGGCCCCCAGCGGGTATCGTAGAGCGCTATGTGCCTCGTGTGTCCCAGCGGTGGGCTCCTGTATAATAGCGTGTCAGCTACCAAGGTAGCGCTGCGGCGAAGTGAGGGTCGTTCCGAGGTGCCTGGCCGGAGGCTGTGGCCTAACGGGCGGGTACCTGAGCGGGGAGAGCCGCGGCGCCTGCACGGAGGTCTGTGGCCGAACGTGCGGGCGCCTGAGTGGAGAGAGCCGCTGCGCCTGCACGGAGGTCTGTGGCCGAACGTGCGGGCGCCTGAGTGGAGAGAGCCGCGGTGCCTGCACGGAGGTCTGTGGACGAACGTGCGGCCGCCTGAGCGGGGTGGAATGGGCGGGCGCCTGAGCGGGAAGATGCCGGAGGCTGAGAGGGGAGAGCCGCTCCTTGCCGTCACCCAGCACTATGTCTCCACACGTCGGGGCGGCAGCGGGAGCTGACCGCCCCGTTTCACATACCTCACTCCTGCAGACGTGCGGAGGCTCCGACGGGGCTTTTCAGTAAGCGCCGGCCAGCCAGTGCAGGAGGATGTGAGGGCTGTGAGGGAGCTCTTTCAGAGAGGCCCGACACGCCCGTGCTGCAATCAGCAGCTGCACTATCCCTGACCCTGCCTTTTGGAAGGGGGACAGGGATGTGGTCAAACAGTAGAAAAAATAAAAATTAAAAATAAAAGTTTCTTCAACAAAACCGTGACTTCAGCTAAGCATGTGTTGCCACGTTCAGCACAGAAAAAACACTGGGTAAGTGCTCAGGGATATGGAGGGGTGGAGTGTTACTAAATTTAAATATTCAGTGCTGTGTTCCTACGGAAGCCCGTCCATATCCCAAGAGTACTCCAGTGACCCCTAGTGGATGAAAAAGAAATTGTAGATACAAGCTCCCTAGTCTTGACAATAGTTCCAATGATGGCTCCAACAGCCTCACTGTTAAAGCCAGACTTGCTAATTCATGATAACTAGGTGCTTCATCGCGCCCTACGGGCGCTCTTCACAACGTAGGAAGGGGCTACGCCCCTTAACCCCTGCACGCCTTTCTGGGGTTCAATATTTGTATTATATGGCGTATTACCTGCGTTGTTAGTTTTGGTAGTGGTTAAATATTGGAGGAGGAAAGGGTGTCCGATGGTGAAGGGGGCGTAGCCCCTTGCGACGGTGTGACCAGCGCCTGCAGGGCACAATGTGCAGAATGTAGCGGGTGCGGGGGGAGACCGCGGGTGAGGCAGGGAGTCTGTAGATGCTGCGGGTGGAGGGAGGGGACACAGAGACGTGGGGCGGTAGGGAGGGGACACAGAGAAGCGGGGCAGCAGGGAGGGGATACAGAGACGCTAGGCAGCTGGGAGGGGATACAGAGACGCTGGGCGGTAGGGAGGGGATACAGAGGCGGGGCGGCAGGGAGGGGATACAGTGACGCTGGGCGGCAGGGAGGGGATACGGCGAGGCGGGCGGTAGGGAGGGGATACAGAGAGGCAGGGCGGTAGGAAGGGGACACACCGACGCAGGTTGAGGATACAGAGACGCAGGGTGGTAGGGAGGGGATACGGAGATGTGGGAAAGCAGGCAGGGAGGGGATACGGAGAGGCGGGGCGGCAGGGAGGGGACGCGGAGAGGCGGGGTGGCAGGGAGGAGATAGAGAGATGCGGGCGTCAGGGAGGGGATGCGGAGAGGCGGGGCGGCAGGGAAGGGGTGCGGAGAGGCAGGGAGGGGATGCGGAGACGCGGGAGGCAGGGAGGGGACGCGGAGAGGCGGGGCGGCAGGGAGGGGACGCGGAGAGGCGGGGCGGCAGGGAGGGGACGCGGGGCGGCAGGGAGGGAAGGCAGAGACGTGGGACGGCAGGGAGGAGAGGCAGAGAGGCGGGGTGGCAGGGTGGAGATGCGGGGCGGCAGGGAGGGTACGCGGGGCGGAAGAGAGGGGATGCAGGGTGGCAGGGAGGGGACACAGAGAGGCGGGGCGGCAGGGAGGGGACACGGAGACGCAGGGCGGCAGGGAGAGGACGCGGGGCGGCAGGGAGGGAAGGCAGAGACGTGGGACGGCAGGGAGGGAAGGCGGGGCGGCAGGGAGGGGATGCGGAGAGGCGAGGCGGCAGAGAGGGGATGCCGAGATGCGGGGTGGCAGGGAGGGGACGCGGAGAGGCGGGGCGGCAGGGAGGGGACGCGGAAACGCAGGGCGGCAGGGAGGGGACGCGGGGCGGCAGGGAGGGAAGGCAGACACGTGGGACGGCAGGGAGGGAAGGCGGGGTGGCAGGGAGGGGACGCGGAGAGGCGGGGTGGCAGAGAGGGGACGCGGTGAGACGGGGCGGCAGGGAGGGGACGCGGAGCGGCGGGAGGGGATACGGAGAGGCGGACGGCAGGGAGGGGACGTGGAGATGCGGGGCGGCAGGGAGGGGACGCGGGGCGGCAGGGAGGGGACGCGGGGCGGCAGGGAGGGGACGCGGAGAGGGAGGGGACGCGGAGCGGCGGGGAGGAGACGCGGTGCGGCAGGGAGGAGACGCGGGGCGGCAGGGAGGGGACGCGGGGCGGCAGGGAGGGGACGCGGGGCGGCAGGGAGGGGGTGATACAGGGAAAGTATGGGGGGCCTGGTGGATGTGGGCAGTGGTGGAAGTGCTGACAGCGTGACCCCACATACCTAGGTAACCGGGGTGGCAGATCTCTTTCCTGGCCCCAGCTCGCACCTGTCACTCTCAGTAGGACGCACGCTGTCCGTGTTCCCGTCTCTGGGCTTTCGGGCGGCAGGGCTGGCCCTGTGGTGTGCAGTGAGGGCATCGGTTCTGGCGATGGTGGGAGGCAGCGTCACGTGTGCGGAGGAGGCGGCGGGTCTCTGTACGCGGCGCAGGGAGGGCTGTGAAAGCCTTCTCCTGCACCACACGTCCCTCGTGTATGGCGGCGGCGGCGGTAGCAGTTGTTGTGCGTCAGCCAGGCGCCGCGGCCGGGAAGTGGGCTAATGCGGGAGGGGGTGATGGACAGGCGGCAGTTGTAGTTGTTCCCCCGGTGTCGCGGGGAGTGGGAGTGTGCTGATGCCGGAGGGGGTGATGGACAGGCGGCAGTTGTAGTTGTTCCCCCGGTGTCGCGGCCGGGGAGTGGGAGTATGCTAATTCCCGGAGGGGGTGATGGACAGGCGGCAGTTGTAGTTGTTCCCACGGTGTCGCGGCCGGGGAGTGGGAGTGTGCTGATGCTGGAGGGGTTGATGGACAGGCAGCAGGAGGAAGGACTCTGCAGACACTTGCTGCACATGTGATGGGCTCTGTGACTCCGCCCAGCGTTAGAGGGCCAGGCACAGAGTCACAGGGCTATTATATAGGAGATAAGAAGGGCTCTGACTTAACAGGTCCTTCCTTAGAGGAAGATGCTATGAGCCTGAGGCCATTTTGAAACTGTCCATGTTCCACAACATTCTCAGCGAGTCTGGTGCCACCAGAACCGCCTGAACCTATCAATTTTTAAACTTCTTTAAAACTTGCCATTGGAGGATATGTGCAAATTAGATGCAGTTTCCATGGGATCGATACTGGATCCACTAAAAACTAGTGATGAGCGGATTCGGTTTTACTCGGTTCTCAAAACGGCATCTTATTGGCTATCCAAAACACGTGACATCCGTGAGCCAATAAGATGCCGTTTTGAGAACCGAGTAAAACCGAATCCGCTCATCACTACTAAAAACGCCTGCGTGTCGTTTGTCCTTGCACAGAACTGCTCCTCATTATGTTGCTGACCCCATTTCTCCACGATCTAAGGATATAATTCCAGATGAAGAGGCCATTCTCTGAGGTGTAATAGATAGAAGCTGACCAGTTCCAGCTCTGCTATGAAAACTTCTGAGATTTCTGGAACATTCTGTTCCACCCATCATCGTGGCTTCCTCATAGTAAGAGACCTCTTTATGTTTCCCTGATGGGTGATGCTGCCACCAGCGTGGCGCTGTCTGACTGACTATACAGAAAAATTACAGCCTTTGGGCCGATGTGCATCTCCTACACATGACCCACAAGCAAGTTAATGGACCATGCTTTGATCAAGGGGACCTCCAGGTAAGGAATGATAGTAGCTCCCTGAACTTTTCAAAAGCAACCATAACCATTGGGTTTTTTTTTAAATTCAATACACTTTTTATTGTGTTTTACAACAGTAACAAGGTATACAGCAACAGCCAAAGCGTTAGATCTACAGTAACGTTGTAGTAGAGGCTGCTGATCCAATATTAGTGACCCTGTGACACCATTCTTACTGCAGAGTGCAGTGGCGTCACTAGGGCGGTGCAAGGGTTGCGGGCTGCACCGGGTTACAACGACCCCAGTGCCGCCACAGGCTGAGTATACCAATGTACTTAGGGCCTAATTCCGGTTGGATCGCAAATCGCGATCCAATCGGAATTTCCGCAGGGCCCGTCCTAGGCATGCTTTTACTGTGGGAGCCACGTAGTATTTGTGAATGCCTCTGCCGCCGTTCGCGGGGAGGAGACGGAGTGTTGCGGGGGCTTCCAAACGGGGGTGTAGTGGCAGCGTTATCGGGCAGGCTGCGTGACGTCACACGCAGCCGCTCTTATCAAAAAGATAGTGGTGGGACTCCTGCAGCAGGAAGCTTCCCTAATTTCTGCGACAGCGCACTAATTGCAGTGCGTTCGCAATTAGTGCAGGTCACAGACAGGGGGGGCGTGGCGGTTAGCATGTCCCGCGATGGGCAGCCCCCCACGTGAGTCAAAGGATTGCAAATTCTGCTAAAAACAAGATTTGCAATCCTTACTGAATTGGGTCCTTAGAGCAATACGGACACTTCAAGGTTCTGTCTCAACTAGAACATAAAAGATAAGGATTAAATCACTGGATTTGGTAAAAGAAAGGGTACCTGGCGAGACCCCAGAGACACCACCCTGGTCTCCTTGCTGAAGGGACTTTTCTGCAGCTCACGCACAAACTGGGAGAGCTGAGAGTGAGTGCGGCTGCAGTAATAGATCTGTGTAAGAGACAACAATATATATTATACGTGGGGACACAAAAATTCTATAATACACAGGAAAGCTACAACGTCAGAACACAAAAACGGGCTGCGGGAGGAAAAACTCCCCAAAACATCATCTTCTAATGATTTTCAGGTGAAGCGATATTTTAGAACTGTAATCTCAGTAGGACGTTGCTGAATGAGAGGATCAGAGCAAAGTAAATGAATGATCCATTCAGCGCATAAATTGAGCTTTGTACTTACCTTAGTAACATGCTCTTCTTCCAAATCATCATCCTCATCCTCATCCAGACTGTCAGCCGATGAGAAATAAAAAACATTATTAAACTAAGCAGAACAGCATAAAACAAACCACCCCGGCCAAACCTGTCCATGTGCGTCTCAATCCCACAGTGGCGGCCCCCCGGAGCTGCGAGGAGATCACCGGCACAGATGTCTCCCACTTAAGGTGAACGTGTTTTTTTGTTTGCACGCAGAGCGAATGCCAGTCTTATTTATAACGCACCATAAAGCCATGTCAGTACAGATACTACGCGCGGACATCAGAGACGCACATTCAAATCAAAAACATTACACCGCTATTCGTGCTCCGTCATAAAAAGTGACAAGCGAATCACGCCGCGTCACATTTAACTATGCAATCCGCGAAAATACAGCCAGTGTCAGGTCAGCCGAGCGCCTGCGCAGTAACTGTTCAAGTAAAACTTTCAGCTGCCACCCTTAAGTTTAATGTCTCATGTTCCAAAATTAGGCATCAGCTCTTTGTGTAAGACAGATGGAAAATACCAAGAACGGTGTAAGACGGTGTAAGACAAACTGCGTGTAAAATATAAAATGTGCTATAAAAAAAAAAATGACGTAGTCATGAATGCGATTTAGTTTTAATGATCCAAAGAATGTATTTATATTTTGGATAGGGTCATAGCACCTTGTGATTAGAACTAAGGAGTCATTCCGAGTTGATCGCTAGCTGCATTCGTTCGCTGTGCAGCAATGAGGCAAAAAAAGTCACTAATGCGCACGCGCGACGTACTATTACAACAAACTATATAGTTTCACACAAGGTCTAGTGAAGCTTTTTCAGTCGCACTGCTGGCCGCAGAGTGATTGACAGGAAGTGGGCGTTTCTGGGTGTCAACTGACTGTTTTCAGGGAGTGTTCGAAAAAACGCAGGCATGCCAGGAAAAACGCAGGCGTGGTTGGCGAACGCAGGGCGTGTTTGTGACGTCAAAACAGGAACTGAATAGTCTGAAGTGATCGCAAACCCTGAGTAGGTTTTGAGCTACTCTAAAACTGCACAAAAAAAAACTTTGCCGCCGCTCTGCGATCCTTTCGTTCGCACTTCTGCTAAGCTAAAATACACTCCAAGTGGGAGGCGGCACAGCGTTTGCACGGCTGCTAAAAACTGCTTGCGAGCGAACAACTCGGAATGACCACCTAAATGCACCCGGTCCCTGTATTCCCCAGAAGGACAAAGAATTCAAATGATTTTAAATGTAAACTACACACGACAAGCGACAACATATAGTGTCCTACGTGGCTCCTTTCTTTGTGTCTTCATCACTCTCATATTCTGCGAGAACCAGCTCTTCCTCTTCTTGCTCCAGGGCTGGGCCCTCTCCGTCAGAGGACAGCATCCGCTGACTCAGCTGCAGAAGGCGCACCGCTTCATCCTCCTCCCTCTGGAGATACAAGAGTGGAAGGAGATAGAAAGCTGAAGTACAGGGCCCCATAGGACCATCCATTCCATTTTACCACAACAGCGTTTGCATCCAACTCTACCTGAGCTACCTCAGCGGTGACCACAAAATGAGTGGAAACGAAGTTATAAAGCAGAAATGTCTGCTATACAGATGGAGCCCTGCTCATCTATCCCTTTAATAGGAGTAAATGAGCCAGGGCTGTCGGACTTAATCCCCTGCTGTATTGTTCTCTCTGTATTGTATTGCAGCTGAGAACAATAGCTGAAAGGCTTATGCTAATAAGCCTTGGTGCACCTAGGCACAGCAGAGAAGCCTAGATGAGCGAGGTTCCATCTGTATATGTATAGTGTTCATTCTAGCACCCTGCACCTTTCAAAATCTGTGCAGTTCCTCTTTCCTGCCTGGGGTGTCGCTCTCTGCTGTGGTGCTTCTCAGCACACTCTAATTTGTTACTCAGTGCTGTGATACAGACCTGTGTGTGTGAGAAGAACAAGAGCAGAGAGTGACACCCCAGGCAGGAAAGAGGAACTGCACAGGATTTGAAAGGTGCAGGGTGCTAGAATGAACACTATATGTAGGTACTAGTAATCTACACTATGTAGACAAAAGTGATTGGACACCCAGGTAGGTGTTCGTGAAGGTATAAAACAGGTAGAGGGCACTGATTAGATCATTTGCTAATGAAATGGTTTGCCGGAAGGAGCTAACAGAGTTTGGAAAGGGGATCACCGTAGGGAGGTATGAGGCATTGCGGCTGTTAGGGAGGTTCCTAAATCCACTGCGTCTTTTGTCATTAATGTGTGGAAGAAGAACAGTCATTGCAAAAATGCACCTCGCCCTGGAAGATGCACGAAAACAGTGGGGCGAAGGCTAGTAAGCCCCTGGTGGGCTCACTAAGCTTGCCATGTTGCGGGCGAGGTGGCTCGCTGTAGGATCTATTCCCACTGTATGGGTGTCATGGACACCCACGAGTGGAATAGCCCTGGCGCAGCTGTTGGCATTCTCGGCGGTCAGGATCCCGGCATCGGATTTCTGACCGCCGGGATACTAACTACATCCCATACATTGCGCACGCGTTACAAATGGCCACTGATGTGTCGGTTTTGACAAGAACACTTGGTAGGGAGGCCCGTGCACTGGGATATTATTGGTGAGCAGCTGCTCATAAACCTCTAATCACAAAGAAGAACGCAGCCCGGCGCTTACGATGGCGTATAGAGCACAAACACTGGACAGTGGAACAATGGCGGCGGGTGTTATGGACTGACGGATCACGGGTTACACTTCTCAGGTCAGATGGACGTGTTTGGGGTTGACGATTGCCAGGAGAACGTCTGATGCCAGAGTGCACAGTACCTACAGTAAAGCGTGGAGGTGACAGCGTTGTGCTGTGGGGCAGTTACAGCTGGTTTGGCATGGATCCACTAGGTGTAATGCCCGGTCACAGTAACTCTGAGACATACAGTATAGAGATGTTCTCGGCAACTCTGTGATCCCTACATTGTGGCAGTTCTTCGGAAACGTCAAATGTTTTTATCAGGGCGACAATGCAACCTGCCATGTTTCCATCAGTCAGAGGCGTTCACATTACTGCGCTGAGATCGTGGGACCCGTTCCGCACATGCCCAGGTCTCCACCATCGGGGAATTGCAGTGCGATCCTTACTGAATCCTCCCCATAGTGTAGAAAGACGAAAATATGATTGTATTTAAATCCTTAAATCAGTGGCTCTCAAACTGTGTGCGGTGACACCCTGGGGTGCCGCAAGGCTCTTGCAGGGTGCTCTGAGTTGGTGGTCCAGGACCAAATTATTTGTGGTCAATATAATAGGCAAAACCAGTGCTGGCGGCTGCCAATCATAAACTATGTAGACAAACAGAAGCAAATCCTGTCCCTCACCACACAGCTGAGCCTAAGAATGACAAATGTATTTATTTATTAGCAGTTTCTTATATAGCGCAGCATATTCCGTTGCGCTTTACAATTAGAACAACAGTAATAGAACAAAACTGGGCAAAAACAGAAAGACATAGGGCCTAATTCAGACCTGATAGGTGCTGTGCGTTTTCGTACAGCAGCCGATCAGGTCTGAACTGCGCAAACGCCGGCGCCGCAGTGCGCCAGCGTATGGCAGACAGCCGACGGCTGTCTTAGCCCTGCGATCGCCCCTGCCTGATTGACAGCCAGAGGCGGTCACTGGGCGGGAGGGCGTTTGGCCACCGTCTAGGGTCCACTGTGCGGGGGAGGGGGGGGGGGGGGGTCCATGGCAGCTGTGTGACGTCACACGAAGTTGCCGTGACCAGAAGAGCGACGAGTAGCTCCCTGCCACCGTGCAGGTGCTGCGCTGGTAGGGAGCTACTCTACAAGTACAAAAGCATCGCCGCTGTACAAAGCGACGCACATCTACGATCAGGTCTGAATTAGGCCCAAAGGAGGTAGGAAGGCCCTGCTTGCAAATTTACAATCTACAGGGAAATAGGCATTGCTACACAAGGACAGATGCTACCTATTACATAATGGTCTACCAGATTGCTAGGTTCTTAATGGGTTGTATGATATGATCACCCAGCAATGTTGGCCAAGGGTCAGGAGGGTGTGAGAGTAAACACAATTTACTTAATTTAATCATTCTTTATACATTTCTCCATAAGAAACTTTTGGCCTAGGGGTGCTGTGAAAAACTTTCTTTCTTTGGGAACCACTGTCTTCAGTGTTACATTGCCCTCTGGTGGTACAGCTAGGTTACCACAATTTGAACCAAAGGGCTTACTTTAACCTCTTATGCTGCTGAAAACAAAAGATGAATCATTGATTAAATATAAGATGTCCAGAGCAGAAACTGGTTAAATAAAGAGATTTAATAATAAGAATTTACTTACCGATAATTCTATTTCTCGTAGTCCGTAGTGGATGCTGGGGACTCCGTAAGGACCATGGGGATAGCGGCTCCGCAGGAGACTGGGCACAAAAGTAAAAAGCTTTAGAACTACCTGGTGTGCACTGGCTCCTCCCCCTATGACCCTCCTCCAAGCCTCAGTTAGGATACTGTGCCCGGACAAGCGTACACAATAAGGAAGGATTTTGAATCCCGGGTAAGACTCATACCAGCCACACCAATCACACCGTATAACTTGTGATCTAAAATCAGTTAACAGCATGATAACAGAGGAGCCTCTAGAAAAGATGGCTCACTACAGCAATAACCCGATTTTTTGGTAACAATAACTATATACAAGTATTGCAGACAGTCCGCACTTGGGATGGGCGCCCAGCATCCACTACGGACTACGAGAAATAGATTTACCGGTGAGTAAATTCTTATTTTCTCTAACGTCCTAAGTGGATGCTGGGGACTCCGTAAGGACCATGGGGATTATACCAAAGCTCCCAAACGGGCGGGAGAGTGCGGATGACTCTGCAGCACCAAATGAGAGAACTCCAGGTCCTCCTCAGCCAGGGTATCAAATTTGTAGAATTTTACAAACGTATTTGCTCCTGACCAAGTAGCTGCTCGGCAAAGTTGTAAAGCCGAGACCCCTCGGGCAGCCGCCCAAGATGAGCCCACCTTCCTTGTGGAATGGGCTTTTACAGATTTTGGCTGTGGCAGGCCTGCCACACAATGTGCAAGCTGAATTGTACTACAAATCCAACGAGCAATAGTCTGCTTAGAAGCAGGAGCACCCAGCTTGTTGGGTGCATACAGAATAAACAACGAGTCAGATTTTCTGACTCCAGCCGTCCTGGAAACCTATATTTCCAGGGCTCTGACAACGTCTAGCAACTTGGAATCCTCCAAGTCCCTAGTAGCCGCAGGCACCACAATAGGTTTATTCAGGTGAAACGCTGAAAACCACCTTAGGGAGAAACTGAGGACAAGTCCTCAATTCCGCCCTGTCCGAATGGAAAATCAGATGAGGGCTTTTACAGGATAAAGCCGCCAATTCTGACACGCACCTGGCCCAGGCCAGGGCCAACAGCATGACCACTTTCCATGTGAGATATTTTAACTCCACATATTTAAGTGGTTCAAACCAATGTGACTTTTGGAACCCAAAAACTACATTTAGATCCCAAGGTGCCACTGGAGGCACAAAAGGAGGCTGTATATACAGTACCCCTTTCACAAACGTCTGAACTTCAGGGACTGAAGCTAGTTCTTTTTGGAAGAAAATTGACAGGGCCGAAATTTGAACCTTAATGGACCCCCATTTCAGGCCCATAGACACTCCTGTTTGCAGGAAATGTAGGAATCGACCTAGTTGAAAAATTCCTCCGTCGGGGCCTTACTGGCCTCGCACCACGCAACATATTTTTGCCAATGCGGTGATAATGTTTTGCGGTTATATCTTTCCTGGCTTTTATCAGGATAGGAATGACTTCATCCGGAATGCCTTTCTCCTTTAGGATCCGGCGTTCAACCGCCATGCCGTCAAACGCAGCCGCGGTAAGTCTTGGAACAGACAGGGTCCTTGCTGGAGCAGGTCCCTTCTTAGAGGTAGAGGCCACGGATCCTCCGTGAGCATCTCTTGAAGTTCCGGTTACCAAGTCCTTCTTGGCCAATCCGGAGCCACGAATATAGTGCTTACTCCTCTCCATCTTATAATTCTCAGTACCTTGGGTATGAGAGGCAGAGGAGGGAACACATACACTGACTGGTACACCCACTGTGTTACCAGAGCGTCCACAGCTATTGCCTGAGGGTCCCTTGACCTGGCGCAATACTTGTTGAGTTTTATAAACATGTGGAAGACTTCTGGGTGAAGTCCCCACTCTCCCGGGTGGAGGTCGTGTCTGCTGAGGAAGTCTGCTTCCCAGTTGTCCACTCCCGGAATGAATACTGCTGACAGTGCTATCACATGATTTTCCGCCCAGCGAAGAATCCTTGCAGCTTCTGCCATTGCCCCCCTGCTTCTTGTGTCACCCTGTCTGTTTACGTGGGTGACTGCCGTGATGTTGTCCGAATGGATCAACTCCGGGTGACATTGAAGCAGAGGTCTTGCTGAGCTTAGAGCATTGTAAATGGCCCTTAGCTTCAGGATATTTATGTGAAGTGATGTCTCCAGGCTTGACCATAAGCTCTGGAAATTCCTTCCCTGTGTGACTGCTCCCCAGCCTCGCAGGCTGGCATCCGTGGTCACCAGGACCCAGTCCTGAATGTGCGGCCCTCTAGAAGATGAGCACTCTGCAACCACCACAGGAGAGACACCCTTGTGCTTGGTGACAGGGTTATCCGCTGATGCATCTGAAGATGCGACCCGGACCATTTGTCCAGCAGGTCCCACTGGAAAGTTCTCGCGTGGAATCTGCCAAATGGGATTGCTTCGTAGGAAGCCACCATTTTTCCCAGAACCATTTCATTGATGTACTGAGACTTGGCTCGGTTATAGGAGGTTCCCGACTAGCTCAGATAACTCCCTGACTTTCTCCTCCGGGAGAAACACCTTTTTCTGGACTGTGTCCAGGATCATCCCTAGGAACAGAAGACGAGTCGTCGGAATCAGCTGCGATTTTGGAATATTGAGAATCCAATCGTGCTGCCGCAACACTACCTGAGATAGTGCTACACCGACCTCCAACTGTTCCCTGGATCTTACCCTTATCAGGGAATCGTCCAAGTAAGGGATAACTAAAATTCCCTTCCTTCGAAGGAGTATCATCATTTCGGCCATTACCTTAGTAAAGACCCGGGGTGCCGTGGACCATCCATACGGCAGCGTCTGAAACTGATAGTGACAGTTCTGTACCATAAACCTGAGGTACCCTTGGTGAGAAGGGTAAATTGGGACATGAAGGTAAGCATCCTTGATGTCCCGAGACATCATGTAGTCCCCTTCTTCCAGGTTCGCAATCACTGCTCTGAGTGACTCAATCTTGAATTTGAACCTCCGTATGTAAGTGTTCAAGATTTTAGATTTAGAATCGGTCTCACCGAGCCGTCCGGCTTCGGTACCACAACAGTGTGGAATAATACCTCGTTCCCTGTTGCAGGAGGGGTACCTTGATTATCACCTGCTGGGAATACAGCTTGTGAATGGCTTCCAAAACTGCCTCCCTGTCAGAAGGAGACATCGGTAAAGCCGACTTTAGGAAACGGCGAGGGGGAGACGTCTCGAATTCCAATTTGTACCCCTGAGATATCACCTGAAGGATCCAGGGGTCTACTTGCGAGTGAGCCCACTGCGCGCTGAAATTCATTGAGACGGGCCCCCACCGTGCCTGATTCTGCTTGTAAAGCCCCAGCGTCATACTGAGGGCTTGGCAGAGGCGGGAGAGGGCTTCTGTTCCTGGGAACTGGCTGATTTCTGCAGCCTTTTTCCTCTCCCTCTGTCACGGGGCAGAAATGAGAAACCTTTTGCCCGCTTGCCCACGAAAAGACTGCGCCTGATAATACGGCGTCTTCTTATGTTGAGAGGCGACCTGGGGTACAAACGTGGATTTCCCAGCTGTTGCCGTGGCCACCAGGTCTGAAAGACCGACCCCAAATAACTCCTCCCCTTAATAAGGCAATACTTCCAAATGCCGTTTGGAATCCGCATCACCTGACCACTGTCGTGTCCATAACCCTCTACTTGCAGAAATGGACAACGCACTTAGACTTGATGCCAGTCGGCAAATATTCCGCTGTGCATCACGCATATATAGAAATGCATCTTTTAAATGCTCTATAGGCAATAATATACTGTCCCTATCTAGGGTATCAATATTTTCAGTCAGGGAATCCGACCACGCCAACCCAGCACTGCACATCCAGGCTGAGGCGATTGCTGGTCGCAGTATAACACCAGTATGTGTGTAAATACATTTTAGGATACCCTCCTGCTTTCTATCAGCAGGATCCTTAAGGGCGGCCATCTCAGGAGAGGGTAGAGCCCTTGTTCTTACAAGCGTGTGAGCGCTTTATCCACCCTAGGGGGTGTTTCCCAACGCACCCTAACCTCTGGCGGGAAAGGATATAATGCCAATAACATTTTAGAAATTATCAGTTGTTATCGGGGGAAACCCACGCATCATCACACACCTCATTTAATTTCTCAGATTCAGGAAAACTACAGGTAGTTTTTCCTCACCGAACATAATACCCCTTTTTGGTGGTACTCGTGTTATCAGAAATGTGTAAAACATTTTTCATTGCCTCAATCATGTAACGTGTGGCCCTACTGGAAGTCACATTTGTCTCTTCACCGTCGACACTGGAGTCAGTATCCGTGTCGGCGTCTATATCTGCCATCTGAGGTAACGGGCGCTTTAGAGCCCCTGACGGCCTATGAGACGTCTGGACAGGCACAAGCTGAGTAGCCGGCTGTCTCATGTCAACCACTGTCTTTTATACAGAGCTGACACTGTCACGTAATTCCTTCCAACAGTTCATCCACTCAGGTGTCGACCCCCTAGGGGGTGACATCACTATTACAGGCAATCTGCTCCGTCTCCACATAATTTTTCTCCTCATACATGTCGACACAAACGTACCGACACACAGCACACACACAGGGAATGCTCTGATAGAGGACAGGACCCCACTAGCCCTTTGGGGAGACAGAGGGAGAGTTTGCCAGCACACACCAGAGCGCTATATATATACAGGGATAACCTTATATAAGTGTTTTTCCCCTTATAGCTTCTGTATTTTTAATACTGCGCGTAATTAGTGCCCCCCTCTCTTTTTTAACCCTTTCTGTAGTGTAGTGACTGCAGGGGAGAGCCAGGGAGCTTCCCTCCAACGGAGCTGTGAGGGAAAATGGCGCCAGTGTGCTGAGGAGATAGGCTCCGCCCCCTTCTTGGCGGCCTTATCTCCCGTTTTTCTATGTATTCTGGCAGGAGTTAAATTCATCCATATAGCCCAGGAGCTATATGTGATGCATTTTTTTGCCATCCAAGGTGTTTTTATTGCGTCTCAGGGCGCCCCCCCCCCAGCGCCCTGCACCCTCAGTGACCGGAGTGTGAAGTGTGCTGAGAGCAATGGCGCACAGCTGCAGTGCGCTACCTTGTTGAAGACAGAACGTCTTCTGCCGCCGATTTTCCGGACCTCTTCTGTCTTCTGGCTCTGTAAGGGGGCCGGCGGCGCGGCTCTGGGACCTATTCATGGCTGGGCCTGTGATCGGTCCCTCTGGAGCTAATGTCCAGTAGCCTAAGAAGCCCAATCCACTCTGCACGCAGGTGAGTTCGCTTCTTCTCCCCTTAGTCCCTCGATGCAGTGAGCCTGTTGCCAGCAGGTCTCACTGAACATAAAAAACCTAAAACTAAACTTTTCACTAAGCAGCTCAGGAGAGCCACCTAGTGTGCACCCTTCTCGTTCGGGCACAAAAATATAACTGAGGCTTGGAGGAGGGTCATAGGGGGAGGAGCCAGTGCACACCAGGTAGTTCTAAAGCTTTACTTTTGTGCCCAGTCTCCTGCGGAGCCGCTATCCCCATGGTCCTTACGGAGTCCCCAGCATCCACTTAGGACGTTAGAGAAATATAAATAAACTAAACAGTTAAATGTATGAAGGAAATAAAACCTCCCAAATGGTGACTGCAGTCAGGAATAATTAGTAGCTAGCACTATACATGTAAAGAACCGGCAATACGGGTGGTCTTCAGGTTGCCGGCGGCCGGGCTCCCGGCGACCACCATACTGGCACCGGAATCCCGACCGCCGGCATACCGACATCTTTTCTCCCTCTTGGGGGTCCACGACCCCCCTGGAGGGAGAATAGATAGTGTGGCGCGCGTAGCACAGGGGCAAGGGGCTCATTTGCGCTCGCCCAGCTGTCGGTAAACCATACTACACCCGGCAATACAGTAGGTACCATAGTATACAGAAATTCTCAGTGTAGCAGGAATTAGATGGCTGCTGAGCATATTTTAGCAATTTAGAATGTGTACTTCTCCTCACACTGCAAAACCAATTCACCTATAATGTCCAAGACTATGCTTTGTTTATTGAAACTGCAAGAAAATGAAGTAACAGTAAATTAGACTATTTTTTCTTTCTAGACATCACCAAGAAATACTTTGGGCGGGATGTAATGGAGTCCGAGTTCGCCAGACGTGCGGGATGCCAGCGGAACTCGGACATTTTTTTAAAGGGGCAATCATTTAGAAGGCAAAGTAGACCCTTTATATACCTGCATGGTAATCAGGAAATGTGTGGCACCTGTAATTGATTGTGCCAAGACTAACCACGTGTCATCAGAGTATACTCTAAATCACTATTACAGCCATCTCACTTTGGCCC
The DNA here is from genome assembly GCF_028390025.1 of Pseudophryne corroboree. Taxonomy (NCBI): domain Eukaryota; kingdom Metazoa; phylum Chordata; class Amphibia; order Anura; family Myobatrachidae; genus Pseudophryne; species Pseudophryne corroboree. The sequence continues at coordinate 822,319,361 of NC_086449.1, read as the reverse complement.
TCATTCCGAGTTGATCGCTCGCTAGCTACTTTTAGCAGCCGTGCAAGCGCATAGTCGCCGCCCACGGGGGAGTGTATTTTAGCATAGCAAGGCTGCGATCGCTTGTGCTTTGCTAAAATAGTTTTGTGTAAAACAAGACTAGCCCTGCAGGTACTTATCCAGTGTGATGGATCCAGCGATAAAGGTCCCGGAATTGACGTCAGACACCCGCCCTGCAAACGCCTGCGTTTTCCCAAACACTCCCAGAAAACGGTCAGTTGACACCCATAAACGCCCTCTTTCTGTCAATCACCTTGCGTTCCGCTGTGCGAATGGATTCTTCGCTAGATCCATCGCTCAGCAACGATGCACTTTGTACCCGTACGACGCACATGCGCATTGCGGTGCATACGCAGTTTTGCCGATTTCGTACCTTATTGCTGCGCAAATCATCAGCGAGCGATCAACTCGGAATGACCCTCTTTATCCCAAAGTAATAGCACTTAAAATAAGAATTTACTTACCGATAATTCTATTTCTCGGAGTCCGTAGTGGATGCTGGGGTTCCTGAAAGGACCATGGGGAATAGCGGCTCCGCAGGAGACAGGGCACAAAAGTAAAGCTTTCCGATCAGGTGGTGTGCACTGGCTCCTCCCCCTATGACCCTCCTCCAAGCCAGTTAGGTACTGTGCCCGGACGAGCGTACACAATAAGGGAGGAATTTTGAATCCCGGGTAAGACTCATACCAGCCACACCAATCACACCGTACAACTTGTGATCTAAACCCAGTTAACAGTATGATAACAGCGGAGCCTCTGAAAAGATGGCTCACAACAATAATAACCCGATTTTTGTAACTATTTACAAGTATTGCAGATAATCCGCACTTGGGATGGGCGCCCAGCATCCACTACGGACTCCGAGAAATAGAATTATCGGTAAGTAAATTCTTATTTTCTCTATCGTCCTAGTGGATGCTGGGGTTCCTGAAAGGACCATGGGGATTATACCAAAGCTCCCAAACGGGCGGGAGAGTGCGGATGACTCTGCAGCACCGAATGAGAGAACTCCAGGTCCTCCTTAGCCAGGGTATCAAATTTGTAGAATTTAGCAAACGTGTTTGCCCCTGACCAAGTAGCTGCTCGGCAAAGTTGTAAAGCCGAGACCCCTCGGGCAGCCGCCCAAGATGAGCCCACCTTCCTTGTGGAATGGGCATTTACATATTTTGGCTGTGGCAGGCCTGCCACAGAATGTGCAAGCTGAATTTTATTACACATCCAACTAGCAATAGTCTGCTTAGAAGCAAGAGCACCCAGTTTGTTGGGTGCATACAGGATAACAGCAAGTCAGTTTTCCTGACTCCAGCCGTCCTGGAACATATTTTCAGGGCCCTGACAACATCTAGCAACTTGGAGTCCTCCAAGTCCCTAGTAGGTGCAAGGCACCACAATAAGCTGGTTCAGGTGAAACACTGACACCACCTTAGGGAGAGAACTGGGGACGAGTCCGCAGCTCTGCCCTGTCCGAATGGACAAACAGATATGGGCTTTTTTGAGAAAAAACCACCAATTTGACACTCGCCTGGTCCAGGCCAGGGCCAAGAGCATGGTCACTTTTCATGTGAGATGCTTCAAATCCACAGATTTGACTGGTTTTAAACCAATGTGATTTGAGGAATCCCAGAACTACGTTGAGATCCCACAGTGCCACTGGAGGCACAAAAGGGGGTTGTATATGCAATACTCCCTTGACAAACTTCTGGACTTCAGGAACTGAAGCCAATTCTTTCTGGAAGAAAATCGACAGGGCCGAAATTTGAACCTTAATGGACCCCAATTTGAGGCCCATAGACACTCCTGTTTGCAGGAAATGCAGGAAACGACCGAGTTGAAATTTCTTTGTGGGGCCTTCCTGGCCTCACACCACGCAACATATTTTCGCCACATGTGGTGATAATGTTGTGCGGTCACCTCCTTTCTGGCTTTGACCAGGGTAGGAATGACCTCTTCCGGAATGCCTTTTTCCCTTAGGATCCGGCTTTCCACCGCCATGCCGACAAACGCAGCTGCGGTAAGTCTTGGAACAGACATGGTACTTGCTGAAGCAAGTCCCTTCTTAGCGGCAGAGGCCATAATACCTCTGTAAGCATCTCTTGAAGTTCCGGGTACCAAGTCCTTCTTGGCCAATCCGGAGCCATGAGTATAGTTCTTACTCCTCTACGTCTTATAATTCTCAGCACCTTAGGTATGAGAAGCAGAGGAGGGAACACATACACCGACTGGTACACCCACGGTGTTACCAGAACGTCCACAGCTATTGCCTGAGGGTCTCTTGACCTGGCGCAATACCTGTCCCGTTTTTTGTTCAGACGGGACGCCATCATGTCCACCTTTGGTATTTCCCAACGGTTTACAATCATGTGGAAAAAACTTCCCGATGAAGTTTCCACTCTCCCGGGTGGAGGTCGTGCCTGCTGAGGAAGTCTGCTTCCCAGTTTCCATTCCCGGGATGAAACACTGCTGACAGTGCTATCACATGATTTTCCGCCCAGCGAAAAGTCCTTGCAGTTTTTGCCATTGCCCTCCTGCTTCTTGTGTCGCCCTGTCTGTTTACGTGGGCGACTGCCGTGATGTTTTTCCCACTGGATCAATACCGGCTGACCTTGAAGCAGAGGTCTTGCTAAGCTTAGAGCATTATAAATTTACCCTTAGCTCCAGTATATTTATGTGGAGAAAAGTCTCCAGACTTGATCACACTCCCTGGAAATTTTTTCCTTGTGTGACTGCTCCCCAGCCTCTCGGGCTGGGCTCCGTGGTCACCAGCATCCAATCCTGAATGCCGAATCTGCGGCCCTCTAGAAGATGAGCACTCTATAACCACCACAGGAGAGACACCCTTGTCCTTGGATATAGGGTTATACGCTGATGCATCTGAAGATGCGATCCGGACCATTTGTCCAGCAGATCCCACTGAAAAGTTCTTGCGTGAAATCTGCCGAATGGAATTGCTTCGTAGGAAGCCACCATTTTTACCAGGACCCTTGTGCAATGATGCACTGTTTTTAGGAGGTTCCTGACTAGCTCGGATAACTCCCTGGCTTTCTCTTCCGGGAGAAACACCTTTTTCTGGACTGTGTCCAGAATCATCCCTAGGCACAGCAGACGTGTCGTCGGGATCAGCTGCGATTTTGGAATATTTAGAATCCACCCGTGCTGTTGTAGCAGTATCCGAGATAGTGCTACTCCGACCTCCAACTGTTCCCTGGACTATGCCCTTATCAGGAGATCGTCCAAGTAAGGGATAATTAAGACGCCTTTTCTTCGAAGAAGAATCATCATTTCGGCCATTACCTTGGTAAAGACCCGGGGTGCCGTGGACAATCCAAACGGCAGCGTCTGAAACTGATAGTGACAGTTCTGCACCACGAACCTGAGGTACCCTTAGTGAGAAGGGCAAATTTGGGACATAGAGGTAAGCATCCCTGATGTCCCGGGACACTATATAGTCCCCTTCTTCCTGGTTCGTTATCACTGTTCTGAGTGACTCCATCTTGATTTGAACCTTTGTAAGTGTTCAAAAAAATTTTTTTTAGAATAAGTCTCACCTAGCCTTCTGGCTTCAGTACCACAATATAGTGTGGAATAATACCCCTTTTCTTGTAGTAGGAGGGGTAATTTAATTATGACCTGCTGGGAATACAGCTTGTGAATTTTTTCCCATACTGCCTCCTTGTCGGAGGGAGACCTTGGTAAAGCAGACTTCAGGAGCCTGCGAAGGGGAAACGTCTCGACATTCCAATCTGTACCCCTGGGATACTACTTGTAGGATCCAGGGGTCCTGTACGGTCTCAGCGCCATGCTGAGAACTTGTCAGAAGCGGTGGAACGCTTCTGTTCCTGGGAATGGGCTGCCTGCTGCAGTCTTCTTCCCTTTCCTCTATCCCTGGGCAGATATGATCTTATAGGGACGAGAGGACTGAGGCTGAAAAGACGGTGTCTTTTTCTGCAGAGATGTGACTTAGGGTAAAAAACGGTGGATTTTCCAGCAGTTGCCGTGGCCACCAGGTCCGATGGACCTACCCCAAATAACTCCTCTTCCTTTATACGGCAATACACCTTTGTGCCGTTTGGAATCTGCATCACCTGACCACTGTCGTGTCCATAACATCTTCTGGCAGTTATGGACATCGCATTTACTCCTGATGCCAGAGTGCAAATATCCCTCTGTGCATCTCGCATATATAGAAATGCATCCTTTAAATGCTCTATAGTCAATAAAATACTGTCCCTGTCAAGGGTATCAATATTTTTAGTCAGGGAATCCGACCAAGCCACCCCAGCTCTGCACATCCAGGCTGAGGCGATCGCTGGTCGCAGTATAACACCAGTATGTGTGTATATACTTTTTATGATATTTTCCAGCCTCCTGTCAGCTGGTCCTTGAGGACGGCCCTATCTATAGACGGTACCGCCACTTGTTTTGATAAGCGTGTGAGCGCCTTATCCACCTTAAGGGGTGTTTCCCAACGCGCCCTAACTTCTGGCGGGAAAGGGTATACCGCCCATTATTTTCTATCGGGGGGAACCCACGCATCATCACACACTTTATTTAATTTATCTGATTCAGGAAAAACTATGGTAGTTTTTTCACATCCCACATAATACCCTCTTTTGTGGTACTTGTAGTATCAGAAATATGTAACACCTCCTTCATTGCCTTTAACGTGTGGCCCTAATAAGGAATACGTTTGTTTATTCACCGTCGACACTGGATTCAGTGTCCCTGTCTGTGTCTGTGTCGACCGACTAAAGTAAACGGGCGTTTTAAAACCCCTGACGGTGTTTTTGAGACGTCTGGACCGGTACTAATTGTTTGTCGGCCGTCTCATGTCGTCAACCGACCTTGCAGCGTGTTGACATTATCACGTAATTTCCTAAATAAGCCATCCATTCCGGTGTCGACTCCCTAGAGAGTGACATCACCATTACAGGCAATTGCTCCGCCTCCTCACCAACATCGTCCTCCTACATGTCGACACACACGTACCGACACACAGCACACACACAGGGAATGCTCTGATAGAGGACAGGACCCACTAGCCCTTTGGAGAGACAGAGGGAGAGTTTGCCAGCACACACCAAAAACGCTATAATTATATAGGGACAACCTTATATAAGTGTTTTCCCTTATAGCATCTTAATATATAAGCATATCGCCAAATTAGTGCCCCCCCTCTCTGTTTTAACCCTGTTTCTGTAGTGCAGTGCAGGGGAGAGCCTGGGAGCCTTCCCTCCAGCCTTTCTGTGAGGGAAAATGGCGCTGTGTGCTGAGGAGATAGGCCCCGCCCCTTTTTCGGCGGCCTCGTCTCCTGCTCTTAACGGATTCTGGCAGGGGTTAAATATCTCCATATAGCCTCCGGAGGCTATATGTGAGGTATTTTTAGCCAAATTAGGTATTCATTTGCCTCCCAGGGCGCCCCCCTCCCAGCGCCCTGCACCCTCAGTGACTGCCGTGTGAAGTGTGCTGAGAGGAAAATGGCGCACAGCTGCAGTGCTGTGCGCTACCTTTAGAAGACTGAGGAGTCTTCTGCCGCCGATTCTGGACCTCTTCTTACTTCAGCATCTGCAAGGGGGCCGGCGGCAAGGCTCCGGTGACCATCCAGGCTGTACCTGTGATCGTCCCTCTGGAGCTGATGTCCAGTAGCCAAGAAGCCAATCCATCCTGCACGCAGGTGAGTTCACTTCTTCTCCCCTAAGTCCCTCGTTGCAGTGATCCTGTTGCCAGCAGGACTCACTGTAAAATAAAAAACCTAAGCTAAACTTTTCTAAGCAGCTCTTTAGGAGAGCCACCTAGATTGCACCCTTCTCGGCCGGGCACAAAAATCTAACTGGCTTGGAGGAGGGTCATAGGGGGAGGAGCCAGTGCACACCACCTGATCGGAAAGCTTTACTTTTGTGCCCTGTCTCCTGCGGAGCCGCTATTCCCCATGGTCCTTTCAGGAACCCCAGCATCCACTAGGACGATAGAGAAAACTGCCTTAATATCACTCATAATAACTGCATATACAGATGTGTTCTCAAGCACTACTGCTGCAGTTGCGCCAAACATCCCTTCTTGGCGCGCAAGGTCCCGTGTGACAGCATTTTTTTTTGCGCAAATGTGCGTCTCAGGGCGTACACACTACAATGATATCGGGACTGTTTGCCGTATTGTAACAAAAAAACGTCTACATCGTCTACTGTGTATGCAGAATTGCGCGCTCCGGCGGGTTGCACGTCATCGTATGGTTGGCTGTACTGCAAGGACAATCAGACGATATCATATACCCGGACGTTCAGTGTAATGAAGGATGGACCGGTATCGTTCTGTTGTTCATTATATCGTGTAGTGTGTACGGCCAATCTCGCATGGTCCGGACTGGAGGGAATTAGTCCCCGTTTCTTATACTCTTATTATAGCGCTCACCTTCCTCTTGGAAGCAAACTTCAGCTGACCATTGTGACGCATCTGCTCCAGCCGCTCCTCCCTTTTCTTCCTTCGAAGCTGATCCTCCTAAACAGAAAAAGTGGCTGTGCATGAGAATTACAGGGACCATACAAGGCTATATGAAGTCAGGCATTTTCATACAATTTTCCTATACATCTTGAAGGATCTGTCCGTCACAGAAGACCTGTCTGGATGATACCTCAGAGCTGATCTCCTCCATGCCCTCCCGATGACGTCAATCACCCGGATGGCAGGGAAGAGATCAGTGCCACAGCATGGCAGGGCATAAATCCAAGGGGTTAGGCTTAAGTCTGTAGTGCCAATAGGCTGGCTCCTAGGGACTGCATTGGCTGCAGCCCCTAGAAGCCAGATAGGACTGCCATAATAACCAGGGAGTGGCTTCCCATGGGAAGCGCGCTCTCTGCTATGGCAGACCGGACTGGCAGTCCCAAGGAGAGTAAACACCTCCTCCTGGGACTACCTGTGATTAGCAGGGAGCGCTTTCCATGGGAAGTCACTGCCACTGCGAGGTAGTCCCTGTGTGTAGAAAATTTTACTGGTAAAACCACTGTTTATCTGGTGCTTTCATTCAGCTTACTACATCAGAACTTAATAAAATATCAGCTGGGAATTCAGTTTGACAGTTCATCGAGGGGAAAAACATCCTAAAAAAAGATAATACATAATTATGTTTAAGTCAATAACTTTTAAATAAAACACATATAAGATTTTATTGTCACCCTAAAAACTAACAGAACCCTTTTGGGGCTGAAACGAAGTTCAATGCCAGTCGGCTGCAATTTTGTCCAACGCAAAAATTGTACTAAAGGAGGACTATATGGAGATACTACAGCTGAAGCAAAGGAATGAGAATGCATAAAAGGGGTCATTCCGAGTTGATCGCTCGCTAGCAGTTTTTAGCAGCTGTGCAAACGCATTGTCGTCGCCCACCTGTGCAGCAGAGCGCCTGTAAACTCTTTTTGTGCAAAACAAGACCAGCCCTGTAGTTACTCTTTGTGTGCGTTGATTCTAACGACGGAGGGGCGGCTTTAGACGTCACACACCCGCCCAGCAACGCCTGCGTTTTTTTCAGCCACGCTTGCATTTTGCCAAATACTCCCTGAAAACGGTCAGTTGCCACCCAGAAACGCCCCCTTCATGTCAATCTTTCTGCGGTCAGCCGTGTGACAGGAATGTTCATTAGACTGTGCAAACCCACGATGCTCATTGTACCTGTACGACGCACCTGCGCATTGCGGTGCATACGCATGCACAAAAATGCAGATTTTTAGCCTGATCGCTGAGCTGCGAACCACGGCAGCTAGCGATCAACTCGGAATGACCCCCATAGTCAGTAATGTTCACTGTCTGAGCTAGACAGCTGCTCCCAGATAGGAGTGGGCTACACCTCCTACAGCAAGCAAGGATGAAGTATGTATGCCCGGGGTGGGCAACATCCAGCACGACAGCTGTTGTGGAACTACACATTCCAGCATGCCCTGCCACGGATTTACCATGTCCAAAAAGTAAAAATGTGGCCAGGCATGCTGTGATGTGCAGTTCCACAGCAACTCGCATGCCGTACGCCGCCTCTCCTGATGTCTGATTGGACTCAAAGCGCCTCCCGCTACAACAGACATGTAGCAAGGAGCCAACAGAATAAATTGTGGGCAGATTTTACTAAATAAAAAGTATTAAAATAAAATAGCTACCAATTTTACAAGATATTAGAACCACAACGTAAACTCTGAAAAATCCCGAAACCTCATTAAACAGAAAAAAGGAAGATTCCTTAAATCAGCTTGTACTGCCTCAGGATATATTGGGGAGAGATAAGGCGTGAATGAGACCGTACAAGAGTGCATTGCTGATACCTGGGAAATAGTTGCATCAATGATCAACTGTATTTGTAGCAGCCTCTGATCTGAACGTATTCCAATGGATAGCACTGTTCCCCTTTAAACCAGGCTGATCAATTGTATATCGCTACATATCCGTGTTTCTTCCATAAGTTAATGTACTGTATTTCAGCAACGTAATAAAGCAGTATCTACATGTAATAAAATAGGATTTTAATTACCTACCGGTAAATCCTTTTCTCGTAGTCCATAAGGGATATTGGGGGTATCTAGTACGATGGGGTATAGACAGGGTCCAAAGGAGCCGATGCACTTTAAATTTCTACAACTGGGTGTGCTGGCTCCTCCTCTCTATGCCCCCTCCCACAGGCAGTTATAGGTAAAAACGTGCCCGAAGGAGAAAGGACATATATGAGAGAAGGAAATATAATAACAAAGAGTGGTGAGATTTACATACCAGCACACCACTAACAGAAAACGACCAGCAACGGCTGGTAACAACAGCAACAGCTGAACAGGTAACCATACAACAAGAACCTGCAGGAAAGTCAACGCACTGAGGCGGGCACCCAATGGGCCTAATTCAGACCTGATCGCTCGCTAGTTACTTTTTGCAGCGCTGCGAGCAGATAGTCGCCGCCTATAGGGGAGTGTATTTTAGCTTTGCAAGTGTGCGAACGCATGTTCAGCCGAGCAGTACAAAAAAGTTTTGTGCAGTTTCTGAGTTGCCCAGAACTTACTCAGCCGCAGCGATCACTTCAGCCTGTCCGGGGCCGGAATTGATGTCAAACATCCGCCCTGCAAACGCTTGGACACGCCTGCGTTTTTCCCAACCACTCCCAGAAAACGGTCAGTTGCCACCCACACATGCCTTCTTCGTTTCAATCTCCTTGCGATCGGCTGTGCGAATGGATTCTTCTTAAAACCCATCGCACAGCAACGATCCCCTTTGTACCCGTAAGATCCACCTGCGCATTGCGGTGCATACGCATGCGCAGTTCTGACCAAATCGCAGCGCAGCGAAAAAAACTAGCGTGTGATCAGGTCCAAATTACCAACAATATCCCTTATGGACTATGAGATAAGGATTTACCGTTAGATAATTAAAATCCTATTTTCTCTAGCATCCAAAAGGGATATTGAGGCAATCTAGTACAATGGGGACGTCCCAAAGCTTCCAGAACGGGCGGGAACGTGCGGAGATGTCTGCAGCACCGCCTGCCCAAACTGGGTATCCTCTTTCGCCAGGGTATAAAACTTGTAGAACTTCACAAAAATGTTCTTCCCCGACCAAGTAGCAGCTCGGCAAAGTTGTAAAGCCGAGACTCCACGGACAGCCGCCCAGGAAGACCCCACCGATCTTGTAGAGTGGGCCTTCAGAGACTGTGGAGCAGGTAAGGCTGCTGACACATAGGCCTGTTGGATAGTAAGCCTAATCCAACGAGCAATGGACTGCTTCGAAGCAGGGCAACCCTTCTTCCGCACATCATAGAGCACGAATAAGGAAGCCGTCTTTCTGATCCGAGCCGTCCTCTTGACATAGATCCTCAAGGCTCGCACAGCATCCAGTGCCTTTGGAGGAGCAGAAACACCAGAACTGGACGGAACACAAGAGGCTGTTTCAAGTGAATTGCAGAGACAACCTTTGGCAGGAACTGCTGTCTAGTCCAGAGCTCCGCTCTGTCCTCGTAAAAAGACCAGGGAGGTCATTCCGAGTCGTTCGCTCGGAAAATTTCTTCGCATCGCAGCGTTTTTCCGCTTAGTGCGCATGCGCAATGTCCGCACTGCGACTGCGCCAAGTAAATTTGCTATGAAGTTTGGATTTTTACTCACGGCTTTTTCTTCGCTCAGGCGATTGTAGTGTGATTGACAGGAAATGGGTGTTACTGGGCGGAAACAGGCCGTTTTATGGGCGTGTGGGGAAAAACGCTACCGTTTCCGGAAAAAACGCGGGAGTGGCCGGAAAAACGGAGGAGTGTCTGGGCGAACGCTGGGTGTGTTTGTGACGTCAAACCAGGAACGATAAGCACTGAACTGATCGCAGATGCCGAGTAAGTCTGAAGCTACTCTGAAACTGCTACGAGATGTGTAATCGCAATATTGCGAATACATCGTTCGCAATTTTAAGATGCGAAGATTCACTCCCAGTAGGCGGCGGCTTAGCGTGTGCAATACTGCTAAAATCGCCTTGCGAGCGAACAACTCGGAATGAGGGCCCAAGTACGGACTTTTACATGATAAGGCCCCCAATTCTGAGACATGTCGAGCAGAAGCCAGGGCCAGAAACATCACCGTCTTCCACGTGAGGTACTTGTTGTCTACCATCATCAGAGGTTCAAACTAGGAGGACTGTAGAAATTCCAACACCACATTCAGATCCCAGGGTGCCGTAGGTGGCACTAAAGGAGGTTGTATGTGGAGCACACCTTACAGCTGTATCATCCGGTGCATCTGTAGATGTGAACCGGACCATTTGCCCAGGAGATACAGCTGAAAAGTTCTGGCATGGAACCACTCATATTGGATTGCCTCGTATGAGCGACCATCTTAACCAACAATCTTACACAAATATGGGTGGACACCCGAGTAGGTCGGAGCACCATGTGGACCATATCATTAAGTGTTCTCACCTTGTCTTCTGGTAGGAACACCTTCTGGGCCACAGTATCCAACAACATCCCCAGGAACCGCTGAGTCGGCTCAAGGTGGGACTTCTGGAAGTTGAGGATCCACCCATGGTGTGACAGAAGTTGGATAGTGCGTCGATATGGAGCAACAAAAGCTCCATGGATCTCGCTTTGATGAGAAGATCGTCCAGGTAAGGGACAACATTGACCCCCTGGACTCGGAGTTGGAACAGCATATCCGCCATCACCTCGTGAATACCCTCGGGGCTGTTGACAGGCCGAAGGGCAGTGTCTGGAATTGGAAATGATCGTCCAGCAGGGCAAACCGCAGGTACACATGAGGAGGTGGCCAAACCGAAATATGGAGGTAGGTGTCCTTGATATCCAAGGAGACCATGAAGGATTGAAGGATTTTAGATTTAAAATGGGTCTTACCAAACTGTACGGTTTCGGTACCACAAATAGATTGGAGTAAAACCCCTTGCCGCGTTGCGGTATCGGCACTGGAACAACAACGCGAGACTGGACCAACTTGTGGATGGCCTATTGCAACGTAACTTGCATATCCTCCAAAGTTGGTAAGCTTGATTTGAAAAATCGTTGGGGAGGAGTACTGTCGAACTCCAGCTTGTAGCCTTGAGAAACAAGATTTCTGACGTATCCTGGCAGGAGGTCTCCCAGACGCGGCTGAAGTGACACAGTTGAGCCCCCACCTCGAGATCCCCTCGGGGTGGGCACAGTCATGCTGAGGCCTTAGTGGAAGCAGAACCGGTGCTTGCAGGCTTTCTAGACTTACCCCTGGTGCCTCTAGTCGCATTGGAGGCACCTCTGGCCTTAGATCGAAATCTGTGAGAACGAAAGGACTGGACAGATGGCCCCAGGTAGGTACATCTCGATGGTGGGGCCCCAGAGGGGAGAAAATAAGAATTTACTCACCGGTAATTCTATTTCTCGTAGTCCGTAGTGGATGCTGGGGACTCCGTAAGGACCATGCGGAATAGCGGCTCCGCAGGAGACTGGGCACATCTAAAGAAAGATTTAGGACTATCTGGTGTGCACTGGCTCCTCCCCCTATGACCCTCCTCCAGACCTCAGTTAAGATACTGTGCCCGGAAGAGCTGACACAATAAGGAAGGATTTTGAATCCCGGGTAAGACTCATACCAGCCACACCAATCACACCGTACAACTCGTGATAATAACCCAGTTAACAGTATGATAACAATGGAGCCTCTGAACAGATGGCTCCCAACAATAACCCGATTAGTTAACAACAACTATTTACAAGTATTGCAGACAATCCGCACTTGGGACGGGCGCCCAGCATCCACTACGGACTACGAGAAATAGAATTACCGGTGAGTAAATTCTTATTTTCTCGGACGTCCTAGTGGATGCTGGGGACTCCGTAAGGACCATGGGGATTATACCAAAGCTCCCAAACGGGCGGGAGAGTGCGGATTACTCTGCAGCACCGAATGAGCAAACTCAAGGTCCTCCTCAGCCAGGGTGTCAAACTTTGCAAAACTTAGCAAAAGTGTTAGACCCTGACCAAGTAGCCGCTCGGCAAAGTTGCAGTGCCGAGACCCCTCGGCAGCCGCCCAAGACGAGCCCACCTTCCCTGTGGAATGGGCCTTTACAGATCTAGGCTGCGGTAGTCCTACCGCAGAATGCGCAAGCTGAATAGTGCTACAAATCCAGCGCGCAATAGTCTGCTTAGAAGCAGGAGCACCCAGCTTGTTGGGTGCATACAGGATAAACAGTGAGTCAGTTTTCCTGACACCAGCCGTCCTGGAAACATAAATTTTCAGGGCCCTGACTACGTCCAGCAACCTGGAATCCTCCAAGTCCCCAGCAGCCGCAGGCACCACAACAGGTTGGTTCAAGTGAAAAGCTGATACCACCTTCGGGAGAAACTGAGGACGAGTCCTCAACTCTGCCCTATCCATATGGAAAATCAGATAAGGACTTTTACAAGACAAAGCCGCCAATTCTGATACACGCCTGGCCGAAGCCAGGGCCAACAGCATGACCACTTTCCACGTGAGATATTTCAAATCCACGGTTTTAAGTGGCTCAAACCAATGTGATTTCAGGAACTCCAAAACCACATTGAGATCCCAAGGTGCCACTGGGGGCACAAAAGGAGGCTGATATGCAGAACTCCTTTGACAAATGTCTGAACTTCAGGCAGTGAAGCCAGTTCTTTCTGGAAGAAAATTGACAGAGCCGAAATCTGGACCTTAATGAACCCCAATTTGAGGCCCAACGTCACCCCTGCTTGCAGGAAATGCAGGAATCGACCCAGTTGAAATTCCTAGGTTGGGGCCTTCCTGGCCTCACACCAAGCAACATATTTCTGCCAAATGCGGTGATAATGTTTTGCAGTGACATCCTTCCTGGCTTTGATCAGGGTAGGGATGTCTTCCTCCGGAATGCCTTTTTCCTTCAGGATCCGGTGTTCAACCGCCATGCCGTCAAACGCAGCCGCGGCAAGTCTTGGAACAGGCAGGGCCCCTGCTGCAGCAGGTCCCGCCTTAGCGGTAGAGGCCATGGGTCCTCTGAAAGCATCTCTTGAAGTTCCGGGTACCAAGCCCTTCTTGGCCAATCCGGAACCACGAGTATAGTTCTCACTCCTCCCCTTCGTATTATTCTCAGTACCTTGGGAATGAGAGGCAGAGGAGGAAACACATAAACCGACTGGTACACCCACGGTGTTACTAGAGCGTCCACAGCGATCGCCTGAGGGTCCCTTGACCTGGCGCAATATCTTTTTAGCTTTTTGTTGAGGCGGGACGCCATCATGTCCACCTGTGGTCTTTCCCAACGGTTTACCAGCATTTGGAAGACTTCTGGATGAAGTCCCCATTCTCCCGGGTGGAGGTCGTGCCTGCTGAGGAAGTCTGCTTCCCAGTTGTCCACTCCCGGAATGAACACTGCTGCCAGTGCTAACACGTGATTTTCCGCTCATCGGAGAATCCTTGTGGCTTCTGCCATTGCCCTCCTGCTTCTTGTGCCGCCCTGTCTGTCTACATGGGCGACCGCCGTGATGTTGTCTGATTGGATCAGTACCGGCTGGTTTTGAAGCAGGGGTCTTGCTTGGCTTAGGGCATTGTAAATGGCTCTTAGCTCCAGAATATTTATGTGAAGTGAAATCTCCTGATTTGACCACAGTCCCTGGAAATTTCTTCTCCAACAGGTCCCACTGGAAAATTCTTGCATGGAACCTTCCGAATGGAATTGCTTCGTACGAAGCTACCATTTTTCCCAGGACTCGCGTGCATTGATGTACCGACACCCGTCCCGGTTTTAGGAGGTTTCTGACATATAGATGACAACTCCTCGGCTTTTTCCACTGGAAGAAACACTTTTTTCTGGTCTGTGTCCAGAATCATTCCCAGGAACAGAAGACGTGTTGTCGGGACCAGCTGTGACTTTGGGATATTGAGAATCCAGCCGTGCTGCTGCAGCACTTCCCGAGAAAGTGCTACCCCCACTAACAACTGTTCCTTGTACCTCGCCTTTATCAGGAGATCGTCCAAGTACGGGATAATTTAAAAAAAATAAGATTTTACTTACCGATAAATCTATTTCTCGTAGTCCGTAGTGGATGCTGGGGACTCCGTCAGGACCATGGGGATTAGCGGCTCCGCAGGAGACAGGGCACAAAACTAAAGCTTTAGGATCAGGTGGTGTGTACTGGCTCCTCCCCCTATGACCCTCCTCCAAGCCTCAGCTAGGATACTGTGCCCGGACGAGCGTACACAATAAGGAAGGATATTGAATCCCGGGTAAGACTCATACCAGCCACACCAATCACACCGTATAACTTGTGATCTAAACCCAGTTAACAGTATGACAAACGTAGGAGCCTCTGAACAGACGGCTCACAACAATAACAACCCGATTTTTTTGTAACAATAACTATGTACAAGTATTGCAGACAATCCGCACTTGGGATGGGCGCCCAGCATCCACTACGGACTACGAGAAAATAGGATTTTGGTACTTACCAGGTAAATCCTTTTCTTTGAATCCATAGGGGGCACTGGAGTACTCTTGGGATATGGACGGGCGTAGCCGATCAAAGGCACTGAATATTCAAATTTAGGACTCTCCCCCCCCTCCATATCCCCAAGTACCTCAGTGTACTTTGCCAGTGTTTTTTACTGAGCGAACAGGATATAGAGAGGTTGACAATGGAGAATCCCTATAACATAACGGACAACCACAAAGTTGATCCGTAACCTTATTGTCAACTAAACAGTTGACACCTTAACCGATAGAACTTTATAATTTGAGCCAATTGGTGAAAATGTGTTACCATAAGCTCCTTTGAGCTTAATACCATCCAAGTTAAATTTGTTCACTAAGCTCCCTTGAGCTTAAAACAACCCAGGTAAAACTGCTCTGGGCGGGCGTCCAGTGCCCCCTATGGATTCAAAGAAAAGGATTTACCTGGTAAGTACCAAAATCCTATTTTCTTTATCATCCACTAGGGGTCACTGGAGTACTCTTGGGACGTACCAAAGCTTCCCTCGTGGGCGGGAGAGCTGTTTGATACTTGTAACAGTAGGCAGGCCAAAGCTAAATGCTGATGGCGCCACCATTAATAACGTATAACCGTGCACAAACGTGGTGCACTGAAGGCTATGTAGCCGCGTCGTAGCCGCTGCACGACCCGTTGGGTCTGACATTCCCACAGAACCTGTGGGATGAACTATTACTGACGTAGGCGATTGTAACTTAGCCTTAAAGTAAGTCTGATTTGTAGTCATTATTATCCAACTGGATAATGTCTGCTGAGAAACTGGCTAACCCCAGTTTGCAGTATCATATAGAACAAACAACGTATTCATATCACGTACTGTAGACGTTCGGTACATATATAAACGCGTAACGCGTGTACCACATTCAGAATTCAAGAATGTGCTGTCCACACAGGAAGCACTATTGGTATATTGATGTGAAGAATACGAAAGCGGATTTCGTCCGAAGATCTGCTTTGTCATGAGAAACTCAAATACGGTGGCTTGGAATACAAGGCACCCAAATATGAAAACAAAACCCTTGTCGAAGCACCATTGCCGAAGGCAAGGCTAGAAGAAAAATGTTTTCCAAAGTGAGAAACTTAATTCTCATTTGTTGTAAAGGTTCAAAAAATATGAAACTTAATTCCCCTTTGTTGAAAGGGTTCCAAAATATGAAAACTGTAATAAATCTGAACCCAACCTCAAATCGCCTGGCGCTGTAGGTAGGATAAATAGAGTCTGAACTTTGGTGACACCTTGTAGAAAGATGTTTACAGACGCAAATAGAGGCAAACGTCTTTGAAAATACGTTTACCACCCAGATACCTGCACTGTTAGTGCAGATGAACGCAGTTTTCCATCCCATCCCGTTTAACAGAATACGGGTACTTGAAGTATGATGTTGGAAACTTCCGAGGTTTACAACCTATGTAAGCACACGAAATGTTTTAATAATGAGCTGCCTTAAGCGGCTTACTATTTCGTTACATGGTTGGTATAACCGATACTGTAATGCTCTATTTTTTTAAGAGGGCGGTCTTATGGAACGTTTCACGAATTTGCGTGTCATCCTAGCGCAGGGGCCATGCTAATCTTCTCTGTATCGTTCCAATTTTAGTATATGTGCTGCCGAAGCTAGCACTGAACCCTCACCCCGTCAACCGCAGCTGCGGTACATAGATAATAGGTACATAGGTAACTATGGGTAAAAGAACGTTCCCTGATGTAACAGGTTGGACGTATTATGAGCGGGCCAAGATCGTGTGCAAGTATTCATTGAAAATTCGAGAAGCAAACTTCTCTGAAACCCATGAGATACCACCAGTATGACTGTGACGAACTGTCTTCTGATCCGTTTTGGCAACGAAGAAAGAAGCGGAAATTGGTGAAGCCAGATACACGATGCTGAATGACCCCATGAATGTGATGTACACATACTGAGCTTTTGTAATTGTGGCGAGATGCCCTCATGTATACTTGAGGGTAACCCCCTTCTGTGGACTTACATCTTAAACACCTGTGTATTTAATGTCCAGTTTTTAAGATCCAAACCCTGACGGGTGAGATCGTCTGTCTAACAGATGTCCACTCACGGATTGATGTTGACATTTCCCCATAATGGCGTTCTGAGCCATTGAAGATTTGAGTTACCTACCGCCTTGCCTTGCGGCTTATCGGTTCTCACTGGTTGTTCAGTATGCAACTGCCGTTGCTTTGTTTGACTGCTTAAGGGCAGCGTGAGCCAGGCATTAAAAACAAAATTAAATTACCTGAAACTCACGGTTGTTACTCTCCACGGAAATCTTTAGTAAAAAGTGAAAGATTTATTCGTGCTGAAGAGAAAACCAGAGTCTATCGTTGGTCAGACTGAAAGCGAATTATTTATTGCATTGTAAAATGTTCTAGGACATTTATCTATTGCATTGTAAAATGACCAGAGTTCTAGTACATTTATCGACAGCAATCTGTCGTGTTTAGAACCTTTGCGTTGATTTTAACTACAAATCCTGACTCTCTGTGACTGTCGTCTAGAGTATACGCACCCTTGTTCCTCTGTGGGACACGCGAGTGAAAGGTGGCGAACTAAATTGAAAACACATTTTTTTCTTAATAAGTAAATACACCAATGTACCGCTAGTGTGCGTGTACTTTTGTTCTTGCTGGTGTAGTAGGTAAAAGTCGTTGATTTACCGTATTTATAATCTTACCTAGGAATTTACATCGTTTAGACAGACTTAGATGTGATTGTTTTCAAACTTAATCTGCTACTGTAGTATACCTTAGTAGCGCAAGTTAGAGAAACTTTGTTAATACATAGTGAGATGAGCTATCATTCCAACATCACTGTAGCAAATACCGGAAGCGATAAGCAACGGTAGAAAAGAAATGCTAATGGTTGCTTGCAACCGCTAGAACCTGTGATGAAGAAACCTGACTGGGTAACTACGCATTGTGAAGATCAAATGCAATCATACAATTTTGTGGCTTCAATAAGCAAAAACTAACTGCAGAAAATCCATTTTCTAACTGTAATAAATGACTTGCTGCTTGATATTGAAACGGAGGTGTTTGATTTTGCTCAAACAGAGGGGAATAAGCGTACTATTGACTGGTTTATAAACCAGCAAAGACTAAATGACAACCTGCCAAACCGTTCCACAGAGGCAGTTTTGTCTTTAAGCTGTAAACAGCTGAGACCTATATAAGTTAAAGTCATGAAACCTCGCAAATGTAACATGTAAAAACGCGCTTCCACAATTGTAAAAGAGGTCATCAAACCACTGGCTTGCTGACTGTAACGTCCTGTCGTTACAAGGCGTGACTGTTTTTGTATAAAGGGATAAAACGCCGTAACAAATATACTGTATGCGGTAATGGCTGAATATCATAAAGGAATAAAAATTGCCGTTACAAGTATATCAAATTTAGGAGCAAACAAGCTCTGGCCTTGTTGCGCTTAACTAGCGACAATGAAAATAACCGGCGTTATCAGAAGCTTTCCAGCTATACTCTGCTGCTTCTTTTAACAGTGATCGGCATGGTTTCATACATAGATTCTAGCGACCCAAATGTATCCTGGGTTTTTATAATGTTTGACAGAAACTCATCAACCCATGACGGATCGCGTCCTTTTGGCAACCAATATGTATGGTTATCCAAACCCCCGCACTATCTGAGTGCTGGACTACTGTACCGTTCTCACTCGTATTTATCGGTGTGAGATTGACATAGAATCGTGCATTAAATTATAAGACCAGTGAAATAAACACTTTGGTACCCAAAAGAAAATTAGCCCTTTGGAAAGACTGTCTTTTGTTAGAGCTGGCGGAGTAATTCCGAGACTCCGATTACTGCTCTTTTAATTTGAATTGCCAATTTTATAAAAGTATTTTTAGTCTGCACTATAGCCTTACTTGCTATGTAGACAGACACCATAATAGGCAACAGACAGACACTTGCACGACTTAATGAAATTATTATATGGCATATATATATATATATATATATATATATATGTTATTGCTGAACTGCATATTTATATGTATGGTTATTTCTCTGTACGGAAATCCCTAGGAAACTAAAGTATTCTTTATGTGAAAAACAGTTCATATTGCATATGAAACCCGAACCAAATTTCTACTAACACCCCTGCGCCTTCTGGTGGCTTAGAGATGTAGGGCAGGAATGTTCTGGAATTATCTTGAACTAAAAATTCCCACCAACACCCCTGCGCCTCCTTGTGGAGTAAAGGTGTATGGCCGGAATGTTCAGGAATTATAAACTGGAAAAACAGCAATAATTAAAATGGCCGTTTTGCTTTCACTGAAATTCACAGTACAGGCAATTTATAGCCTTAATAGCCTTTTATACAGTTAATATATATAGCGTATATGTTCTTACAGATCTATTATACAGTAAACACATACACTTAGTTAACCTCCAGTTACTATAAATCCAGGCTGCAGTGAATGTATTATATTGCAGCCTTAACAGAAACCCTTAGGTTATGATACTCTTAGGTTATGATACTCTTAGGTTATGATAGGCCATTAACTGCTTAACAAACTTTTGTTAACCCCTGCAGCCTTTTATATCTGCTGCTATGGCCATATACTCCCCCCTCACCCCCCCTTGCAGCTGCGCTGCTTGTAAGGTAACTTCCCATGTTACCTGCAGCGGTGCCGGGAGAGCAGGAGAACGCAGAGTATAGCTGCGGCGACTACAGACATCAGTGACCGGTCGTTGGCTGTCTGCCGAGTAGCTGGCTCGGGCGGCGCTGTGTACAGCGGTGGCCGGGTACCAGCGTTGTGAGAGCGGCCGGCGTCTGATTGACGTGCGGCCGCTCTGAGCTGTGCTCCGGAGTAGCTGGCTCGGCCGGCGCTGTGTACAGCGGTGGCCGGGTACCAGAGTTGGGAGAGCGGCCGGCGTCTGTGTTTGACGTGCGGCCGCTCTGAGCTGTGGTTCCGTCTTAGCGATGGGAGAGCGGCCGCCGTGTGTCTCGGAGCTTACTTACTGTATAAGTGCTGGGAGAGCGGCCGGCGTCTGATTGACGTGCGGCCGCTTTGAGCAGTGCTCCGTAGTTCTGCCAAGTAGCTGGCTCGGGCGGCGCTGTGTACAGCGATGGCCGGGTTGGGAGAGCGGCCGGCGTCTGATTGACGTGCGGCCGCTCTGAGCAGTGCTCCGGAGTTCTCTCGGGCGGCCTGATCTGTATTAGTGCTGGGAGAGCGGCCGGCGTCTGTGATTGACGTGCGGCCGCTCTGCTGCTAGGTAGTGCGGCGGCTGGAGCGGGTGCAGGGAGATATTCAGCGGTATGCTGTAATAGCTGTGGTCAACATAAAATAAACACTTTCCCCACACTGCAGGGCGGCAGCGTGAGCTGACCGCCCTGACCCACCATACCTTGTGCTGCAAGCTCCGTCCAGCTTGTGACCACTTCTCATGCTGGCTGTGACGGGCTTCTCAGTCATCTTGGCTGTGACGGAGCTTCTTTTTGTAAGCTCCGTCCAGTTGTTTTCCGTGCAGCTTGCAGTAACCAGCTGCCTGTGGCTGTGAGGGTGCTCTTTGTGAGGACCGACACGCCATGCGCTGCCTTATAGCGCCTGTGGCTGTGAGGGTGCTCTTTGTGAGGACCGACACGCCATACGCTGCCTTGCAGCGGCACCATCCCGGCCCCAAGTTTTTCCAGAAACTGGGACGGAAAGTGTAAAAATTAAAAATAAAAATCTTCTGAAAAGTGGCCATTGCCACAAGCCGATGATCATGCTGTGAGCACCGAAAAAACACTGGCAAAGTACACTGAGGTACTTGGGGATATGGAGGGGGGGGAGAGTCCTAAATTTGAATATTCAGTGCCTTTGATCGGCTACGCCCGTCCATATCCCAAGAGTACTCCAGTGACCCCTAGTGGATGATAAAGAAATAGATTTATCGGTAAGTAAAATCTTATTTTCTCTGACGTCCTAAGTGGATGCTGGGGACTCCGTCAGGACCATGGGGATTATACCAAAGCTCCCAAACGGGCGGGAGAGTGCGGATGACTCTGCAGCACCGAGTGAGAGAACTCCAGGTCCTCCTCAGCCAGGGTGTGCCCCTGACCAAGTAGCAGCTCGGCAAAGTTGTAAAGCCGAGACCCCTCGGGCAGTCGCCCAAGATGAGCCCACCTTCCTTGTGGAATGGGCATTTATATATTTTGGCTGTGGCAGTCCTGCCACAGAATGTGCAAGCTGAATTGTACTACACATTCAACTAGCAATCGTCTGCTTAGAAGCAAGAGCACCCAGTTTTTTGGGTGCATACAGGATAACAGCAAGTCAGTTTTCCTGACTCCAGCCGTCCTGGAAATCTATATTTTCAGGGCCCTGACAACATCTAGCAACTTGGAGTCCTCCAAGTCTCTAGTAGCCGCAGGTACCACAATAAGCTGGTTCAGATGAAACGCTGACACCACCTTAGGGAGAAACTGGGGACGAGTCCGCAGCTCTGCCCTGTCCGAATGGACAATCAGATATGGGCTTTTGTGAGACAAAGCCGCCAATTCTGACACTCGCCTGGCCGAGGCCAGGGCCAACATCATGGTCACTTTCCATGTGAGATATTTCAAATCCACAGATTTGAGCGGTTTAAACCAACGTGATTTTAGGAATCCCAGGACTACGTTGAGATCCCACAGTGCCACTGGAGGCACAAAAGGGGGTTGTATATGCAGTACTCCCTTGTCAAATTTCTGGACTTCAAGAACTGAAGCCAATTCTTTCTGGAAGAAAATCGACAGGGCCGAAATTTGAACCTTAATGGACCCCAATTTGAGGCCCATAGACACTCCTGTTTGCAGGAAATGCAGGAATCGACCGAGTTGAAATTTCTTCGTGGGGCCTTCCTGGCCTCACACCACGCAACATATTTTCGCCACATGTGGTGATAATGTTGTGCGGTCACCTCCTTCCTGGCTTTGACCAGGGTAGGAATGACCTCTTCCGGAATGCCTTTTTTCCCTTAGGATCCGGCGTTCAACCGCCATGCCGTCAAACGCACCCGCGGTAAGTCTTGGAACAGACATGGTACTTGCTGAAGCAAGTCCCTTCTTATCGGCAGAGGCCCTGAGTCCTCCGTGAGCATCTCATGAAGTTCCGGGTACCAAGTCCTTCTTGGCCCATCCGGAGCCACGAGTATAGTTCTTACTCCTCTACGTCTTATAATTCTCAGTACCTTTGGTATGAGAAGCAGAGGAGGGAACACATACACCGACTGGTACACCCATGGTGTTACCAAAACGTCCACAGCTATTTCCTGAGGGTCTCTTGACCTGGCGCAACACCTGTCCAGTTTTTTGTTCAGGCGGGACGCCATCATGTCCACCTTTGGTCTTCCCAACGGTGCACAATCATGTGGAAACAACTTCTCGATGAAGTCCCCACTCTCCCGGGTGGAGGTCGTGCTGAGGAAGTCTGCTTCCCAGTTGTCCACTCCCGGAATGAAAAACTGCTGACAGTGCTATCACATGATTTTCCGCCCAGCGAAGAATCCTTGCAGTTTCTGCCATTGTCCTCCTGCTTCTTGTGCCGCCCTGTCTGTTTACGTGGGCGACTGCCGTGATGTTGTCCCACTGGATCAATACCGGCTGACCTTGAAGCAGAGGTCTTGCTAAGCTTAGAGCATTGTAAATTGCTCTTAGTTCCAGTATATTTATGCGGAGAGAAGTCCCCAGACTTGATCACACTCCCTGGAAATTTTTTCCCTGTGTGACTGCTCCCCAGCCTTTCAAGCTGGAATCCGTGGTCACCAGGACCCAGTCCTGAATGCATAACTGTGGCACTTTAGTAGATGAGCACTCTGCAGCCACCACAGAAGAGACACCCTTGTCCTTGGAGACAGGGTTATCCGCTGATGCATCTGAAGATGCGATCCGGACCATTTGTCCAGCAGATCCCACTGAAAGGTTCTTGCGTGAAATCTGCCGAATGGAATCGCTTCGTAAGAAGCCACCATTTTTCCCAGGACCCTTGTGCAATGATGCACTGACACTTTTCCTGGTTTTTGGAGGTTCCTGACTAGCTCGGATAACTCCCTGGCTTTCTCCTCCGGGAGAAACACCTTTTTCTGGACTGTGTCCAGAATCATCCCTAGGGACAGCAGACGTGTCGTCGGAGACAGCTGCGATTTTGGAATATTTAGAATCCACCCGTGCTGTCGTAGAACTACTTGAGATAGTGCTACTCAGATCTCCAACTGTTCTCTGGACCTTGCCCTTATCAGGAGATCGTCCAAGTAAGGGATAATTAAGACGCCTTTTCTTTGAAGAAGAATCATCATTTCGGCCATTACCTTGGTAAAGACCCGGGGTGCCGTGGACAATCCAAACGGCAGCGTCTGAAACTGATAGTGACAGTTTTGTACCACGAACCTGAGGTACCCTTTGTGAGAAGGGCAAATTTGGACATGGAGGTAAGCATCCTTGATGTCCAGGGACACCATATAGTCCCCTACTTCCTGGTTCGCTATCACTGCTCTGAGTGACTCCATTTAGAATAGGTCTCACCGAGCCGTCTGGCTTCAGTACCACAATATAGTGTGGAATAATACCCCTTTACTTGTTGTAGGAGGGGTACTTTGATTATCACCTGCTGGGAATACAGCTTGTGAATTGTTTCCAATACTGCCTCCCTGTCGGAGGTAGACGTTGGTAAAGCAAACTTCAGGAACCTGCGAGGGGGAGACGTCTCGAATTTCCAATCTGTACCCCTGGGATACTACTTGTAGGATCCAGGGGTCCACTTGCGAGTGAGCCCACTGCGTGCTGAAACTCTTGAGACGACCCCCCACCGCACCTGTTTGTACGGCCCCAGCGTCATGCTGAGGACTTGGCAGAAGCGGTGGAAGGCTTCTGTTCCTGGGAATGGGCTGCCTGCTGCAGTCTTCTTCCCTTACCTCTATCCCTGGGCAGATATTATGGGGACGAAAGGACTGAGGCTGAAAAGACTATGTCTTTTTCTGCTGAGATGTGACTTGGGGTAAAAAAGGTGGATTTTCTAGCTGTTGCCGTGGCCACCAGGTCCGATGGACCGACCCCAAATAACTCCTCCCCTTTATACGGCAATACTTCCATGTGCCGTTTGGAATCTGCATCACCTGACCACTGTCGTGTCCATAAACATCGTCTGGCAGATATGGACATCGCACTTACTCTTGATGCCAGAGTTTCGCATATATAGAAATCATCTTTTAAATGCTCTATAGTCAATAAAATACTGTCCCTGTCAAGGGTATCAATATTTCCAGTCAGGGAATCCGACCAAGCCACCCCAGCGCTGCCCATCCAGGCTGAGGCGATCGCTGGTCGCAGTATAACACCAGTATGTGTGTATATACTTTTTAGGATATTTTCCAACCTCCTATCAGTTGGCTCCTTGAGGGCGTCCGTATCTGGAGACGGTAACGCCACTTGTTTTTATAAGCGTGTGAGCGCCTTATCCACCCTAAGGTGTGTTTCCCAACGCGCCATAACTTCTGGCGGGAAAGGGTATACCGCCAATAATTTTCTATCGGGGGAAACCCACGCATCATCACACCCTTCATTTAATTTATCTGATTCAGGAAAAACCACATGTAGTTTTTTCACACTCCACATAATACCCTTTTTTGTGGTACTTGTAGTATCAGAAATATGTAACATCTCCTTCATTGCCCTTAACAAGTAACGTGTGGCCCTAAAGGAAAATACGTTTGTTTCTTCACCGTCGACACTGGAGTCAGTGTCCGTGTCTGTGTCGACCGACTGAGGTAAAAGGACGTTTTAACGCCCCTGACGGTGTTTGAGACGCCTGGACAGGTACTAATTGGTTTGCCGGCCGTCTCATGTCGTCAATCGACCTTGCAGCGTGTTGACATTATCACGTAATTCCTTAAATAAGCCATCCATTCCGGTGTCGACTCCCTAGAGAGTGACATCACCATTACAGGCAATTGCTCCGCCTCCTCAGCAACATCGTCCTCATACATGTCGACACACAAGTACCGACACACAGCACACACACAGGGAATGCTCTGATAGAGGACAGGACCCCACTAGCCCTTTGGGGAGACAGAGGGAGAGTTTGCCAGCACACACCAAAAACGCTATATTATACAGGGACAACCTTTATATAAGTGTTTTTCCCTTATAGCATTTTAATATATATATACATATTGCCAAATAAGTGCCCCCCCTTCTCTGTTTTAACCCTGTTTCTGTAGTGCAGTGCAGGGGAGAGCCTGGGAGCCTTCCCACCAGCCTTTCTGTGAGGGAAAATGGCGCTGTGTGCTGAGGAGAATAGGCCCCGCCCCCTTTTCGGCGGGCTTCTTCTCCCGTTTTTCTGAGACCTGGCAGGGGTTAAATACATCCATATAGCCTCCAGGGGCTATATGTGATGTATTTTTAGCCAGAATAAGGTATTATACATTGCTGCCCAGGGCGCCCCCAGCAACGCCCTGCACCCTCCGTGACCGTTGGTGTGAAGTGTGTGACAACAATGGCGCACAGCTGCAGTGCTGTGCGCTACCTTCATGAAGACTGAAAAGCCTTCTGCCGCCGGTTTCTGGACCTTCAATCTTCAGCATCTGCAAGGGGGGTCGGCGGCGCGGCTCCGGGACGAACCCCAGGGTGAGACCTGTGTTCCGACTCCCTCTGGAGCTAATGGTGTCCAGTAGCCTAAGAAGCCAATCCATCCTGCACGCAGGTGAGTTGAACTTCTCTCCCCTAAGTCCCTCGATGCAGTGAGCCTGTTGCCAGCAGGACTCACTGAAAATAAGAAACCTAAAAACTTTTTCTAAGCAGCTCCTTAAGAGAGCCACCTAGATTGCACCCTGCTCGGACGGGCACAAAAACCTAACTGAGGCTTGGAGGAGGGTCATAGGGGGAGGAGCCAGTACACACCACCTGATCCTAAAGCTTTAGTTTTGTGCCCCGTCTCCTGCGGAGCCGCTAATCCCCATGGTCCTGACGGAGTCCCCAGCATCCACTTAGGACGTCAGAGAAACCTTCTTCCGAAGGAGTATCATCATTTCGGCCATTACCTTGGTAAAGACCCTCGGTGCCGTGGATAACCCAAACGGCAGCGTCTGGAACTGATAGTGACAGTCCTGTACCACAAACCTGAGGTACTCCTGGTGAGGAGGGTAAATGGGGACATGCAGGTAGGCATCCTTGATGTCCAGGGAGACCATGTAATCCCCCTCGTCCAGGCTCGCAATAACCGCCCTGAGCGATTCCATCTTGAACTTGAATCTTTTGATATAAGTGTTCAAGGATTTTAAATTTAAGATGGGTCTCACCGAACCGTCCGGTTTCGGTACCACAAACATTGTGGAATAGTAACCCTTTCCTTGTTGAAGGAGGGGTACCTTGACAATCACTTGCTGTAAATATAGTTTTTGGATAGCCACCAACACTGCCTCCCTGGCAGAGGGAGTTGCTGGTAAGGCAGATTTTAGGAAACGGCGGGGGGGGAGACGTCTCGAATTCCAGCCTGTACCCTTGAGATACTACTTGAAGGATCCAGGGATCCACCTGTGAGAGAGCCCACTGTGCGCTGAAATTTCTGAGACGGGCCCCTACCGTCCCCGGGTCCGCCTGTGAAGCCCCAGCGTCATGCTGTGGACTTACCGGACGCGGGGGAGGACTTCTGCTCTTGGGAACTGGTTGTATGTTGCAGTTTTTTCCCTCTACCTTTGCCTCTCGGCAGAAAGGATGAGCCTCGAGCCCTCTTGTGTTTATGGGGCCGAAAGGACTGTACTTGATAATACGGTGCTTTCTTTTGCTGTGGGGTAGCCTGTGGCAAAAATGTCGATTTCCCAGCCGTAGCTGTGGAAACGAGGTCTGAAAGACCATCCCCAAACAGTTCCACCCCCCTATAAGGCAAAACTTCCATGTGCCTTTTTGAATCGGCATCACCTGACCACTGCCGAGTCCATAACCCCCTTCTGGCGGCGATGGACATTGCGCTTATTTTTGATGCCAGCCGGCAAATATCCCTCTGTGCATCACGCATGTATAAGACAGCGTCTTTTATATGCTCTATTGTCAGCAAAATATTGTCCCTATCCATAGTATCAATATTATCCGACAGGGAATCTGACCACGCAGCAGCAGCACTGCACATCCATGCCGATGCAATCGCTGGTCGCAATATAATGCCCGTGTGTGTATATATAGCTTTAAGGGTAGCCTCCTGCTTTCTATCAGCAGGTTCCTTCAGGGCGGCCGTATCCGGAGACGGTAGTGCTACCTTTTTTGATAAACGTGTAAGCGCTTTATCTACCCTAGGGGGTATTTCCCAACGTGACCTATCCTCTGGCGGGAAAGGGTACGCTGCCAATAACCGTTTAGAAATGATCAATTTCTTATCGGGGGAAGTCCACGCTTCCTCACACACCTCATTTAATTCCTCAGATGCAGGAAAAACTCACCAAACATAATACCCTTTTTTGTGGTACCTGGGGTACTATCAGAAATGTGTAATACATTTTTCATTGCCTCAATCATGTAACGGGTGGTCCTATTGGAAGGTACACTAGTCTCATCGTCGTCGACACTGGAGTCGGTATCCGTGTCAACATCTGTGTCTGCCATCTAAGGTAGCGGGCGTTTTAGAGCCTATTTGAGACGCTTGGACAGGCACAAGCTGAGTAGCCGGCTGTCCTATGTAAGGAGCTGACACTGTCACGTAATTCCTTCCATAAGTCCATCCACACAGGTGTCGACCCCGCAGGGGGTGACATCACATTCACAGGCATTTGCTCTG
Source organism: Pseudophryne corroboree (assembly GCF_028390025.1). Taxonomy (NCBI): domain Eukaryota; kingdom Metazoa; phylum Chordata; class Amphibia; order Anura; family Myobatrachidae; genus Pseudophryne; species Pseudophryne corroboree. Next base: position 822,291,604 of record NC_086449.1, on the reverse strand, counting down.
CCTCCACATCATTATCCTCATCATACATGTCGACACAGCAGTACCGACACACAGCACACACACAGGGAATGCTCTGACAGAGGACAGGACCCCACAAAGCCCTTTGGGGAGACAGAGGGAGAGTATGCCAGCACACACCAGAGCGCTATATAACAGAGGGATATCACTATACAGAGTGTTTTCCCTTATAGCTGCTTGTATTATCTATACTGCGCCTAAATTTATTGCCCCCCCTCTCTTTTTTACCCTTTCTGTAGTGCAGGACTGCAGGGGAGAGCCAGGGAGCTATCCTTCCAGCGGAGCTGTGAGGGAAAATGGCGCCAGTGTGCTGAGGGAGATGGCCCCGCCCCTTTTTCGGCGGGCTTTCTCCCGCTGTTTGTGTAAATCTGGCAGGGGTAATTTACACCTATATAACCTCTAGGGCTATATATGGTGTCAGTTTTGCCAGCCAAGGTGTTAATATTGCTGCTCAGGGCGCCCCGCCCCCCAGCGCCCTGCACCCATCAGTGACCGGAGTGTGCGGTGTGCATGAGGAGCAATGGCGCACAGCTGCAGTGCTGTGCGCTACCTTGGAGAAGACAGAAGTCTTCAGCCGCCGATTTTCCGGACACTTCTTGCTTCTGGCTCTGTAAGAGGGACGGCGGCGCGGCTCCGGGACCGGACGACGAGGTCGGGTCCTGTGTGCGATCCCTCTGGAGCTAATGGTGTCCAGTAGCCTAAGAAGCCCAAGCTACCACCAGTTAGGTAGGTTCGCTTCTTCTCCCCTTAGTCCCTCGTTGCAGTGAGCCTGTTGCCAGCAGGTCTCACTGTAAAATAAAAAACCTAAACTATACTTTCTTTCTAGGAGCTCAAGAGAGCACCTAGTGTGCATCCAGCTCGGCCGTGCACAGAAATCTAACTGAGGGCTGGAGGAGGGTCATAGGGGGAGGAGCCAGTGCACACCAGATAGTCCTAAATCTTTCTTTAGATGTGCCCAGTCTCCTGCGGAGCCACTATTCCCCATGGTCCTTACGGAGTCCCCAGCATCCACTAGGACGTCAGAGAAATGTGGATTTCCCAGCCGTAACTTTGGAAATCCATGTATCCAATTCAACCCCACAAGCCATTCCCCAGAAAAGGGGAGGGATTCCACACTACGTTTGGATTCTGTGTCTGCAATCCACTGACGCAGCCACAAGGCCACGCGCACCGACACTGCCATGGCAGAAGTCCTAGCATTAATGTTCCCTATCTCCTTGAGCGAATCACAGAGGACACGTGGAGTGTTCTGAATGTGTTTTAAGAGGGTTACCATAGTAACTAAGGGCATATCCCCCGAGAGGCCCTCCTGAAGTTGAGTGGCCCATGTATATAGACATTAGTGTAGTCCAGTGGTTTCCAAACTTTTTTGAATCACAGCGCCCTAGAATATCAGAATTTTTTTCACGGCACCCCTAGGCCAAACATTTCTTATTGAGAAATTTAGAAAGAAATATTACATTAAGTAGATCGCGTTTATATGTCATCCTTAGGGTCAGTTGTGTGGTGAGGGACAAGATTTGCTTCTGTTTGGCCACATTTTATGACTGGAAGCCACCAGCACTGGTTTTGCCTATTATACCGACCATGAATAATTTGAATTGGTCCTGGATCACCAACCCAGGGCACCCCTGCAAGTGTCCCGAGGCACCCCAGGGAGCCACGGCACACAGTTTGGGAACCTCTGGTGTAGTCTCTATCTTTCTATCCCCAGGATCCTTCATGGAAAAGGAGCCCGGGGCAGGCAGCAACGCCCTTTTAGACAGAAGAGACACTGATACATCCACCCCGGGGGGTTCCTCCCTAAATCTTCTACCTTCAGGAGCAAAGGGGAAAGTGCGCAAAAACTTTTTGGACACTTAGAATTTTTTACCTGGATTTTTCCAGGCCTGCTTGAATAAGTCATCTAACTCTGTAGAGTCAGGGAAAGTGACATTAGGCTTGTTTTGTATAAAGAAAAACGACTGCGGAGATGCAGCGTCCTCTAGAGGGAGCTTTAGCACATCCCGTAAAGCCAGAATTAGAGGTTCAATACCCTGAGCAGAATCAGGACCACCACTAACGGGATCCAGGTCATCCCCATCCTCCTGTATATCATCTGTATCAGAGAGTAGAGCAGGTAACCCACTTTTCTGTGGACCTGCATGAGAGAGGGGGGCTGTGCACCTGTCCTAGCAGCAACAGCGTGTTGTAGTAGATGAGTTTTCTGTACATTAGCTGTGAGCTGGGATGACATATCTGACATCATACTTTTAAGAGACCCTAGCCGTGTGGGCTCTGGACCTCTCCCACAGCCCCTTCACTGGTTTGTGAAGATTGACTGCCTTGTTCACATGAAACGGAGGCAGTAGGTAATGGAGAGGATCTGGTGTGACATACACTGCACAGTTTGTGTTTACCCATGTTTCACAGTAAGCAAAACAACATACACATACACACAGTGATATTGCAAGCCTGCCCTACTGTATGTGAGAGAAGGACACCAGCACACCTTGAGCTTCACAGTGAGGCTGTCAGCTCTCCCCCTTTGCTACACCCTGTACCAGATATCCAGCGTGGCTGAGGAATCGGGAAGCGCTGTGTGTGCTGTCTGTGGCTGCAGTAAGTAGAGGAAGGCACCAAAACGCCTCAGGTCCCGCTCTGATGTAGCTCCGCCTCCTCCAATGGCGCCGGAGTTACACTAATATATTTATACTGGCAAAGTCTCCTTTTAGCTCAAAACATCACAACAAGGGCTAGTCAAGCGTTTTTGTGCCAGTTCCACACGGGGGATCTTGGAGGGGGAGTCCCGTATGCCACGCCCGTGGTCAGCTGCACTTTGAACCGGGGGACCACCCTAGTGGGGCCCCCCGGTGTGTACTCACCACTAGTGTTCACTCTAGGCTGTTTTAGTAGGGTGCCGCGCTATGCCCATTTTTCAGCAGGCAAAACCCGCCCTGCCCCTTTTGTGGTGCCCTGCTAAAACAGCCGCCCGCTTCCTGCCCTCCCAGCGTGTAAAGATGGCGTGCGCATGCGCGCTGCATCCATTCACGCATTGGGAGAGAGCTGGGGGAAGCCCAGCACCGACGGAGGTGCTGGGCACGCCCCCAACAGTGACGTCGCCGGCCACAGACGCTCTCTATAGTAGCGTCTGTGGGCCGCACCACCCACTAAAATGACGTAGGCGTGGCCGCGCCCCCATTTCGGGCGCGCGCACATATGCCCCCGGAGTCCGGCGCCATGCCCCTTTTCACTGCTAGAGTGAACATTACACCACAGACATCACCTTCAGGCAGCGTTAGGAGTGTGCAGCATGCTGCGGCTGTGACAGCCAAGGCGCAGTGCCCCGCTGAACAACAACCTCTCAGAATGGTGGTCCTGCAGCAGGGAAGCGGCTCTGCACCTTGCAAGGACGGTGACCGTTGCCCCCCCCTAACTCCCATGGTGCAGTTATGCTGTTGCCCAGACAGCATACCGAAAATAACAGAAACAAAAAATTGAAGAAAACTCTCTGGAGCTCAGAGTGTGCATTCTCTCCTTAGGGCACTTTTTTCTAAACTGCCTGTGGGAGGGGGCATAGAGGGGAGGAGCCAGCACGCCCAGTTTGAAGAAATTTAAAGTGCACGGGCTCCTTTGGACCCCGTCCATACCCCATCGTACTAGGGGGGTAATTCCAAGTTGATCGCAGCAGGATTTTTGTTAGCAATTGGGCAAAACCATGTGCACTGCAGGGGAGGCAGATATAACATGTGCAGAAAGAGATAGATTTGGGTAGGGTGAGTTCAATCTGCAATCTAATTTGCAGTGTAAAAATAAAGCAGCCAGTATTTACCCTGCACAGAAATAAAATAACCCACCCAAATCTAACTCTCTCTGCACATGTTACATCTGCCTACCCTGCAGTGCACATGGTTTTGCCCAATTGCTTTCAAAAATCCTGCTGCGATCAACTTGGAATTACCCCCTAGATTCCCCCAATATCCCTTATGGATGCTAGAGAAAAGTGCAAATGCGGAAATAAGACCCCTATAACATATAATAAGATTTTACTCACCAGTAAATCTATTTCTCGTAGTCCGTAGTGGATGCTGGGACTCCGTAAGGACCATGGGGAATAGTGGCTCCGCAGGAGACTGGGCACAACTAAAAGAAAGCTTTAGACTACTGGTGTGCACTGGCTCCTCCCACTATGACCCTCCTCCAGACTTCAGTTAGGATACTGTGCCCGGAAGAGCTGACACAATAAGGAAGGATTTTGAATCCTGGGTAAGACTCATACCAGCCACACCAATCACACCGTATAACTTGTGATACAATACCCAGTTAACAGTATGAGAACAATTGAGCCTCTCAACAGATGGCTCAACAATAACCCTTTTGTTAAACAATAACTATATACAAGTATTGCAGACAATCCGCACTTGGGATGGGCGCCCAGCATCCACTACGGACTACGAGAAATAGATTTACCGGTGAGTAAAATCTTATTTTCTCTGACGTCCTAAGTGGATGCTGGGACTCCGTAAGGACCATGGGGATTATACCAAAGCTCCCAAACGGGCGGGAGAGTGCGGATGACTCTGCAGCACCGAATAGGCAAACTCTAGGTCCTCCTCAGCCAGGGTGTCAAACTTGTAGAATTTAGCAAACGTATTTGACCTCGACCAAGTAGCTGCTCGGCAAAGTTGTAGAGCCGAGACTCCTCGGGCAGCCGCCCAAGAAGAGCCCACCTTCCTCGTGGAATGGGCTTTTACTGATTTAGGATGCGGCAGTCTAGCCGCAGAATGTGCAAGCTGAATCGTACTACAGATCCAGCGTGCAATAATCTGCTTTGAAGCAGGTGCACCCAACTTGTTGGGCGCATACAGGATAAATAGCGAGTCAGTCTTTCTGACTCCAGCTGTCCTGTGATACACGCCTGGCCGAAGCCAAGGCCAACAACATGACCACTTTCCACGTGAGATATTTTAATTCCACGGTTTTAAGTGGCTCAAACCAATGTGACTTTAGGAAATCCAACACCACGTTGAGATCCCAAGGTGCCACTGGAGGCACAAAAGGGGGCTGAATATGCAGCACTCCCTTAACAAAAGTTTGAACTTCAGGCAGCGAAGCCAGTTCTCTCTGGAAGAAAATCCATAGAGCCGAAATCTGGACCTTAATGAAACCCAATTTTAGGCCCATAGTCACCCCTGACTGTAGGAAGTGTAGGAAACGGCCCAGCTGAAATACCTCCGTTGGGGCCTTCCTGGCCTCACACCACGCAACATATTTTCGCCATATGCGGTGATAATGGTTTGCGGTTACTTCTTTCCTAGCTTTAATCAGCGTAGGAATTACTTCTTCCGGAATGCCCTTTTCCTTCAGGATCCGGTGTTCAACCGCCATGCCGTCAAACGCAGCCGCGGTAAGTCTTGGAACAGACAGGGCCCCTGCTGCAGCAGGTCCTGTCTGAGCGGCAGAGGCCATGGGTCCTCCGAGATCATTTCTTGAAGTTCCGGGTACCAAGCTCTTCTTGGCCAATCCGGAACGATGAGTATAGTTCTTACTCCTCTTCTCCTTATTATCCTCAGTACCTTTGGTATGAGAGGAAGAGGAGGGAACACATAAACCGACCGGCACACCCACGGTGTCACTAGAGCGTCCACAGCTATCGCCTGAGGGTCTCTCGACCTGGCGCAATATCTTTCTAGCTTTTTGTTTAGGCGGGACGCCATCATGTCCACCTGTGGCCTTTCCCAATGGTTTACAATCAGTTGGAAGACTTCTGGATGAAGTCCCCACTCTCCCGGGTGGAGGTCGTGCCTGCTGAGGAAGTCTGCTTCCCAGTTGTCCACTCCCGGAATGAACACTGCTGACAGTGCTAACACGTGATTTTCCGCCCATCGGAGAATCCCTGTGGCTTCTGCCATCGCCGTCCTGCTTCTCGTGCCGCCCTGTCGGTTTACATGGGCGACCGCCGTGATGTTGTCTGACTGGATCAGTACCGGCTGGTTTGGAAGCAGGGGTTTTGCCTGACTTACGGCATTGTAAATGGCCCTCAGTTCTAGAATATTTATGTGCAGGGAAGTCTCCTGACTTGACCATAGTCCTTGGAAGTTTCTTCCCTGTGTGACTGCCCCCCAGCCGCGAAGGCTGGCATCCGTTATCACCAGGACCCAGTCCTGTATACCGAATCTGCGGCCCTCTTGAAGATGAGCACTCTGCAGCCACCACAGCAGAGACACCCTGGTCCTTGGAGACAGGGTTATCAGCCGATGCATCTGAAGATGCGATCCGGACCACTTGTCCAACAGGTCCCACTGAAAGGTTCTTGCATGGAACCTGCCGAATGGAATTGCTTCGTAGGAAGCTACCATCTTTCCCAGGATCCGCGTGCAGTGATGCACCGACACCTGTTTTGGTTTTAGGAGGCCTCTGACTAGAGATGACAGCTCCTTGGCCTTCTCCTCCGGGAGAAACACTTTTTTCTGTTCTGTGTCCAGAACGATACCCAGGAACAGTAGACGTGTCGTAGGGATCAGCTGTGACTTTGGAATATTTAGAATCTAGCCGTGCTGTTGTAGCACCTCCCGAGATAGTGCTACCCCGACCAACAACTGCTCCTTGGACCTCGCCTTTATCAGGAGATCGTCCAAGTATGGGATAATTAAAACTCTCTTCTTTCGAAGGAGTATCATCATTTCGGCCATTACCTTGGTAAAGAACCTCGGAGCCGTGGATAGACCGAACGGCAACGTCTGGAATTGGTAATGACAATCCTGTACCACAAATCTGAGGTACTCCTGGTGAGGATGGTAAATGGGGACATGCAGGTAAGCATCCTTGATGTCCAGTGATACCATGTAATCCCCCTCGTCCAGGCTTGCAATAACCGCCCTGAGCGATTCCATCTTGAACTTTAATTTTTTTTATATATGTGTTCAAGGATTTCAAATTTAAAATGGGTCTCACCGAACCATGCGGTTTCGGTACCACAAACATTGTGGAATAGTAACCCCGTCCTTGTTGAAGTAGGGGCACCTTTACTATCACCTGTTGTGAATACAGCTTGTGAATTGCCTGTAACACTGCCTCCCTGCCTGAGGGAGTGGTTGGTAAGGCAGATTTGAGGAAACGGCGGGGGGGAGACGTCTCGAATTCCAGCCTGTACCCCTGAGATACTACTTGAAAGATCCAGGGATCCACCCGTGAGCAAGCCCACTGATTGCTGAAAAATTTGAGACGGGCCCCCACCGTACCTGGCTCCGCCTGTGGAGCCCCAGCGTCATGCTGTGGACTTAGAGGAAGCGGGGGAGGACTTTTGCTCCTGGGAACTGGCTGTATGCTGCAGCTTTTTCCCTCTACCTCTGCCTCTGGGCAGAAAGGACGCGCCTTTAACCCGCCTGCCCCTATTGGGCCGAAAGGACTGTACCTGATAATACAGTGCTTTCTTTGGCTGTGAGGGAACATGGGGTAAAAATGTAGACTTCCCAGCTGTTGCTGTGGAAACGAGGTCCGAGAGACCATCCCCGAACAACTCCTCACCCTTATAAGGCAGAACTTCCATGTGCCTTTTAGAATCTGCATCTCCTGTCCACTGCCGAGTCCATAACCCTCTCCTGGCAGAAATGGACATTGCATTAATTCTAGATGCCAGCCGGAAAATATCCCTCTGTGCATCTCTCATATATAAGACGACGTCTTTAATAACAGTGCATCTTTAATATGCTCTACGGTTAGCAATATAGTGTCCCTGTCTAGGGTATCAATATTTTCCGACTGGGAATCTGACCACGCAGCTGCAGCACTGCACATCCATGCTGACGCAATAGCTGGTCTCAGTATAACACCTGTGTGTGTATATATAGACTTCAGGATAGCCTCCTGCTTTCTATCAGCAGATTCCTTCAGGGCGGCCGTATCCGGAGACGGTAGTGCCACCTTCTTTGACAAGCGTGTGAGCGCTTTATCCACCCTAGGGGATGTTTCCCAACGTGACCTATCCTCTGGCGGGAAAGGGTACGCCATTAGTAACCTCTTAGAAATTACCAGTTTCTTATCAGGGGAAGCCCACGCTTCTTCACACACTTCATTTAACTCCTCAGATGGAGGAAAAGCTACTGGTAGTTTTTTCTCTCCAAACATAATACCCTTTTTTGTGGTACCGGGGGTAACATCAGAAATGTGCAACACATTTTTCACTGCCTCAATCATGTAACGTGTGGCCCTATTGGAAGTTACATTAGTCTCATCGTCGTCGACACTGGAGTCAGTATCCGTGTCGACATCTGTGTCTGCCATCTGAGGTAGCGGGCGTTTTAGAGCCCCTGATGGCTTTTGAGACGCCTGGGCAGGCACAGGCTGAGAAGCCGGCTGTCCCATAGTAGGTATGTTGTCAAACCTTTTAGGCAAGGAGTCGACACTGTCGTGTAATTCCTTCCACAGAACCATCCACTCAGGTGTCGACCCCGCAGGGGGTGACATCACATTTACAGGCATTTGCTCCGCCTCCACATAAGCCTCCTCATCAAACATGTCGACACAGCCCTACCGACACACCGCATACACACAGGGAATGCTCTGACAGAGGACAGGACCCCACAAAGCCCTTTGGGGAGACAGAGAGAGAGTATGCCAGCACACACCAGAGCGCTATATAATACAGGGACTAACTGAATTATATCCCCTTATAGCTGCTATAATATAAAATATATATATATACTGCGCCTAAATTTAGTGCCCCCCCCCTCTCTTTTTTACCCTTCTGTAGTTGCAGACTGCAGGGGAGAGTCAGGGAGCTTCCTTCCAGCGGAGCTGTGAGGGAGAAATGGCGCCAGTGTGCTGAGGGAGATAGCCCCGCCCCTTTTTCGGCTGACTTCTCCCGCGTTTTTGAAACTCTGGCAGGGGTATTAATTTACACCTATATAGCCTCTGGGACTATATATGGTGCATATTTGCCAGCCAAGGTGAGTAATATTGCCCTGAGGGTGCCGCCCCCCAGCGCCCTGCACCCATCAGTGACCGGAGTGTGAGGTGTACATGTGGAGCAATGGCGCACAGCTGCAGTGCTGTGCTACCTTGGTGAAGACCGAAGTCTTCTGCCGCCGATTTTCCGGAGCATCTTCATGCTTCTGGCTCTGTAAGGGGGACGGCGGCGCGGCTCCAGGAACGAACATCAAGGTCGGGTCCTGCGGTCGATCCCTCTGGAGCTAATGGTGTCCAGTAGCCTAAGAAGCCCAAACTACCACCAGTTAGGTAGGTTCGCTTCTTCTCCCCTTAGTCCCTCGCTGCAGTGAGTCTGTTGCCAGCAGATCTCACTGTAAAATAAAAAACCTAAAATACTTTCTTTCTAGGAGCTCAGGAGAGCCCCTAGTGTGCATCCAGCTCAGCCGGGCACAAGATTCTAACTGGAGTCTGGAGGAGGGTCATAGTGGGAGGAGCCAGTGCACACCAGTAGTCTAAAGCTTTCTTTTAGTTGTGCCCAGTCTCCTGCGGAGCCGCTATTCCCCATGGTCCTTACGGAGTCCCAGCATCCACTTAGGACGTCAGAGAAATATATATATAGATAGATAGATAGATAGATAGATAGATAGAGAGAGAGAGAGAGAGACTTGGGAGTCTTAAACTGCAGTGCTGTGAGAATGACCTGGCAGATAGAGCTCGGAGCTCCGGATATACGATGTGTAGCTCCGTAACAAGATTAGATGATGTCTCACCAACTGGTGGATCGTATATGCTGCAATATATAGCTACCCCACACCCAGATCATGGGCCATAGAACCAGAGGACTAGAAGGTCATGACAGGTCCAGGGTTTTGTTCTCAGTATGATGGCAGACTTTCTAATGCGTTTCTCTGGTTTAAACGCTGGTTTCATCAGAGAAATGTCTATGTCTATACACAACTTAGCGTAATCCGCAGTTCCATCAACACGCCCTGCCTTCACCTAGAATACATGTGGTTACTCCCCTTTCAGACCGCAAGTGGAGATGCAGCAGAGGTGTGCTCATCTCTGAACCACCGGCAGATGTGTGTGCTTGATTAAGAGTGTGTGCAGTGCGAAAAACGCAAAACTCTCCACAAAAAGACTTGCGTTCCCTGCAACAGCCCTTCTGCTCTTCCATATTCCTACAATATACCTCAATTATCATTTAGATAATTTATTTTTCCCAGGTATCCTACATTGTATCTTGTTGAATAATCCAGTGGGCGCTTCAGCTTCATATGAATGACTCCAAACCTCACTGGTGGCAGCACCTTCACTTTTTGTCAAACCGGGCTATATGGTTAGGGTAATCAGGGCTGCCACCAGAAATTGTGGGGCCCCGTACTGACAAAATATAGATAGGGCCCCTCCCTCCCCCCAAAAAAAGATTCTGCCGCACTGCTCCACCCCTATGTGATGTCATACATTGTGACGTTACATATAGGTGGAGCGTTGCGGACCTACAGGATTGCTTTACAGAGAGCTGATGCGCAGATAAGGCTTGTTTTAAGAAGCCCTCCTTGCGCATCTGCCTACTGATGATTCACAGACTGGTGCAGCTCTACAGGTATTGGCGGTAGGAGCCAGGGGTGGGCCCCCCTTTCTGTAAGGGCCTGGAGCACCAGTTCCCACAGTGCCCCCCCGATGGCTGCCCTGAGGGTAATCCATCAGTATGACACTAGCTGCCTAAAAGTTCCCAGGGAAACAGATAAATCTGTCCAGGTATATATATTGGAGATATACCTTGGTGGCAAGTTGGGTTGATGCTTGTATGAACAAAAGTGTGAAACATTTATAAAAATTTCAATTCAAGCTGCCCTGCACCATTCAAATGCAAAAGAGGAGGTTCATATTTTTCTGGATGCAGCCAAAGTAAGGATGTCCCATCAAGCTACTATTCCAGCAATACACAGTGTGACCTTACGCTAGGAAGTATCCTGACATGACGATATAGGCTATTACATCCGCCAGTCGTTTCTGTGGTTTGGTATTCTTTACTTATAGAGGGTCATTCCGACCCGATCGCTCGCTGCAGTTTGTCGCAGTGCAGCGATCGGGTCGGAACGGCGCTTGCGCCGGTGCATGGCAGCCGTTGTTGCCTAGCGATCGCCTCTGAGACAGAGGCGGTCGCTGGGCGGGAGGGGGCTGGACGGCAGCCTTAAGCCGCCATTTAGGGGGAGCGGTCCGGCCTACGCAGACATGGCCGGACTGTTAGGGGGGGCGGGCCGCGGCAGCTGCGTGACGTCTCACGCAGCCGCTGCGGCCAGTGGCAGCAACAATTAACTCCCGGCCAGCCGCAGGAGCTGCACTGGCCGGGAGTTACTCCACAAATACAAAAGCATCGCCGCTGTGAGATGCTTTTGTATTTGTGTGGGGGTGGCCGGACTAACGTGCTGGGCGTCCCCCCGCATGTCAGGGAAGATGATCGTAGCTGTGCTAAATTTAGCACAGCTACGATCAACTCGGAATGACCCCCATAATACATAAAGCACCGATTTTAGAACAAGTTCGACTTGTCAATAACTAAGTGGGATACAGTGTCGGGCCGGGCCTACCTGATGTAAAGTATCAGCTTGGCTTGCCCGTACACACAAACACTAGCTAGCACGCTCTGTCACCTTGAACAGTTTTGGAGGCCGTATTGTCCTTCCCGAAACGCTGCCAAAGGAGTTTCGTTGTTATTGTTCTATTTTACAACGTAGAGTTTATGAGCTACGGAAAAGCACTTCCCTGGCTGAGGGGAAGACAGAGCCTAGTAATGAGTGGGATAACGAGCCATGGTATTAAACAGAGGCCGGCAGTAGGATGCATTATTAAACAGTTCAGCATCAGGGTCTCGGAACAAATCGTTAAGGAGACCCCTCTGGCCGAAAGTAAAAACAAGAAAAAATAAATAAAAAAATAGAATCTGGAGGTGGAGGATAAAGGCAGATAGTTCAGCAAACATTGTAATTCAGTCACTTTTGTTTTAACCCATGGCATGCCAGTGTGCTGCATGTATAACGCTATAATAAGAGAGCTCGGCCATAAACTCAGTGGTAATATCTTCAAAATGTCATGGGAGGTCATTCCGAGTTGTTCGCTCGCTAGCAGTTTTTAGCAGCCGTGCAAACGCTATGCCGCCGCCCACTGGGAGTGTATTTTAGCTTAGCAGAAGTGCGAATGAAAGGATCGCAGAGCGGCGGCAAACTTTTTTTGTGCAGTTTCAGAGTAGCTCAAAACCTACTCAGCGCTTGTGATGACTTCAGACCACTCAGTTCCTGTTTTGACGTCACGAACACGCCCTGCGTTCGCCCAGCCACGACTGCATATTTCCTGGCACGCCTGTGTTTTTCCGAACACTCCCTGAAAACGGTCAGTTGCCACCCAGAAACGCCCACTTCATGTCAATCACTCTGCGGCCAGCAGTGCGACTGAAAAGATTCGCTAGACCCTGTGCAAAACTACATAGTTCGTTGCAATTGTACGACGCGCGTGCGCATTGCGCCGCATACGCATGCACAGAAGTGCCGTTTTTTTGCCTCATCGCTGCACAGCGAACGAAAGCAGCTAACGATCAACTTGGAAAGACCACCATTGTGTGTAAATTAAATATCCATTCAATAATTGCTGATTAATTATCCCCAGCTGCTGGTTATCCATAGGTAGCCTGATCCTGAACCATTATTTAGCTTACCTCCATAATGTATCTTAGTTGTAGAGGCTGTTAGTGTACACATCCTGGATGTGCAGGTCACAGTACATATATAGGACGCAGTCACTGACTCGCAAACTGTACCCGTTACCCTAAAAGCAGCAGCCAGAAGGGTGTACAAGAGAGTAAACGGGCGGCTCACCTTTATCTTGTTCTTCACGTCCATTTCCTCCTTCTTGGACAGGAACTGTGTGATCCAGTCAGGATCTGAAGACGGTGCCGCCGTGTGGCCATCCATCTCTTGGCCCCCCTTATTCTCCGTCTCTCCTACAGACAGGGCCCGCGCCTCTTCCTGACGCTTCTTTTCTTCAAAGTTCCGCAACCAGGCCAGGGACCCACAAATCAGACTCAAAGATTTACCCTGGATTCAGGGGAAATACTCTTATAACAAAGTAACTGAGAGCCATTATAAACATTCCTTCTCTCCGCCAGTGTAATATAAGGCATTTCCCACCCCAAACATGTGCTAAACGCACACCTTGTTGGTAATATAAATCCCAATTGTAAAACGCAGCGCAATATGCTGCGCTATAGAAGAAACTGTTAATAAATAAATAATAAATGTCCAACCAAGTGGACAATCACCTCCCAGGTGGCAACTCCAGACCTTTCGAACGCGGAGATGCTACGCGAGATATCAAGGGGAAGCTATTAAGCGTACTACTGCTACTTACTAATTGACTCTTTTCTCTCTGATCAATACTGACACAGGGCTTGGTCAGTGAGCACCACTATACTGTGGTCTCTGGGTAACGGGGAGGTCTCTGTGTAACGGGGAGGGTCTGTGTACACGGCAGATCCCTATGTAACGGGGAGGGTTTGTGTACACGGGAGGTCTCTGTGTACACGGGAGGTCTCTGTGTAATGGGGAGGGTCCCTGTATAGGAGAGATCTGTGTATAATGGTAAGGGTTTGTGTGTAGGGGAAATCTCTGTATAAACGTAAGGGTCACTGTACTATGAAGGGGTCTCTGTAATGTCTCTGTGGGACAGAATAAGATAATAGCTGTTTTATGATATAGCGATCATTAACCAGATAGCGTAAATAAGCAGCATTATAACAGATAACACGTCACAGATTCAGTTCTCACCGTTCCTGTGGGACTCTCAAAAATGCCAATCTTCCCTGTCTCCAGCACCCGATATAGCTCCCGCATAAACCGCTCCTGGATGGGGTACGGCTGAAAGGGGAACGGGAAATCTACAGTCGCCGGACCCGGATTATTTATGTCCATTTCCTGAAGAAACATCACGAAAAATGTATTATTATTACACCATATTAGCGCTTTACATCTGAAGAGAAAAAAAACACAACATTGCTGTATGATAAAACAAAGCGGCTACATTCATGTTATGATGGGTCAGTTCTATCGCAGATTGTTACAACGCCCTCCATTTAATTCCACTAAACGTGGCCTCTGTGGCTCTGTGTTTGGGAATGCAGCCGCGTCAGGACACACCCGTGACACCCCCAGAATACACCTATGAGTGGACCTTTTTTGGGGTTCACTTCAGGTCACCTCCCAGTAACGCCCATGGCTTTGCACCACCAGTTTAAATGTGAGCGACTCCGTACACAACACCGGCTGCTGCGTACACTCGGTGGTAATATCCCCCGTAGGGCTTTTCACACAAGCGCAGTAGCATATAATGTCTCAACTGCGCAAACATCAGCATTCCGTCTACTTCTGAATCAGGACTATTGCCGTCAATTTACAAAGAGCAAAACAACCGACGAGAGGTGCCAACCCTAACCCTCTGCTGAGTGAGAATACTACATGAGATAGGGACGTGCCGAGAGACCATTTTGGACGTGTCCTATGCTTGCGGAAGGAGCACATAAGCTTTCTCTAAGCAGAAATACATAATTTGTACATCGGTCCGAGCTGTTGCAGATCAGATCTGGTCCTATACTTCCAGTGCGGTGTGATTTTGTGCGTTGCAGTTGTCCAGGGGGGGAATTGTATTAATGCAATGTTTACACCATTTTAGGCACACTTGGTGGGCCACACAAGGCGTATTGGTGAGGTACCAGAACCAAAGTAAAATGAGTGCGGATGAATGGACAAATGTGTCATAGTCGACAGTCATTAGGTTGACATAACATGGTCGACGAGTACAAAAAGGTTGACACACAAATGGCCAACACATTTCTTGGGCCAAATCTTGTATACTTCAGATTACTGGCCACCATCAGTATAAATATGTACCCTCGTGGACTTTCTGCGCTCACCAAGCTTCAGGCATGGGGGCTCACTACAGTACGTTCCGCTCGCCGCTGGTTACTATTCCCAATAGATGTCCACGTGGACAGTAAATTAAGCAAATGTTGAAAAAACGTGAAAACCCCTGCAAAATATGTCGGACATTTACGTGTCGACCTTTCCAACCTTAAGAATTTCCGGTCTATTGGCCGTCGACCAATACACTGTCGATCTATCATCTGGATACCAATTAAAACCATGCTTGCTTGGATTTTGGAGGGGAGGATAGGCAGGGGGCAGTGTGGGAGCGCGATGATACGATTTGAGACGGAAGTTGCCACACTGCGTAAAGGCTGGGCCATCATTACTGCATAGTGGGGCTTCATGATTAATAACACCGTGCAATATGTACAAATGTACAGCAAGCAATGGCAGCCAATCAGGTGCTTGCTTTTATTTCCTAAATAGCACAACATCCTGTCACTTTAAAGCTGACTGGTTGCTATGGGTAACAGCATACTGCACCATAGTTCCATAACGCTCTTAACCCCCCCCCCATAGATTATTAATATCATGGTGGTGGTGCTGCTCTCATCTTCCTGATACCATCCGGTATCACTATTAGCAACCTATTACTGTACGACCCAGACTGCACCGCGGTGCCCTATAGGACTCGTTATTACCTCGCGCTGGTGTCGCTGTGTTACCAGTACCCCGGATGCTCCATGAAGTAAACACAATCTCCCGCGCTTTCGCCCGCCTTACTCCCCAACCAATCGCCAGTTTAGGCACGCCCACTAAAGTCTAGCAGCCAATAGAAGTGCCGAATCAGAGGCCGGCGCCCAGTTTGTAGCCAATGATGGTGCAGGAGGAACATGCGCTGACGTCATTGTTGCTAGGACAGGGAAGGAAGAAGTTAGAAAAAGCACATGTTCCCATATTAGTAATGGCTGCTGCCCATACACCAGGGGACAATGCCAGGTTTCAAGCTTCTGGTTTTGTATTATCCGACTACACACAGTGCAGCCCCTCAAACCTTGTAATATCCACTGTATAAGCGTTACTCTGTGAGCCCTATAATATAATAAGATTTTAAACCTACCGGTAAATCTTTTTCTCCTAGTCCGTAGTGGATGTTGGGAACTCCGTAAGGACCATGGGGAATAGCGGCTCCGCAGGAGACTGGGCACAACTAAAGTAAGCTTTAGGACTACCTGGTGTGCACTGGCTCCTCCCTCTATGACCCTCCTCCAGACCTCAGTTAGAATTGTGTGCCCGGCTGAGCTGGATGCACACCATACTTGCCTACCTGACCCTCTCCATGAGGGAGAAAATGCTCTGTTCCTGGACTTACCTGGTAATGTATGATTGCCATCACCTGTGGTGAGCTACTTAATTGATAAGAAAGGTGTTTCACCACAGGTGATGGCAATCATATATTACCAGAAAAGTCCAGGAACAGAGCATTTTCTCCCTCATGGAGAGGGTCAGGTAGGCAAGTATGATGCACACTAGGGGCTCTCCTGAGCTCCTAGAAAAGAAAGTATATTTTAGGTTTTTTATTTTCAGTGAGATCTGCTGGCAACAGACTCACTGCTACGAGGGACTAAGGGGAGAGAAGCGAACCTACCTGCTTGCAGCTAGCTTGGGCTTCTAGGCTACTGGACACCATTAGCTCCAGAGGGATTGAACACAGGCCCAGCCTCGGTCGTCCGGTCCCGGAGCCGCGCCGCCGTCCCCCTTACAGAGCCAGAAGCAAGAAGAGGGTCCTGGAAATCGGCGGCAGAAGACTTCGGTCTTCATCAAGGTAGCGCACAGCACTGCAGCTGTGCGCCATTGCTTCCCATGCACACCTCACACTCCGGTCACTGATGGGTGCAGGGCGCTGGGGAGGGGCGCCCTGGGCTGCAATTTTAAGTACCTTGGCTGGCAAATAACACATAATATAGTCATAGAGACTATATATGTGTAAAATACCCCTGCCAGATATACATAGAAAAAAGCGGGAGAAGTCCGCCGGAAAAGGGGCTGGGCTATCTCCCTCAGCACACTGGCGCCATTTTCCCTCACAGCTCCGCTGGAAGGATCGCTCCCAGGCTCTCCCCTGCAGTTTCCAGACTACATAGGGTAAAAAAGAGAGGGGTGGGCACTAAATTTAGGCGCAATATTGTGTATACAAGCAGCTATTGGGAAAAATCACTCAGTTATAGTGTTAATCCCTGTGTTATATAGCGCTGTTGGTGTGTGCTGGCATACTCTCTCTCTGTCTCCCCAAAGGGCTTTGTGGGGTCCTGTCCTCAGTCAGAGCATTCCCTGTGTGTGTGCGGTGTGTCGGTACGGCTGTGTCGACATGTTTGATGAGGAGGCTTATGTGGGGGCGGAGCAGGTGCCAATAAATGTGATGTCACCCCCTGCGGGGTCGACACCTGAGTGGATGGTTATGTGGAAGGAATTACGCGACAGTGTCGACTCCTTATATAAAAGGTTTGACGACATAGCAGATGTGGGACAGCCGGCTTCTCAGCCTGTGCCTGCCCAGACGTCTCTAAAGCCATCAGGGGCTCTAAAACGCCCGCTACCTCAGATGGCAGACACAGATGTCGACACGGATACTGACTCCAGTGTCGACGATGATGAGACTAGTGTACATTCCAATAGAGTCACCCGGTACATGATTACGGCAATGAAAAATGTGTTGCATATTTCTGATATTACCCCAGGTACCACAAAAAAGGGTATTATGTTTGGGGAGAAAAAACTACCAGTGGTTTTTCCCCCATCTGATGAATTAAATGAAGTGTGTGAAGAAGCGTGGGCTTCCCCCGATAAGAAACTGGTAATTTCTAAAAAGTTACTAATGGCGTACCCTTTCCCGCCAGAGGACAGGTCACGTTGGGAGACATCCCCTAGGGTGGATAAAGCGCTCACACGTCTGTCAAAAAAAGGTGGCACTACCGTCTCCAGACACGGCCGCCCTAAAGGAACCTGCAGATAGAAAGCAGGAGGCTATCCTGAAGTCTGTATATATACCCTCAGGAATTATACTGAGACCAGCTATTGCTTCAGCATGGATGTGCAGTGCTGCAGCTGCGTGGTCAGATTCCCTGTCGGAAAACATTGATACCCTAGACAGGGACACTATATTGCTAACCATAGAGCATATTAAAGACGCTGTCTTGTACATGAGAGATGCACAGAGGGATATTTGCCGGCTGGCATCTAAAATAAACGCAATGTCCATTTCTGCCAGGAGAGGATTGTGGACTCGGCAGTGGACAGGAGATGCAGATTCTAAAAGGCACATGGAAGTATTGCCTTACAAGGGTGAGGAGTTGTTTGGGGATGGTCTCTCGGACCTCGTTTCCACAGCGACAGCTGGGAAGTCAGCATTTTTACCCCATGTTCCCTCACAGCCAAAGAAAGCACCGTATTATCAGGTACAGTCCTTTCGGCCCCAGAAAGGCAAGCGGGTTAGAGGCGCGTCCTTTCTGCCCAGAGGCAGAGGTAGAAGGAAAAAGCTGCAACATACAGCCAGTTCCCAGGAATAAAAGTCCTCCCCCCGCTTCCTCTAAGTCCACCGCATGACGCTGGGGCTCCACAGGCGGAGCCAGGTACGGTGGGGGCCCGTCTCAAGAACTTCAGCGACCAGTGGGCTCGCTCACGGGTGGATCCCTGGATTCTACAAGTAGTATCTCAGGGGTACAAGCTGGAATTCGAGACGTCTCCCCCTCGCCATTTCCTCAAATCTGCCTTGCCGACAGCTCCCCCGGACAGGGAGGCAGTGCTGGAGGCGATTCACAAGCTGTATTCTCAGCAGGTGATAATCAAGGTACCCCTCCTTCAACAAGGACGGGGTTACTATTCCACAATGTTTGTGGTACCGAAACCGGACGGTTCGGTGAGACCCATTTTAAATTTAAAATCCTTGAACACTTATATAAGAAGGTTCAAGTTCAAGATGGAATCACTCAGGGCGGTGATTGCGAGCCTGGACGAGGTGGATTCCATGGTATCACTGGACATCAAGGATGCTTACCTGCATGTCCCCATTTACCCTCCTCACCAGGAGTACCTCAGATTTGTGGTACAGGACTGTCATTACCAATTCCAGACGTTGCCGTTTGGTCTGTCCACGGCACCGAGGGTATTTACCTAGGTAATGGCCGAAATGATGATACTCCTTCGGAGAAAGGGAGTTTTAATTATCCCGTACTTGGACGATCTCCTTATAAAGGCGAGGTCCAGGGAACAGTTGTTGATCGGTGTAGCACTAGCTCGGGAAGTGCTACAACAGCACGGCTGGATCCTGAATATTCCAAAGTCGCAGCTGGTTCCTACAACGCGTCTACTGTTCCTGGGGGAGGTTCTGGACACAGAACAGAAAAAAAAGTATTTCTCCCGGAGGAGAAGGCCAAGGAGTTGTCATCTCTAGTCAGAGACCTCCTAAAACCAAAACAGGTGTCGGTGCACCACTGCACGCGAGTCCTGGGAAAGATGGTGGCTTCTTACGAAGCAATTCCATTCGGAAGGTTCCATGCAAGGATCTTTCAGTGGGATCTGTTGGACAAATGGTCCGGATCGCATCTTCAGATGCATCGGCTGATAACCCTGTCTCCAAGGACCAGGGTGTCGCTGTTGTGGTGGCTGCAGAGTGCTCATCTTCTAGAGGGCCGCAGATTCGGCATACAGGACTGGGTCCTGGTGACCACGGATGCCAGCCTTCGAGGTTGGGGGGCAGTCACACAGGGAAGAAACTTCCAGGGACTATGGACAAGTCAGGAGACTTCCCTACACATAAATATTCTGGAACTAAGGGCCATTTACAATGCCCTAAGTCAGGCAAGACCCCTGCTTCAACACCGGCCGGTGCTGATCTAGTCAGACAACATCACGGCGGTCGCTCATGTAAACCGACAGGGCGGCACAAGAAGCAGGATGGCAATGGCAGAAGCCACAAGGATTCTCCGATGGGCGGAAAATCATGTGTTAGCACTGTCAGCAGTGTTCATTCCCAGAGTGGACAACTGGGAAGCAGACTTTCTCAGCAGACACGACCTCCACCCGGGAGAGTGGGGACTTCATCCAGAAGTCTTCCAAATGATTGTACACCGGTGGGAAAGGCCACAGGTGGACATGATGGCGTCCCGCCTCAACAAAAAGCTAAAAAGATATTGCGCCAGGTCAAGGGACCCTCAGGCGATAGCTGTGGACGCTCTGGTAACACCGTGGGTGTACCGGTCGGTGTATGTGTTCCCTCCTCTGCCTCTCATACCCAAGGTACTGAGACTAATAAGAAGGAGAGGAGTAAGAACTATACTCATTGTTCCGGATTGGCCAAGAAGAGCTTGGTACCCAGAACTTCAAGAAATGATCTCAGAGGACCCATGGCCTCTGCCGCTCAGACAGGACCTGCTGCAGCAGGGGCCCTGTCTGTTCCAAGACTTACCGCGGCTGCGTTTGACGGCATGGCGGTTGAACACCGGATCCTAAAGGGAAAGGGCATTCCGGAGGAAGTAATTCCTACGCTGATTAAAGCTAGGAAGGATGTGACCGCAAAACATTATCACCGCATATGGCGGAAATATGTTGCTTGGTGTGAGGCCAGGAAGGCCCCAACGCTCAGACAGGACCTGCTGCAGCAGGGGCCTTGTCTGTTCCAAGACTTACCGCGGCTGCGTTTGACGGCATGGCGGTTGAACGCCGCATCCTGAAGGAAAAGGGCATTCCGGAGGAAGTTATCCCTACGCTTATTAAAGCTAGGAAAGAAGTGACGCAAACCATTATCACCGCATATGGCGGAAATATGTTGCGTGGTGTGAGGCCAGGAAGGCCCCAACGGAGGAATTTCAGCTAGGTCGATTTCTGCACTTCCTACAGCCAGGGGTGACTATGGGCCTGAAATTGGGTTCCATTAAGGTCCAGATTTCGGCTCTATCGATTTTCTTCCAAAAAGAACTGGCTTCACTACCTGAAGTTCAGACATTTGTTAAGGGAGTGCTGCATATTCAGCCCCCTTTTGTGCCCCCAGTGGCACCTTGGGATCTCAACGTGGTGTTGGATTTCCTAAAGTCGCATTGGTTTGAACCACTTAAAACCGTGGAACTAAAATATCTCACGTGGAAAGTGGTCATGCTGTTGGCCTTGGCTTCGGCCAGGCGTGTGTCAGAATTGGCGGCTTTGTCATGTAAAAGCCCTTATCTGATTTTCCATATGGATAGGGCGGAATTGAGAACTCGTCCCCAATTTCTCCCAAAGGTGGTTTCAGCGTTTCATTTGAACCAGCCTATTGTGGTGCCTGCGGCTACTCGTGACTTGGGGGACTCCAAGTTGCTGGACGTAGTCCGGGCCCTAAAAATCTATGTTTCCAGGACAGCTGGAGTCAGAAAGACTGACTCGCTATTTATCCTGCATGCGCCCAACAAGTTGGGTGCACCTGCTTCAAAGCAGACTATTGCTCGCTGGATCTGTAGCACAATTCAACTTGCACATTCTGCAGCTGGACTGCCGCATCCTAAATCTGTGAAAGCCCATTCCACGAGGAAGGTGGGCTCTTCTTGGGCGGCTGCCCGAGGGGTCTCGGCTTTACAACTTTGCCGAGCAGCTACTTGGTCGGGGTCAAACACATTTGCTAAGTTCTACAAGTTTGATACCCTGGCTGAGGAGGACCTAGAGTTCGCTCATTCGGTGCTGCAGAGTCATCCGCACTCTCCCGCCCGTTTGGGAGCTTTGGTATAATCCCCATGGTCCTTACGGAGTTCCCAGCATCCACTAGGACGTCAGAGAAAATAAGATTTTACTCACCGGTAAACCTATTTCTCGTAGTCCGTAGTGGATGCTGGGCGCCCGTCCCAAGTGCGGATTGTCTGCAATACTTGTATATAGTTATTGTTTAACTAAAGGGTTATTGTTGAGCCATCTGTTGAGAGGCTCAGTTATATTTCATACTGTTAACTGGGTATAGTATCACGAGTTATACGGTGTGATTGGTGTGGCTGGTATGAGTCTTACCCGGGATTCAAAATCCTTTCCTTATTGTGTCAGCTCTTCCGGGCACAGTATCCTAACTGAGGTCTGGAGGAGGGTCATAGAGGGAGGAGCCAGTGCACACCAGGTAGTCCTAAAGCTTTCTTTAGTTGTGCCCAGTCTCCTGCGGAGCCGCTATTCCCCGTGGTCCTTACGGAGTTCCCAGCATCCACTACGGACTACGAGAAATAGATTTACCGGTGAGTAAAATCTTATTTTCTCCTAGTCCGTAGTGGATGCTGGGGACTCCGTAAGGACCATGGGGATAGACGGGCTCCGCAGGAGACATGGGCACTTTAAGAAAGTCTTTAGACCTGGGTGTGCACTGGCTCCTCCCTTTATGCCCCTCCTCCAGACCTCAGTTAGAGAAACTGTGCCCAGAGGAAACTGACATTACGAGGAAAGGATTTTGTTAATCCAAGGGCAAGATTCATACCAGCCACACCAATCACACCGTATAACTTGTGATAACTACCCAGTTAACAGTATGAAAACAACATATCATCAGTTCAAGACCGATGCAACTATAACATAACCCTTATTGAAGCAATAACTATATACAAGTATTGCAGAAGTAGTCCGCACTTGGGACGGGCGCCCAGCATCCTCTACGGACTAGGAGAAAAAGATTTACCGGTAGGTTTAAAATCTTAGTTTCTCTTATGTCCTAGAGGATGCTGGGGACTCCGTAAGGACCATGGGGATTATACCAAAGCTCCCAAACGGGCGGGAGAGTGCGGATTACTCTGCAGCACCGATTGAGCAAACAGGAGGTCCTCCTCAGCCAGGGTATCAAACTTATAGAACTTTGCAAATGTATTTGATCCCGACCAAGTAGCAGCTCGGCACAGCTGTAGCGCCGAGACCCCTCGGGCAGCCGCCCAAGAAGAACCCACTTTCCTAGTGGAATGGGCCTTGACCGATTTAGGTAACGGCAATCCTGCCATAGAATGCGCCTGCTGAATCGTGTTACAGATCCAGCGAGCAATAGTCTGCTTTGAAGCAGGGCCACCAAGCTTGTTGGCTGCATACTGGACAAACAGTGCTTCTGTTTTCTTGACTCTAGCCGTTCTGGCTACATAAATTTTCAACGCTCTGACCACATCAAGGGACTTGGAATCCTCCAAGTCACGTGTAGCCACAGGCACCACAATAGGTTGGTTCATATGAAAAGATGAGACCACCTTAGGCAGGAACTGAGGACGGGTCCGCAACTCCGCTCTATCCATATGGAAAACCAGATAGGGGCTTTTATGTGACAAAGCCGCTAATTCCGACACTCGCCTCGCCTAGCCGAAGCCAAGGCTAATAACATGACCACTTTCCAGGTGAAGTATTTCAACTCCACCGTCTTAAGTGGTTCAAACCAGTGTGACTTAAGGAAACTTAACACCACGTTAAGGTCCCAAGGCGCCACCGGAGGTACAAAAGGGGGCTGAATATGCAGTACCCCCTTCACAAACGTTTGTACTTCAGGGAGAGACGCCAATTCTTTTTAAAAGAAAATGGATAGGGCCGAATTCTGAACCTTAATGGTGCCTAATTTTAGGCCCAAATTCACTCCAGTTTGTAGGAAGTGAAGGAAGCGGCCCAGATGGAATTCCGCCGTAGGAGCATTCCTGGCCTCACACCAAGAAACATATTTTCGCCATATGCGGTGATGTTTTGACGTCACGTCCTTCCTAGCCTTTATCAGTGTAGGGATGACCTCCACCGGAATGCCTTTCTCTGCTAGGATCCGGCGTTCAACCGCCATGCCGTCAAACGTAGCAGCAGTAAGTCTTGGAACAGACAGGGCCCCTGTTGCAACAGGTCCTGTCTTAGAGGAAGAGGCCACGGATCTTCTGTGAGCATTTCCTGCAGCTCCGGGTACCAGGTCCTTCGTGGCCAATCTGGAACAATGAGGATTGTTCTCACACCTCTTTCTCTAACGTCCTAGTGGATGCTGGGGACTCCGAAAAGACCATGGGGAATAGCGGCTCCGCAGGAGACTGGGCACAAAGTAAAAGCTTTAGGACTAGCTGGTGTGCACTGGCTCCTCCCCCTATGACCCTCCTCCAAGCCTCAGTTAAGATTTTGTGCCCGAACGAGAAGGGTGCAATCTAGGTGGCTCTCCTGAGCTGCTTAGAGTAAAAGTTTAAATAGGTTTCTCTAACGTCCTAGTGGATGCTGGGGACTCCGTCAGGACCATGGGGGATAGCGGCTCCGCAGGAGACAGGGCACAAAAGCAAGCTTTTAGGATCACATGGTGTGCACTGGCTCCTCCCCCTATGACCCTCCTCCAAGCCTCAGTTAGGTTTTTGTGCCCGTCCGAGAAGGGTGCAATCTAGGTGGCTCTCTTAAAGAGTTGCTTAGAAAAAGTTTTTAGGTTCTTTATTTTCAGTGAGTCCTGCTGGCAACAGGCTCACTGCATCGAGGGACTTAGGGGAGAGAATTTCAACTCACCTGCGTGCAGGATGGATTGGATTCTTAGGCTACTGGACACCATTAGCTTCAGAGGGAGTCGGAACACAGGTCTCGCCCTGGGGTTCGTCCCGGAGCCGCGCCGCCGACCCCCTTGCAGATGCTGAAGATTGAAGAGGTCCGGAACCAGGCGGCAGAAGACTTTTCAGTCTTCCTCAGGTAGCGCACAGCACTGCAGCTGTGCGCCATTGTCTGTCAGCACACTTCCCACAGCGATCACGGAGGGTGCAGGGCGCGGGGGGGGGCGCCCTGGCAGCAATGTAGAATACCTGTATGGCGAAAAATACATCACATATAGCCCTTGAGGCTATATGGATGTATTTAACCCCTGCCAGACTTCACAATCTCCGGAGAAGAAGCCCGCCGAAAAGGGGGCGGGGCCTATTCTCCTCAGCACACAGCGCCATTTTCCCTCACAGAAAGGCTGAGGGGAAGGCTCCCAGGCTCTCCCCTGCACTGCACTACAGAAACAGGGTTAAAACAGAGAGGGGGGGCACTGATTTGGCGATATACATATATATTAAATGCTATATGGGAGGAACACTTATATAAGGGTTGTCCCTGTATAATTATAGCATTTTGGTGTGTGCTGGCAAACTCTCCCTCTGTCTCCCCAAAGGGCTAGTGGGTCCTGTCCTCTATCAGAGCATTCCCTATGTGTGTGCTGTATGTCGGTACGTGTGTGTCGACATGTATGAGGAAAATGTTGGTGAGGAGGCGGAGCAAATTGCCTGTAATGGTGATGTCACTCTCTAGGGAGTCGACACCGGAATGGATGGCTTACTTATGGAATTACGTGATAATGTCAACACGCTGCAAGTGGGTTGACGACATGAGACGGCCGGCGAACAAATTAGTACCGGTCCAGGCGTCTCAGACACCGTCAGGGGCTTGTAAAAACGCCCATTTACCTCAGTCGGTCGACATAGACCCAGACACGGACACTGATTTCAGTGTCGACGGTGAAGAAACAAACGTATTTTCCTTTAGGGCCACACGTTAAGGGCAATGAAGGAGGTGTTACATATTTCTGATACTCCAAGTACCACAAAGAAGGGTATTATGTGTGAGGTGAAAAAACTACCTGTAGTTTTTCCTGAATCAGATAAATTAAATGAAGTGTGTGATGATGCGTGGGTTTCCCCCGATAGAAAATTATTGGCGGTATACCCTTTCCCGCCAGAAGTTAAGGCGCATTGGGAAACACCCCTCAGGGTGGATAAGGCGCTCACATGCTTATCAGAAAAATATCCTAAAAAGTATACACACACATGCTGGTGTTATACTGTGACCAGCGATCGCCTCAGCCTGGATGTGCAGAGCTGAGGTGGCTTGGTAGGATTCCCTGACTAAAAATATTGATACCCTTGACAGGGACAGTATTTTATTGACTATAGAGCATTTAAAGGATGCATTTCTATATATACGAGATGCGCAGAGGGATATTTGCACTCTGGCATCAAGAGTAAATGCGATGTCCATATCTGCAAGAAGATGTTTATGGACACGACAGTGGTCAGGGGATGCAGATTCCAAACGGCACAAAGATGTATTGCCGTATAAAAGGGGAGGAGTTATTTGGGGTCGGTCCATGGGACCTGGTGGCCACGGCAACTGCTGGAAGATCCACCGTTTTTTACCCTAAGTCACATCTCTGCAGAAAAAGACACCGTCTTTTCAGCCTCAGTCTTTTCGTCCCTATAAGATATCTGCCCGGGGATAGAGGAAAGGGAAGAAGACTGCAGCAAGCAGCCCATTCCCAGTAACAGAAGCCCTCCACCGCTTCTACTAAGTTCTCAGCATGACGCTGGGACCGTACAGGACCCCTGGATCCTACAAGTAGTATCAAAGGGGCACAGATTGGAATGTCGAGGCGTTTCCCCCCTCGCAGGTTCCTGTAGTCTGCTGTACCAATGTCCCCCTCCGACAGGGAGGCAGTATTGAAAACAATTCACAAGCTGTATTCCCAGCAGGTGATAATAAAATTACCCCTCCTACAACAAGGAAAGGGGTATTGTTCCACACTATAGGGTGGTACTGAAGCCAGAAGGCTAGGTGAGACCGATTCTAAATCTGAAAAATTTGAACACTTACAAGGGTTCAAATCCAGATGGAGTCACTCAGAGCAGTGATAGCGAACTGGGAACAAGGGGACTATATGGTGTCCCGGAACATCAGGGATGCTTACCTCCATGTCCCAAAATTTGCTTTTCTCACCAAGGGTACCTCAGGTTCGTGGTACAGAACTGTCACTATCAGTTTCAGACGATGCCGTTGGAGTGTCCAAGGCACCCCGGGTCTTTACCAAGGTAATGACCGAAATGAGGATTCGTCTTCAAAGAAAATGGACGACCTCCTGATAAGAACAAGGTCCAGAGAACAGTTGGAGGTCGGAGTAGCACTATCTCAAGTAGTTCTACGACAGCACGGGTGGATTCTAAATATTCCAAAACCGCAGTTGTTCCGACGACACGTCTGCTGGTCCTAGGGATGATTCTGGACACAGTCCAGGAAAAGGGTGTTTCTCCCAGAGGAGAAAGCCAGGGAGTTATCCGAGCTAATCGGGATCCTCCTAAAACCAGGAAAAGTGTCAGTGCATCATTGCACAAGAGTCCTGGTAAAAAATGGTGGCTTATTACGAAGCGCTTCCATTCGGCAGATTTCACGCAAGAACTCTTCAGTGGGATCTGCTGGACAAATGGTCCGGATCGCATCTTCAGATGCATCAGCGGATAACCCTATATCCAAGGACAAGGGTGTCTCTCCTGTGGTGATTACAGAGTGCTCATCTTCTAGAGGGCCGCAGATTCGGCATTCAGGATTGGATGCTGGTAACCACGGAGGCCAGCCTGAGAGGCTGGGGAGCAGTCACACAGGGAAAAAATTTCCAGGGAGTGTGATCAAGTCTGGAGAATTCTCTCCACATAAATATACTGGAGCTAAGAGCAAATTTGTAATGCTATAAGCTTAGCAAGGCCTCTGCTTCAAGGTCAGCCGGTATTGATCCAGTGGGATAACATCACGGCAGTCGCCGTGATAGGGCGGCATAAGAAGCAGGAGGGCAGTGGTCAAAACTGCAAGGATTTTTCGCTAGACGGAAAATCATGTGATAGCACTGTCAGCAGTGTTCATTCCGGGAGTGGACGACTGGGAAGCAGACTTCCTCAGCAGGCACGACCTCCACCCGGGAGAGTGGGAACTTCATCGGGAAGTTTTCCGCATGATTGTGAACCGTTGGGAAAGACCAAAGGTGGAAATGATGGCGTCCCGCCCGAACAAAAAACGGGACAGGTATTGCGCCAGGTCACGAGACCTTCAGGCGATAGCTGTGGACGTCCTGGTAACACCGTGGGTGTAACAGTCGGTGTATGTGTTCCCTCTTCTGCTTCTCATAACCAAGGTATTGAGAATTATAAGACGTAGAGGAGTAAGAACTATACTCGTGGCTCCGGATTGGCCAAGAGGGACTTGTTACCCGGAACTTCAAGAGATGCTCACAGAGGACTAATGGCCTCGGGAGCTAAGATGGGATTTGCTTTCAGCAAGAACCATGTCTGTTCCAAGAGGAACCGTGGCATCTGCCTCTAAGAAAGGACCTGCTCCAGCGGGGACCTTGTCTGTTCCAAGACTTACCGCGACCGCGTTTGACGGCATGGCGGTTGAACGCCGGATCCTAAGGGAAAAGGCATTCCGGAAGAGGTCATACCTACCCTGGTCAAAGCCAGGAAGGAGGTGACCGCACAACGTTATCACCACATGTGGTGAAAATATGTTGCGTGGGTGAGGCCAGGAAGGCCCCACAAAAAAAATTTCAACTAGGTCGATTTCTGCACTTCCTGAAAACAGGAGTGTCTATGAGCCTCAAATTGGGGTCCATTAAGGTTCAAGTTTCGGCCCTGTAGATTTTCTTCCAGAAAAAAATTGGCTTCAATTACTGAAGTCCAGACGTTTGTCAAGGGAGTATTGCATATACAGCCCCTTGTGTGCCTCCAGTGGCACCGTGGGATCTCAACGTAGTGTTGGGATTCCTCAAATCATATTGGTTTGAACCGATCAAATCTGTGGATTTGAAATATCTCACATGGAAAGGGACCATGTTGTGGCCCTGGCCTCGGCCAGGCGATTGTCAGAATTGGGGGCTTTGTCTTAAAAAAAGCTCATATTTGTTTTTCCATTCGGACAGGGCAGAACTGCGGACTCGTCCCCAGTTTCTTCCTAAGGTGGTGTCAGCGTTTCGCCTGAAACAACATATTGTGGTGCCTGCGGCTACTAGGGACTTGGAGGACTCCAAGTTGCTAGACGTTGTCGGGGCCCTAAAAATATATATATATATATATATATATATATATATATATATATATATTTCCAGGACGGCTGGAGTCAGAAAGTCTGACTTGCTGTTTATATTGTATGCACCCCAAAAGATGGGTGCTCCTGCTTCTAAGCAGACTATTGCTCGTTGGATTTGTAGTACAATTCAGCTTGCACAGTCTGTGGCAGGCCTGCCACAGCAAAAATCTGTCAATGCCCATTCCACAAGGAAGGTGGGCTCATCTTGGGCGGATGCCCGAGGGGGTCTCGGCTTTAAAATTTTGCCGAGCAGCTACGTGGTCAGGGGGGAACACGTTTGTAAAATTCTACAAATTTGATACCCTGGCTGAGGAGGACCTGGAGTTCTCTCATTCGGTGCTGCAGAGTCACCCGCACTCTCCCGCCCGTTTGGGAGCTTTGGTATAATCCCCATGGTCCTGACGGAGTCCCCAGCATCCACTAGGACGTTAGAGAAAATAAGATTTTACTTACCGATAAATCTATTTCTCGTAGTCCGTAGTGGATGCTGGGCGCCCATCCCAAGTGCGGATTGTCTGCATTACTTGTACATAGTTATTGTTACAAAAATCGGGTTATTATTGTTGTGAGCCATCTTTTTTAGAGGCTACTTCATTGTTATCATACTGTTAACTGGGTTCAGATCACAAGTTGTACGGTGTGATTGGTGTGGCTGGTTTGGGTCTTACCCGGGATTCAAGATCCTTCCTTATTGTGTACGCTCGTCCGGGCACAGTACCTAACTGAGGCTTGGAGGAGGGTCATAGGGGGAGGAGCCAGTGCACACCATGTGATCCTAAAAGCTTGCTTTTGTGCCCTGTCTCCTGCGGAGCCGCTATCCCCCATGGTCCTGACGGAGTCCCCAGCATCCACTACGGACTACGAGAAATAGATTTATCGGTAAGTAAAATCTTATTTTTTTTATTTTCAGTGAGACCTGCTGGCAACAGGCTCACTGCATCGAGGGACTAAGGGGAGAAGAAGCGAACTCACCTGCGTGCAGAGTGGATTGGGCTTCTTAGGCTACTGGACATTAGCTCCAGAGGGACGATCACAGGCCCAGCCATGGATGGGTCCCGGAGCCGCGCCGCCGGCCCCCTTACAGAGCCAGAAGAGTGAAGAGGTCCGGAAAATCGGCGGCAGAAGACGTCCAGTCTTCAATAAGGTAGCGCACAGCACCGCAGCTGTGCGCCATTGCTCTCAGCACACTTCACACTCCGGTCACTGAGGGTGCAGGGCGCTGGGGGGGGGCGCCCTGGGACGCAATGAAAATACCTTAAATGGCTAAAAATACATCACATATAGCTCCTGGGCTATATGGATGTATTTAACCCCTGCCAGTTTTCCACAAAAAAGCGGGAGAAAGGCCACCGAAAAAGGGGCGGAGCCTATCTCCTCAGCACACAAGCGCCATTTTTTCCTCACAGCTCCGTTGGAGGAAGGCTCCCTGACTCTCCCCTGCAGTCCTGCACAACAGAAACAGGGTAAAACAAGAGAGGGGGGGCACTAAATTGGCATATTAATATATACAGCAGCTATATTAGGGAAAAACACTTATATAAGGTTATCCCTATATATATATATATATATATATATATAGCGCTCTGGTGTGTGCTGGCAAACTCTCCCTCTGTCTCCCCAAAGGGCTAGTGGGGTCCTGTCCTCTATCAGAGCATTCCCTGTGTGTGTGCTGTGTGTCGGTACGCTGTGTCGACATGTATGAGGAGGAAAATGGTGTGGAGGCGGAGCAATTGCCTGTGTTAGTGATGTCACCCCCTAGGGAGTCGACACCTGACTGGATGGTCTTATGGAAAGAATTACGTGATAGTGTCGGCACTTTACAAAAGACTGTTGACGACATGAGACAGCCGGCAAATCAGTTGATACCTGTACAGGCGTCTCAAACACCGTCAGGGGCTATAAAACGCCCGTTACCTCAGGTCGATACAGACACTGACACGGACACTGACTCCAGTGTCGACGGTGAGGAAACAAACGTATTTTCCAGTAGGGCCACACGTTACATGATCACGGCAATGAAGGAGGTTTTGAACATTTCTGATACTACAAGTACCACAAAAAAGGGTATTATGTGGGGTGGGAAAAAACTACCCGTAGTTTTTCCTGAATCAGATGAATTAAATGAGGTGTGTGATGAAGCGTGGGTTTCCCCCGATAAAAAACTGCTAATTTCTAAAAAATTATTGGCATTATACCCTTTCCCGCCAGAGGTTAGGGCGCGTTGGGAAACACCCCCTAGCGTAGATAAGGCGCTCACACGCTTATCAAAACAAGTGGCGTTACCGTCCCCTGATACGGCCGCCCTCAAGGAACCAGCTGATAGGAAGCTGGAAAATATCCTTAAAAGTATATACACACATACTGGTATTATACTGCGACCAGCAATCGCCTCAGCCTGGATGTGCAGTGCTGGGGTGGCTTGGTCGGATTCCCTGACTGAAAATATTGATACCCTGGACAGGGACAATATATTATTGACTATAGAGCATTTAAAGGATGCATTTCTATATATGCGAGATGCACAGAGGGATATTTGCACTCTGGCATCAAGAGTAAGTGCGATGTCCATTTCTGCCAGAAGAGGATTATGGACGCGACAGTGGTCAGGGGATGCGGATTCCAAACGGCATATGGAAGTATTGCCGTATAAAGGGGAGGAGTTATTTGGGGTCGGTCTATCGGACCTGGTGGCCACGGCAACGGCTGGAAAGTCCACCTTTTTACCCCAAGTCACCTCGCAGCAGAAAAAGATAGTCTTTTCAGGCTCAGTCCTTTCGTCCCCATAAGGGCAAGCGGGCAAAAGGCCACTCATATCTGCCCCGGGGCAGAGGAAGGGGAAAAAGACTGCAGCAAACAGCCTCTTCCCACGAACAGAAGCCCTCCCCCGCTTCTGCCAAGTCCTCAGCATGACGCTGGGGCCTTACAAGCGGACTCAGGCAAGGTGGGGGCCCGTCTCAAGAATTTCAGAGCGCAGTGGGCACACTCGCAAGTGGACCCCTGGATCCTGCAGGTAGTATCTCAGGGGTACAAATTGGAATTCGAGACGTCTCCCCCTCGCCGGTTCCTGAAGTCTGCTTTACCAACGTCTCCCCCCGACAGGGAGGCGGTATTGGAAGCCATTCACAAGCTGTATTCCCAGCAGGTGATAATCAAGGTACCCCTCCTACAACAGGGAAAGGGGTATTATTCCACGCTGTTTGTGGTACCGAAGCCGGACGGCTCGGTGAGACCCATTTTAAATCTGAAATCCTTGAACACTTACATAAAAAGGTTCAAGTTCAAGATGGAGTCACTCAGAGCAGTGATAGCGAACCTGGAAGAAGGGGACTATATGGTGTCTCTGGACATCAAGGATGCTTACCTCTATGTCCCAATTTGCCCTTCTCACCAAGGGTACCTCAGGTTTGTGGTACAGAACTGTCACTATCAGTTTCAGACGCTGCCGTTTGGATTGTCCACGGCACCCCGGGTCTTTACCAAGGTAATGGCCGAAATGATGATTTTTTCTTCGAAGAAAAGGCGTCTTAATTATCCCTTACTTGGACGATCTCCTGATAAGGGCAAGGTCCAGAGAACAGTTAGAGGTCGGAGTAGCACTATCTCAAGTAGTACTACGACAGCACGGATGGATTCTAAATATTCCAAAATCACAGCTGATTCCGACGACACGTCTGCTGTTCCTAGGGATGATTCTGGACACAGTACAGAAAAAGGTGTTTCTCCCGGGGGAGAAAGCCAAGGAGTTATCCGACCTAGTCAGGAACCTCCTAAGACCAGGCCAAGTGTCAGTACATCAATGCACAAGGGTCCTGGGAAAGATGGTGGCTTCTTACGAAGCGATTCCATTCGGCAGATTCCACGCAAGAACTTTTCAGTGGGATCTGCTGGACAAATGGTCCGGATCGCATCTTCAAATGCATCAGCGGATAACTCTGTCTCCAAGGACAAGGGTGTCTCTCCTGTGGTGGTTACAGAGTGCTCATCTCCTAGAGGGCCGCAGATTCGGCATTCAGGATTGGGTCCTGGTGACCACGGATGCCAGCCTGAGAGGCTGGGGAGCAGTCACACAGGGAAGAAATTTCCAGGGCTTGTGGTCAAGCATGGAAACGTCACTTCACATAAATATCCTGGAACTAAGGGCCATTTACAATGCCCTAAGTCAGGCAAGACCTCTGCTTCAGGGTCAGCCGGTGTTGATCCAGTCGGACAACATCACGGCAGTCGCCCACGTAAACAGACAGGGCGGCACAAGAAGCAGGAGGGCAATGATGGAAGTGGCAAGGATTCTTCGCTGGGCGGAGAATCATGTGATAGCACTGTCAGCAGTGTTCATTCCGGGAGTGGACAACTGGGAAGCAGACTTCCTCAGCAGACACGATCTTCACCCGGGGGAGTGGGGACTTCACCCAGAAGTCTTCCACATGATTGTGAACCGTTGGGAAAAACCAAAGGTGGACATGATGGCGTCCCGCCTCAACAAAAAACTGGACAGATATTGCGCCAGGTCAAGGGACCCTCAGGCAATAGCTGTGGACGCTCTGGTAACACCGTGGGTGTACCAGTCAGTGTATGTGTTCCCTCCTCTTCCTCTCATACCAAAAGTACTGAGAATCATAAGAAGGAGAGGAGTAAAGACTATACTCGTGGCTCCGGATTGGCCAAGAAGGACTTGGTACCCGGAAATTCAAGAGATGCTCACGGAAGACCCGTGGCCTCTACCTCTAAGAAAGGACCTGCTCCAGCAGGGACCATGTCTGTTCTAAGACTTACCGCGGCTGCGTTTGACGGCATGGCGGTTGAACGCCGGATCCTGAAGGAAAAAGGCATTCCGGATGAAGTCATCCCTACCCTGATCAAAGCCAGGAAGGATGTAACCATACAACATTATCACCGTATTTGGCGTAAATATGTTGCGTGGTGCGAGGCCAGGAAGGCCCCTACAGAGGAATTTCAACTGGGTCGTTTCCTGCATTTCCTGCAAACAGGACTGTCAATGGGCCTCAAATTAGGGTCCATTAAGGTTCAAATTTCGTCCCTGTCAATATTCTTCCAAAAAGAACTGGCTTCTGTTCCTGAAGTTCAGACGTTTGTCAAGGGAGTACTGCATATACAGCCTCCTTTTGTGCCTCCAGTGGCACCTTGGGATCTCAATGTAGTTTTGGGATTCCTAAAAACACATTGGTTTGAACCACTCACCACTGTGGACTTAAAATATCTCACATGGAAAGTGGTAATGCTGTTAGCCCTGGCTTCAGCCAGGCGTGTCTCAGAATTGGCGGCTTTATCCTATAAAAGCCCTTACCTAATTTTTCATACGGACAGGGCAGAATTGAGGACTCGTTCTCAATTTCTTCCTAAGGTGGTTTCAGCATTTCACTTAAACCAGCCTATTGTGGTGCCTGCGGCTACTAGGGACTTGGAGGACTCCAAGTTGCTGGACGTAGTCAGGGCCCTGAAAATATATGTTTCCAGGACGGCTGGAGTCAGAAAATCTGATTCGCTGTTTATCCTGTATGCACCCAGCAAGCTGGGTGCTCCTGCTTCTAAGCAGACGATTGCTCGTTGGATTTGTAGTACAATTCAGCTTGCACATTCTGTGGCAGGCCTGCCACAGCCAAAATCTGTAAAAGCCCATTCCACACGGAGAGTGGGCTCATCTTGGGCGGCTGCCCGAGGGGTCTCGGCTTTACAACTTTGCCGAGCAGCTACTTGGTCAGGGGCAAACACGTTTGCTAAATTCTACAAATTTGATACCCTGGCTGAGGAGGACCTGGAGTTCTCTCATTCGGTGCTGCAGAGTCATCCGCACTCTCCCGCCCGTTTGGGAGCTTTGGTATAATCCCCATGGTCCTTTCGGAGTCCCCAGCATCCACTAGGACGTTAGAGAAAATAAGAATTTACTTACCGATAATTCTATTTCTCATAGTCCGTAGTGGATGCTGGGCGCCCATCCCAAGTGCGGATTGTCTGCATTACTTGTACATAGTTATTGTTACAAAAATCGGGTTATTGTTGTTGTGAGCCATCTTTTCAGAGGCTCCTTCTGTTATCATGCTGTTAACTGGGTTCAGATCACAAGTTGTACGGTGTGATTGGTGTGGCTGGTATGAGTCTTACCCGGGATTCAAAATCCTTCCTTATTGTGTACGCTCGTCCGGGCACAGTATCCTAACTGAGGCTTGGAGGAGGGTCATAGGGGGAGGAGCCAGTGCACACCAGCTAGTCCTAAAGCTTTTACTTTGTGCCCAGTCTCCTGCGGAGCCGCTATTCCCCATGGTCCTTTCGGAGTCCCCAGCATCCACTACGGACTATGAGAAATAGAATTATCGGTAAGTAAATTCTTATTTTTTCTTATTAACCTCAACACCTTGGGTATGAGAGGAAGAGGAGGAAATACATAGACCGACTGGAACACCCACGGTGTCACTAGGGCGTCTACAGCTACTGCCTGAGGGTCTCTTGACCTGGCGCAATACCTCTGTAGCTTTTTGTTGAGGTGGGACGCCATCATGTCTATCTGTGGCAGTTCTCACCGACTCACAATCTGTGCGAAGACTTCTGGATGAAGTCCCCACTCTCCCGGATGTAGGTCGTGTCTGCTGAGGAAGTCTGCTTCCCAGTTGTCTACTCCCGGAATGAACACTGCTGACAGTGCGCTTACATGATTCTCCGCCCAGCGAAGAATTCTGGTGGCTTCCGCCATCACCACTCTGCTCCTTGTGCCGCCTTGGCGGTTTACATGAGCCACTGCGGTGACGTTGTCTGACTGAATCAGAACCGGTTGGTTGCGTAGCAAAGTCTCCGCTTGACGTAGGGCGTTGTATATGGCCCTTAGTTCCAGGATGATGATGTGAAAACAAGTCTCTTGACTTGACCAAAGACCTTGGAAACTTCTTCCCTGTGTGACTGCTCCCCAACCTCAGAGGCTTGCATCTGTGGTCACCAGGATCCAGTCCTGAATGCCGAACCTGCGACCCTCGAGAAGGTGAGCACTCTGCAGCCACCACAGGAGTGACACCCTGGCCCTGGGGGACAGGGTGATCAACTGATGCATCTGTAGATGTGACCTGGACCACTTGTCCACTAGGTCCCATTGGAAAGTCCTCGCACGGAACCTGCCGAAGGGAATGGCCTCGGACGATGCCACCATTTTTCCCAGGACTCGAGTGCAGTGATGCACTGACACCTGTTTTGGTTTCAATAGGTTCCTGACCAGAGTCATGAGTTCCTGGGCCTTTTCTATCGGGAGATAAACCCTCTTCTGGTCCGTGACCAGAATCATGCCCAAGAAAGGCAGACGAGTCGTAGGAATCAACTGCGACTTTGGAATATTGAGAATCCAGCCGTGTCGCTGTAACACTTCCAGTGAAAGTGATACGTTGATCAGCAACTGCTCTCTTGATCTCACTTTTATGAGGAGATCGTCCAAGTACGGGGTAATTGTGACACCTTGCTTCCGCAGGAGCACCATAATTTCCGCCATTACCTTGGTGAAAATCCTCGGGGCCGTGGAGAGACCAAACGGCAATGTCTGAAATTGGTAATGACAATCCTGTACCGCAAATCTGAGGTAAGCCTGATGAGGCGGATAAATGGGGACATGAAGGTAAGCATCTTTTATGTCCAGAGACACCATAAAATCCCCCCCCTTCCAGGCTTGCGATGACCGCTCTTAGCGATTCCATCTTGAACTTGAACCTTTTCAAGTATAGGTTCAGGGATTTTAAGTTTAATATGGGTCTGACCGAACCGTCCGGTTTCGGGACTACAAACAGGTTCGAGTAATATCCCCTTCCTTGTTGAAGGAGGGGAACCTTGACCACCACCTGTTGGAGATACAATTTTTGTATTGCCTGTAATACTATCTCCCTCTCCTGGGGAGAAGTCGGCAGAGCCGATTTGAAAAATCGGCGAGGAGGCACGTCTTCGAATTCCAGCTTGTAACCCTGAGAAACAATTTCTATCGCCCAGGGATCCACCTGAGAGTGAACCCAGATGTGGCTGAAACCCCAAAGACGTGCCCCCACTGGGGCGGACTCCACCAGCGGAGCCCCAGCGTCATGCGGTGGATTTTGCAGAGGCCGGGGAGGACTTCTGTTCCTGGGAACTAGCTGTGTTGTGCAGCTTCTTTCCTCTGCCCCTACCTCTGGCAAGAAAGGACGCACCTCGGACTTTCTTGTTTCTCTGTGATTTGAAGGACTGCATTTGATAATGCGGTGCTCTTTTAGGCTGTGAGGGAATATAAGGCAAAAAATTTGACTTTCCAGCAGTAGCTGTGGAGACTAGGTCCGAGAGACCTTCCCCAAACAATTCCTCACCCCTGTAAGGTAAAACCTCCATATGCCTCTTTGAGTCGGCATCACCTGTCCATTGCCGTATCCATAGGACTCTTCTGGCAGAAACCGACATAGCGTTTATTCTAGAACCCAGAAGACTAATGTCTCTTTGAGCATCCCTCATATATAAGACAGCATCTTTTATATGCCCTAGCGTCAATAAAATAGTATCCTTATCTAGGGTATCAAGTTCCTCTGATAAGGTATCCGTCCATGCTGCTACAGCACTACACACCCAGGCCGACGCAATTGCCCGTTCTGAGTAAGGTACCTGAATGTGTATAAATGGACTTCAGGGTAACCTCCTGTTTGCGGTCAGCAGAATCTTTGAGGGTAGCCGTATCCTGTGACGGCAAGGCTACCTTCTTGGATAAGCGTGTTAAAGCTTTGTCCACCCTAGGGGATTATTCCCAACGTAGCCTATCCGTTGGCGGGAAAGGATACGCCATAAGAATCCTCCTGGAAATTTGCAGTCTTTTATCTGGAGATTCCCAAGCTTTTTCACATAACTCATTCAGCTCGTGTGAGGTGGGAAAGGTTACCTCAGGTTTCTTTCCCTTATACATATGCACCCTCTTGTCAGGGACAGGGGGTTCCTCTGTGATGTGCAAAACATCTTTTATTGCCATAATCATATATCGAATAGTTTTAGCCATTTTTGGCTGTAACTTTGCATCATCTTAATCGACACTGGAGTCAGAATCCGTGTTGGTATCTGTGTCAACCATCTGGGATAGTGGGCGCTTTTGGGACCCCGACGTTCCCTGCGACATAGGATCAGGCATGGGCTGAGACCCTGACTGTCCCAAAGCTTCAGCTTTGTCTAATCTTTTGTGCAATGAGTTTACACTAGCATTTAAAACATTCCACATATCCATCCAGTCAGGTGTCGGCGCTGTCGGCGGAGACACCTCATTAATTTGCTCTCGTTCCTCTCTAATATAGCCTTCTCCTTCAGACATGTCGACACACGCGTACCGACACACCACACACACACACAGGGAATGCTCTTTTTGGAGACGGTTCCCCCACCAGGCCCTTTGGAGAGACAGAGAGAGAGTATGCCAGCACACACCCCAGCGCTATATAACCCAGGAATCACACAGTGAATTAATGTTTACCCAGTAGCGCTGTATGTAATTGCGCCGAATTATGTGCCCCCCCTCTCTTTTCAACCCTCTTGTCTACCATGTAAGCAGGGGAGAGTCCGGGGAGCTTCCTCTCAGCGGTGCTGTGGAGAAAAAAATGGCGCTGGTGAGTGCTGAGGAAGAAGCCCCGCCCCTCGGCGGCGAGCTTCTGTCCCGCTAAAACTGTAAACTTGGCGGGGGACCATACATATATACAGTACCCAGCTGTATATATGTGTACTTTGCCAAACTAGGTTTATATTGCTGCCCAGGGCGCCCCCCCCTGCACCCTTACAGTGACCGGAGTATGTGTGGTGTATGGGAGCAATGGCGCACAGCTGCAGTGCTGTGCGTTACCTCTCATGAAGATCAAAGTATCTTCTGCCGCCTATGATGATCTTTTCCTCAATACTCACCCGGCTTCTATCTTCCGGCTCTGCGAGGGGGACGGCGGCGCGGCTCTGGGACGGACGGCTAGGGTGAGATCCTGCGTACCAATCCCTCTGGAGCTAATGGTGTCCAGTAGCCTAAGAAGCAGGACCTAGCTTCAGAGAGTAGGGCTGCTTCTCTCCCCTCAGTCCCACAATGCAGGGAGTCTGTTGCCAGCAGAGCTCCCTGAAAATAAAAAACCTAACAAAATACTTTCTCACAGCTAGCTCAGGAGAGCTCACTGAAAAGCACCTAGCTCGTCTGGGCACAGTATCAAACTGAGGTCTGGAGGAGGGACATAGAGGGAGGAGCCAGAGCACACCAGGAACTAAATTCTTTCTTAAAGTGCCCATGTCTCCTGCGGAACCCATCTATCCACATGGTCCTTACGGAGTCCCCAGCATCCTCTAGGACGTAAGAGAAATATAAGTAACAGGAATGTCCACCTTCAGAGTAATAGGCATTTCTGCGACTCTTCTAAACACACATTTTATGTCTGGCCTGTGTCTCTGCTCTTAGGCCAGGTGTTTATATCATCAGGCAGTAAATGTGGTTATTAGTGCAACTAGATAGGACTCTCATCATCGCTGCTCCATGCTGTGTATACAACACACATTTATCTGGCGTGTGTCTCTGCTCTTAGGCCAGGTATTTATATCATCAGGCAGTAAATGTAATTAGTGCAATTAGGAGTCATTTCAGCTCCTGCTTTGTATACAACACACATTTATCTGGCCTGTGTCTCTGCTCTTAGGCCAGGTGTTTATATCATCAGGCTGTAAATGTGGTTATTAGTGCAATTAGATAGGACTCTCATCATCGGTGCTCCATGCTGTGTATACAACACACATTTATCTGGCGTGTGTCTCTGCTCTTAGGCCAGGTATTTATATCATCAGGCAGTAAATGTAATTAGTGCAATTAGGACTCATTTCAGCTCCTGCTTTGTATACAACACACATTTATCTGGCCTGTGTCTCTGCTCTTAGGCCAGGTGTTTATATCATCAGGCTGTAAATGTGGTTATTAGTGCAATTAGATAGGACTCTCATCATCGCTGCTCCATGCTGCGTATACAACACACATTTATCTGGCCTGTGTCTCTGCTCTTAGGCCAGGTGTTTATATCATCAGGCTGTAAATGTGGTAATTAGTGAAATTAGGTAGAACTCAATCTGCTTTGTATACAACACACATTTTTGGAGTGCATCCCAGCAACATATTTGGGGTTGTGAAATGACTGAAAGGCCACACAGTAGTGATTCAACAATCTCCATAGGATTAGGCAGGGTCACAGCACAGCCTATAGGGATCACATGACAACCTGTGTAATCTATGAGCGTCCAGTGTTCCATTCAAATCCTATGGAGAGCCAGCTCACCCGCACTTAGAGATCTCCAAGTGCTGTCAGAGAAACCCTGGCAATAAGCCTGGTCCAGCCTGCATTGTGTGAGAGATACTTGCACAGGTTATGCGCCTTCCACTTGTGCTTAGCAGCAGTGGCACAGGTCTGGGCGCACAATGTGATACGCTTAGCGGCAGTGGCGCAAGTCTGGCCGCAGTGATATGCTTTCCACTTGTGCTTAGCGGCAATGGAGCAGGTCTGGCCGGAGTGTGATACTCTTAGCGGCAGTGCCGCAGGTCTGGGCACGTGGTGATACAGTCAGCGGCAGTGACGCAGGATTGGGCGCAGTGTGATACGAATAGCGGCAGTGGCACAGCTCTGGGCATGCCATGTTACGGATAGCAGCAGTGGCGCAGGTCAGGGCGCAGTGTGATACGTATAACGGTAGTGGCTCATGTCTGGGCGAAGTGTGATATGGTTAGCGGCGGTGGCGCAGGTCTGGGCACGCGGTGATACGATTAGATGCAGTGGCACATGTCTTGGCGCAGTGATATACAGATAGTGGCAGTGGTGCAGCTCTGGGTGCACAGGTGTTACAGATAGCAGCAATGGCGCAGTGTGATATGTATAGCGGCAGTAGTGCACGTCTGGGCGCAGTGTGATACTGTTAGCGGCAGTGGTGCAGGTCAGGGTGCACTGTGATACGGTTATCAGCAGTAGAGCAGGAGTGGGGACGCAGTGTGATATGGATAGCAGCAGTGTTGCAGGTTTTTACTGTAAGCAGCAGTGGCACAGGTCAGGTCGCAGTGTGATACACATCGCAGCAGTGGCGCAGGTATGGGTACATTTATACGGTTAGCAGCTAAGGCACTGGTCTGGACACGCGTGATCCGCATAGCGGCAGTGGCGTAGGTCAGGGTGCACTGTGATACGCTAGCGGCTTTTGCGCAGGTGTGGGCGCAGTGTGATACGGTTAGTGGCAGTGGCAAAGATCTTTACAGTTAGCGGCAGTGGCGCAGGTCTTTATGGCTAGCGGCAGTGGCGCAGATCAGGTCGCAGTGTTATACGCATAGCAGCAGTGTTATACGCATAGCAGCAGTGGCGCAGGTCAGGGCGCACTCTGATATGGGTAGCGGCAATGACGCAGGTGTGGGTGCAGCGTGATACAAATCTGGTCTCTAGATCGACCACACTTAGGTCTACATGCATTAGGTCGACCACGATTGGTCGACATGGTTACTGTGTCGACATGACAAAAGGTCGACATGAGTTTTTCACTCTACGAAGAAAACACCATAAATACAACTCATGTCGACCTTTTGTCATGTTGACCTAATGCTTGTGTCAACCTATTTTAGGTACTGACTTAGGTCGACCACTTTTGGCCAACAGTAACTAAGTGTAGTCGATCCTATAAACCACACCCCAGGAGACAGTGTGCAATACGCATAGTGGCAGTGGCACAGGTGTGGGCGCTGTGTGATATGGACAGCAGCAGTGGCGCAGGTATTTACGGTTAGCAGCAGTGGCGCAGGTCAGGGCGCGCAGTGATATGGTTAGCGGCAGAGGCACTGGTCCGGACGTGCAGTGGTACACATAGTGGCAGTGGCGCAGGTCAGGGCGCGCAGTTATACGCATAGTGGCAGTGGCGCAGGTCAGGGCGCAGTGTGATGCGGTTAGCGGCAGTGGCGCAGGGTGATGCGGTTAGTGGCAGTGGCGCAGGTCAGGGCGCAGTGTGATGCGGTTAGCGGCAGTGGCACAGGTCAGGGCGCAGTGTGATGCAGTTAGCGGCAGTGGCGCAGGGTGATGCGGTTACCGGCAGTGGCGCAGGTCAGGGCGCAGTGTGATACGGATAGCGGCAGTGGCGCAGGTCAGGGCGCAGTGTGATGCGATTAGCGGCAGTGGCGCAGGTCAGGGC
Source organism: Pseudophryne corroboree (assembly GCF_028390025.1). Lineage (NCBI taxonomy): Eukaryota > Metazoa > Chordata > Amphibia > Anura > Myobatrachidae > Pseudophryne > Pseudophryne corroboree. The sequence continues at coordinate 822,249,752 of NC_086449.1, read as the reverse complement.
GCAGTGTGATGCAGTTAGCAGCAGTGGCGCACGCCGCAGTGTGATGCGGTTAGCGGCAGTGGCACAGGTCAGGGCGCAGTGTGATGCGGTTAGCGGCAATGGCGCAGGTCAGGGCGCAGTGTGATGCGGTTAGCGGCAGTGGCGCATATCAGGGCGCAGTGTGATGCGGTTAGCGGCAGTGGCGCAGGGTGATGTGGTTAGCGGCAGTGGCGCAGTGTGATGCGGATAGTGGCAGTGGCCCAGGTCAGAGCGCAGTGTGATGCGGTTAGCAGCAGTGGCGCAGGGTGATGCGGTTAGCGGCAGTGGCGCAGGTCAGGGCGCAGTGTGATGCGGTTAGCAGCAGGCGCGCAGGTCAGGGCGCAGTGTGATGCGGTTAGCGGCAGTGGAATAGTGTACAGGGCGCAGGGTGATGCGGTTAGCGGCAGTGGCGCAGGTCAGGGCGCAGTGTGATGCGGTTAGCGGCAGTGGCGCAGGGTGATGCGGTTAGCGGCAGTGGCTCAGTGTGATGCGGTTAACGGCAGTGGCGCAGGTCAGGGCGCAGTGTGATGCGGTTAGCGGCAGTGGCACAGGTCAGGGCGCAGTGTGATGCAGTTAGCGGCAGTGGCGCAGGTCAGGGCGCAGTGTGATGCGGTTAGCGGCAGTGTACAGGGCGCAGGGTGATGCGGTTAGCGGCAGTGGCGCAGATCAGGGTGCAGTGTGATGCGGTTAGCGGCAGTGGCGCAGGTCAGGGTGCAGTGTGATGCGGTTAGCGGCAGTGGCGCAGGTCAGGCCGCAGTGTGATGCGGTTAACGGCAGTGGCGCAGTGTGATGCGGTTAGCGGCAGTGGCGCAGGGTGATGCGGTTGGCGGCAGTGGCGCAGGTCAGGGCGCAGTGTGATGCGGTTAGCGGCAGTGGCGCATGTCCGGCCGCAGTGTGATGCGGTTAGCGGCAGTGGCGCAGTGTGATGCGGTTAGCGGCAGTGGCGCAGGTTTGGGCGCAGTGTGATACGGTTAGCGGCAGTGGCGCAGGTCAGGGCGCAGTGTGATGCGGTTAGCGGCAGTGGCGCAGATCAGGGCGCAGTGTGATGCGGTTAGCGGCAGTGGCGCAGGTCAGGGCGCAGTGTGATGCGGTTAGCGGCAGTGGCGCAGGTCAGGCCGCAGTGTGATGTGGTTAACGGCAGTGGCGCAGGGTGATGTGGTTTGCGGCAGTGGCAAAGGTCAGGGCGCAGTGTGATGCGTATATCGGTAGTGGAGCATGTCTGGGCGAAGTGTGATACGGTTAGCGGCGGTGGCGCAGGTCTGGGCACAGTGTGATATGGTTAGTGGCAGTGGCGCAGGTTTGGGCACGCGGTGATACGATTAGATGCAGTGGCACATGTCTTGGCGCAGTGATATACAGATAGTGGCAGTGGTGCAGCTCTGGGTGCACAGGTGTTACAGATAGCAGCAATGGCGCAGTGTGATATGTATAGCGGCAGTAGTGCACGTCTGGGCGCAGTGTGATACTGTTAGCGGCAGTGGTGCAGGTCAGGGCGCAGTGTGATGCAGTTAGCAGCAGTGGCGCACGCCGCAGTGTGATGCGGTTAGCGGCAGTGGCCCAGGTCAGAGCGCAGTGTGATGCGGTTAGCGGCAGTGGCGCAGGGTGATGCGGTTAGCGGCAGTGGCGCAGGTCAGGGCGCAGTGTGATGCGGTTAGCAGCAGGCGCGCAGGTCAGAGCGCAGTTTGATGCGGTTATCGGCAGTGGAATAGTGTACAGGGCGCAGGGTGATGCGGATAGCGGCAGTGGCGCAGGTCAGGGAGCAGTGTGATGCGGTTAGCGGCAGTGGCGCAGGGTGATGCGGTTAGCGGCAGTGGCGCAGTGTGATGCGGTTAACGGCAGTGGCGCAGGTCAGGGCGCAGTGTGATGCGGTTAGCGGCAGTGGCACAGGTCAGGGCGCAGTGTGATGCAGTTAGCGGCAGTGGCGCAGTGTGATGCGGTTAGCGGCAGTGGAGCAGTGTACAGGGCGCAGGGTGAAGCGGTTAGCGGCAGTGGCGCAGGTCAGGGCGCAGGGTGATGCGGTTAGCGGCAGTGGCGCAGATCAGGGCGCAGTGTGATGCGGTTAGCGGCAGTGGCGCAGGTCAGGGCGCAGTGTGATGCGGTTAGCGGCAGTGGCGCAGGTCAGGCCGCAGTGTGATGTGGTTAACGGCAGTGGCAAAGGTCAGGGCGCAGTGTGATGCGTATATCGGTAGTGGAGCATGTCTGGGCGAATTGTGATACTGTTAGCGGCAGTGGTGCAGGTCTGGGCACAGTGTGATACGGACAGCGGCATTAGCGCAGGTCTGGGCACGCGGTGATACGATTAGATGCAGTGGCACATGTCTTGGCGCAGTGATATACAGATAGTGGCAGTGGTGCAGCTCTGGGTGCACAGGTGTTACAGATAGCAGCAATGGCGCAGTGTGATATGTATAGCGGCAGTAGTGCACGTCTGGGCGCAGTGTGATACTGTTAGCGGCAGTGGTGCAGGTCAGGGTGCACTGTGATACGGTTATCAGCAGTAGAGCAGGAGTGGGGACGCAGTGTGATATGGATAGCAGCAGTGTTGCAGGTTTTTACTGTAAGCAGCAGTGGCACAGGTCAGGTCGCAGTGTGATACACATCGCAGCAGTGGCGCAGGTATGGGTGCACAGTTATACGGTTAGCAGCTAAGGCACTGGTCTGGACACGCCTGATCCGCATAGCGGCAGTGGCGCAGGTCAGGGTGCACTGTGATACGCTAGCGGCTTTTGCGCAGGTGTGGGCGCAGTGTGATACGGTTAGTGGCAGTGGCAAAGATCTTTACAGTTAGCGGCAGTGGCGCAGGTCTTTATGGCTAGCGGCAGTGGCGCAGATCAGGTTGCAGTGCTATACGCATAGCAGCAGTGTTATACGCATAGCAGCAGTGGCGCAGGTCAGGGCGCACTCTGATATGGGTAGCGGCAATGACGCAGGTGTGGGTGCAGCGTGATACAAATCTGGTCTCTAGATCGACCACACTACGTCTACATGCATTAGGTCGACCACTATTGGTCGACATGGTTACTATGTCGACATGACAAAAGGTCGACATGAGTTTTTCACTCTACGAAGAAAACACCAAAAATACAACTCATGTCGACCTTTTGTCATGTTGACTTAATGCTTGTGTCAACCTATTTTAGGTGCTGACTTAGTTACTGTTGGCCAAAAGTGGTCGACCTAAGTGTAGTCGATCCTATAAACCACACCCCAGGAGACAGTGTGATATACGCATAGCGGGAGTGGTGCAAGTGTGGGCGCAGTGTGATACCTGTAAAGACCTGTGTTATCGGCAGTGACACAGGTCTTTACAGTTAGTGGCAGAGGCGCAGGTCTGGATGCGCGGTGATACGCATAGTGGCAGTGGCACAGGTGTGGGCGCTGTGTGATATGGACAGCAGCAGTGGCGCAGGTATTTACGGTTAGCAGCAGTGGCGCAGGTCAGGGCGCGCAGTGATATGGTTAGCGGCAGAGGCGCTGGTCCGGACGTGCAGTGGTACACATAGTGGCAGTGGCGCAGGTCAGGGCGCGCAGTGATACGCATAGTGGCAGTGGCGCAGGTCAGGGCGCAGTGTGATGCGGTTAGCGGCAGTGGTGCAGGGTGATGCGGTTAGCGGCAGTGGCGCAGGTTAGAGCGCAGTGTGATGCGGTTAGCAGCAGTGGCGCAGGGTGATGCGGTTAGCGGCAGTGGCGCAGGTCAGGGCGCAGTGTGATGCGGTTAGCGGCAGTGGAACAGTGTGCAGGGTGATGCGGTTAGCGGCAGTGGCGCAGGGTGATGCTGTTAGCGGCAGTGGCGCAGGTCAGGGCGCAGTGTGACGCGGTTAGCGGCAGTGGCGCAGGTCAGGGCGCAGTGTGATGCGGTTAGCGGCAGTGGCGCAGTGTACAGGGCGCAGGGTGATGCAATTAGCAGCAGTGGCGCAGGTCAGGGTGTAGTGTGATGCGGTTAGCTGCAATGGCGCAGGTCAGGGCGCTGTGTGATGCGGTTAGCGGCAGTGGCGCAGGTCAGGGCGCAGTGTGATGCGGTTAGCGGCAGTGGCGCAGTGTACAGGGCGCAGGGTGATGCAATTAGCGGCAGTGGCGCAGGTCAGGGTGCAGTGTGATGCGGTTAGCGGCAGTGGCGCAGGTCAGGGCGCTGTGTGATGCGGTTAGCGGCAGTGGTGCAGGTCAGGGCGCAGTGTGATGCGGTTAGCGGCAGTGGCGCAGGTCAGGGCGCAGTGTGATGCGGTTAGCGGCAGTGGCGCAGTGTACAGGGCGCAGGGTGATGCAATTAGCGGCAGTGGCGCAGGTCAGGGTGCAGTGGATGCGGTTAGCGGCAGTGGCACAGGTCAGGGCGCAGTGTGATGCGGTTAGCGGCAGTGGCGCAAGTCAGGGTGCAGTGTGATGCGGTTAGCGGCAGTGGCGCAGGTCAGGGCGCAGTGTGATGCGGTTAGCGGCAGTGGCGGTGTACAGGGTGATACGGTTAGCGGCAGTGGCGCAGGTCAGGGCGCAGTGTGATGCGGTTAGCGGCAGTGGCGCATGTTTGGGCGCAGTGTGATGCGGTTAGCGGCAGTGGCGCAGGTTTGGGCGCAGTGTGATACGGTTAGCGGCAGTGGCGCAGGTCAGGGCGCAGTGTGATGCGGTTAGCGGCAGTGGCGCAGATCAGGGCGCAGTGTGATGCGGTTAGCGGCAGTGGCGCAGGTCAGGGCGCAGTGTGATGCGGTTAGCGGCAGTGGCGCAGGTCAGGCCGCAGTGTGATGTGGTTAACGGCAGTGGCGCAGGGTGATGTGGTTTGCGGCAGTGGCAAAGGTCAGGGCGCAGTGTGATGCGTATATCGGTAGTGGAGCATGTCTGGGCGAAGTGTGATACGGTTAGCGGCGGTGGCGCAGGTCTGGGCACAGTGTGATATGGTTAGTGGCAGTGGCGCAGGTTTGGGCACGCGGTGATACGATTAGATGCAGTGGCACATGTCTTGGCGCAGTGATATACAGATAGTGGCAGTGGTGCAGCTCTGGGTGCACAGGTGTTACAGATAGCAGCAATGGCGCAGTGTGATATGTATAGCGGCAGTAGTGCACGTCTGGGCGCAGTGTGATACTGTTAGCGGCAGTGGTGCAGGTCAGGGCGCAGTGTGATGCAGTTAGCAGCAGTGGCGCACGCCGCAGTGTGATGCGGTTAGCGGCAGTGGCCCAGGTCAGAGCGCAGTGTGATGCGGTTAGCGGCAGTGGCGCAGGGTGATGCGGTTAGCGGCAGTGGCGCAGGTCAGGGCGCAGTGTGATGCGGTTAGCAGCAGGCGCGCAGGTCAGAGCGCAGTTTGATGCGGTTATCGGCAGTGGAATAGTGTACAGGGCGCAGGGTGATGCGGATAGCGGCAGTGGCGCAGGTCAGGGAGCAGTGTGATGCGGTTAGCGGCAGTGGCGCAGGGTGATGCGGTTAGCGGCAGTGGCGCAGTGTGATGCGGTTAACGGCAGTGGCGCAGGTCAGGGCGCAGTGTGATGCGGTTAGCGGCAGTGGCACAGGTCAGGGCGCAGTGTGATGCAGTTAGCGGCAGTGGCGCAGTGTGATGCGGTTAGCGGCAGTGGAGCAGTGTACAGGGCGCAGGGTGAAGCGGTTAGCGGCAGTGGCGCAGGTCAGGGCGCAGGGTGATGCGGTTAGCGGCAGTGGCGCAGATCAGGGCGCAGTGTGATGCGGTTAGCGGCAGTGGCGCAGGTCAGGGCGCAGTGTGATGCGGTTAGCGGCAGTGGCGCAGGTCAGGCCGCAGTGTGATGTGGTTAACGGCAGTGGCAAAGGTCAGGGCGCAGTGTGATGCGTATATCGGTAGTGGAGCATGTCTGGGCGAATTGTGATACTGTTAGCGGCAGTGGTGCAGGTCTGGGCACAGTGTGATACGGACAGCGGCATTAGCGCAGGTCTGGGCACGCGGTGATACGATTAGATGCAGTGGCACATGTCTTGGCGCAGTGATATACAGATAGTGGCAGTGGTGCAGCTCTGGGTGCACAGGTGTTACAGATAGCAGCAATGGCGCAGTGTGATATGTATAGCGGCAGTAGTGCACGTCTGGGCGCAGTGTGATACTGTTAGCGGCAGTGGTGCAGGTCAGGGTGCACTGTGATACGGTTATCAGCAGTAGAGCAGGAGTGGGGACGCAGTGTGATATGGATAGCAGCAGTGTTGCAGGTTTTTACTGTAAGCAGCAGTGGCACAGGTCAGGTCGCAGTGTGATACACATCGCAGCAGTGGCGCAGGTATGGGTGCACAGTTATACGGTTAGCAGCTAAGGCACTGGTCTGGACACGCCTGATCCGCATAGCGGCAGTGGCGCAGGTCAGGGTGCACTGTGATACGCTAGCGGCTTTTGCGCAGGTGTGGGCGCAGTGTGATACGGTTAGTGGCAGTGGCAAAGATCTTTACAGTTAGCGGCAGTGGCGCAGGTCTTTATGGCTAGCGGCAGTGGCGCAGATCAGGTTGCAGTGCTATACGCATAGCAGCAGTGTTATACGCATAGCAGCAGTGGCGCAGGTCAGGGCGCACTCTGATATGGGTAGCGGCAATGACGCAGGTGTGGGTGCAGCGTGATACAAATCTGGTCTCTAGATCGACCACACTACGTCTACATGCATTAGGTCGACCACTATTGGTCGACATGGTTACTATGTCGACATGACAAAAGGTCGACATGAGTTTTTCACTCTACGAAGAAAACACCAAAAATACAACTCATGTCGACCTTTTGTCATGTTGACTTAATGCTTGTGTCAACCTATTTTAGGTGCTGACTTAGTTACTGTTGGCCAAAAGTGGTCGACCTAAGTGTAGTCGATCCTATAAACCACACCCCAGGAGACAGTGTGATATACGCATAGCGGGAGTGGTGCAAGTGTGGGCGCAGTGTGATACCTGTAAAGACCTGTGTTATCGGCAGTGACACAGGTCTTTACAGTTAGTGGCAGAGGCGCAGGTCTGGATGCGCGGTGATACGCATAGTGGCAGTGGCACAGGTGTGGGCGCTGTGTGATATGGACAGCAGCAGTGGCGCAGGTATTTACGGTTAGCAGCAGTGGCGCAGGTCAGGGCGCGCAGTGATATGGTTAGCGGCAGAGGCGCTGGTCCGGACGTGCAGTGGTACACATAGTGGCAGTGGCGCAGGTCAGGGCGCGCAGTGATACGCATAGTGGCAGTGGCGCAGGTCAGGGCGCAGTGTGATGCGGTTAGCGGCAGTGGTGCAGGGTGATGCGGTTAGCGGCAGTGGCGCAGGTTAGAGCGCAGTGTGATGCGGTTAGCAGCAGTGGCGCAGGGTGATGCGGTTAGCGGCAGTGGCGCAGGTCAGGGCGCAGTGTGATGCGGTTAGCGGCAGTGGAACAGTGTGCAGGGTGATGCGGTTAGCGGCAGTGGCGCAGGGTGATGCTGTTAGCGGCAGTGGCGCAGGTCAGGGCGCAGTGTGACGCGGTTAGCGGCAGTGGCGCAGGTCAGGGCGCAGTGTGATGCGGTTAGCGGCAGTGGCGCAGTGTACAGGGCGCAGGGTGATGCAATTAGCAGCAGTGGCGCAGGTCAGGGTGTAGTGTGATGCGGTTAGCTGCAATGGCGCAGGTCAGGGCGCTGTGTGATGCGGTTAGCGGCAGTGGCGCAGGTCAGGGCGCAGTGTGATGCGGTTAGCGGCAGTGGCGCAGTGTACAGGGCGCAGGGTGATGCAATTAGCGGCAGTGGCGCAGGTCAGGGTGCAGTGTGATGCGGTTAGCGGCAGTGGCGCAGGTCAGGGCGCTGTGTGATGCGGTTAGCGGCAGTGGTGCAGGTCAGGGCGCAGTGTGATGCGGTTAGCGGCAGTGGCGCAGGTCAGGGCGCAGTGTGATGCGGTTAGCGGCAGTGGCGCAGTGTACAGGGCGCAGGGTGATGCAATTAGCGGCAGTGGCGCAGGTCAGGGTGCAGTGGATGCGGTTAGCGGCAGTGGCACAGGTCAGGGCGCAGTGTGATGCGGTTAGCGGCAGTGGCGCAAGTCAGGGTGCAGTGTGATGCGGTTAGCGGCAGTGGCGCAGGTCAGGGCGCAGTGTGATGCGGTTAGCGGCAGTGGCGGTGTACAGGGTGATACGGTTAGCGGCAGTGGCGCAGGTCAGGGCGCAGTGTGATGCGGTTAGCGGCAGTGGCGCATGTTTGGGCGCAGTGTGATGCGGTTAGCGGCAGTGGCGCAGGTTTGGGCGCAGTGTGATACGGTTAGCGGCAGTGGCGCAGGTCAGGGGCAGTGTGATGCGGTTAGCGGCAGTGGCGCAGGTCAGGGCGCAGTGTGATGCGGTTAGCGGCAGTGGCGGTGTACAGTGCACAGGGTGATATGGTTAGCGGCAGTGGCGCAGGTCAGGGCGCAGTGTGATGCGGTTAGCGGCAGTGGCGCAGTGTACAGGATGCAGGGTGATGCGGTTAGCGGCAGTGGCGCAGGTCAGGGCGCAGTGTGATGCGGTTAGCGGCAGTGGCGCAGGTCAGGGCGCAGTGTGATACGGTTAGCGGCAGTGGCGCAGGTCAGGGCGCAGTGTGATGCGGTTAGCGGCAGTGGCGCAGGTCAGGGCGCAGTGTGATGCAGTTAGCGGCAGTGGCGCAGGCCGCAGTGTGATGCGGTTAGCGGCAGTGACGCAGGTCAGGGCGCAGTGTGATGCGGTTAGCGGCAGTGGCGCAGATCAGGGCGCAGTGTGATGCGGTTAGCGGCAGTGGCGCAGGGTGATGTGGTTAGCGGCAGTGGCGCAGTGTGATGCGGTTAGCGGCAGTGGCCCAGGTCAGAGCGCAGTGTGATGCGGTTAGCGGCAGTGGCGCAGGGTGATGCGGTTAGCGGCAGTGGCGCAGGTCAGGGCGCAGTGTGATGCGGTTAGCAGCAGGCGCGCAGGTCAGAGCGCAGTTTGATGCGGTTATCGGCAGTGGAATAGTGTACAGGGCGCAGGGTGATGCGGATAGCGGCAGTGGCGCAGGTCAGGGAGCAGTGTGATGCGGTTAGCGGCAGTGGCGCAGGGTGATGCGGTTAGCGGCAGTGGCGCAGTGTGATGCGGTTAACGGCAGTGGCGCAGGTCAGGGCGCAGTGTGATGCGGTTAGCGGCAGTGGCACAGGTCAGGGCGCAGTGTGATGCAGTTAGCGGCAGTGGCGCAGTGTGATGCGGTTAGCGGCAGTGGAGCAGTGTACAGGGCGCAGGGTGAAGCGGTTAGCGGCAGTGGCGCAGGTCAGGGCGCAGGGTGATGCGGTTAGCGGCAGTGGCGCAGATCAGGGCGCAGTGTGATGCGGTTAGCGGCAGTGGCGCAGGTCAGGGCGCAGTGTGATGCGGTTAGCGGCAGTGGCGCAGGTCAGGCCGCAGTGTGATGTGGTTAACGGCAGTGGCAAAGGTCAGGGCGCAGTGTGATGCGTATATCGGTAGTGGAGCATGTCTGGGCGAAGTGTGATACTGTTAGCGGCAGTGGTGCAGGTCTGGGCACGCGGTGATACGATTAGATGCAGTGGCACATGTCTTGGCGCAGTGATATACAGATAGTGGCAGTGGTGCAGCTCTGGGTGCACAGGTGTTACAGATAGCAGCAATGGCGCAGTGTGATATGTATAGCGGCAGTAGTGCACGTCTGGGCGCAGTGTGATACTGTTAGCGGCAGTGGTGCAGGTCAGGGTGCACTGTGATACGGTTATCAGCAGTAGAGCAGGAGTGGGGACGCAGTGTGATATGGATAGCAGCAGTGTTGCAGGTTTTTACTGTAAGCAGCAGTGGCACAGGTCAGGTCGCAGTGTGATACACATCGCAGCAGTGGCGCAGGTATGGGTGCACAGTTATACGGTTAGCAGCTGAGGCACTGGTCTGGACACGCCTGATCCGCATAGCGGCAGTGGCGCAGGTCAGGGTGCACTGTGATACGCTAGCGGCTTTTGCGCAGGTGTGGGCGCAGTGTGATACGGTTAGTGGCAGTGGCAAAGATCTTTACAGTTAGCGGCAGTGGCGCAGGTCTTTATGGCTAGCGGCAGTGGCGCAGATCAGGTTGCAGTGCTATACGCATAGCAGCAGTGTTATACGCATAGCAGCAGTGGCGCAGGTCAGGGCGCACTCTGATATGGGTAGCGGCAATGACGCAGGTGTGGGTGCAGCGTGATACAAATCTGGTCTCTAGATCGACCACACTTAGGTCTACATGCATTAGGTCGACCACTATTGGTCGACATGGTTACTATGTCGACATGACAAAAGGTCGACATGAGTTTTTCACTCTACGAAGAAAACACCAAAAATACAACTCATGTCGACCTTTTGTCATGTTGACTTAATGCTTGTGTCAACCTATTTTAGGTGCTGACTTAGTTACTGTTGGCCAAAAGTGGTCGACCTAAGTGTAGTCGATCCTATAAACCACACCCCAGGAGACAGTGTGATATACGCATAGCGGGAGTGGTGCAAGTGTGGGCGCAGTGTGATACCTGTAAAGACCTGTGTTATCGGCAGTGACACAGGTCTTTACAGTTAGTGGCAGAGGCGCAGGTCTGGATGCGCGGTGATACGCATAGTGGCAGTGGCACAGGTGTGGGCGCTGTGTGATATGGACAGCAGCAGTGGCGCAGGTATTTACGGTTAGCAGCAGTGGCGCAGGTCAGGGCGCGCAGTGATATGGTTAGCGGCAGAGGCGCTGGTCCGGACGTGCAGTGGTACACATAGTGGCAGTGGCGCAGGTCAGGGCGCGCAGTGATACGCATAGTGGCAGTGGCGCAGGTCAGGGCGCAGTGTGATGCGGTTAGCGGCAGTGGTGCAGGGTGATGCGGTTAGCGGCAGTGGCGCAGGTTAGAGCGCAGTGTGATGCGGTTAGCAGCAGTGGCGCAGGGTGATGCGGTTAGCGGCAGTGGCGCAGGTCAGGGCGCAGTGTGATGCGGTTAGCGGCAGTGGAACAGTGTGCAGGGTGATGCGGTTAGCGGCAGTGGCGCAGGGTGATGCTGTTAGCGGCAGTGGCGCAGGTCAGGGCGCAGTGTGACGCGGTTAGCGGCAGTGGCGCAGGTCAGGGCGCAGTGTGATGCGGTTAGCGGCAGTGGCGCCGTGTACAGGGCGCAGGGTGATGCAATTAGCGGCAGTGGCGCAGGTCAGGGTGTAGTGTGATGCGGTTAGCTGCAATGGCGCAGGTCAGGGCGCTGTGTGATGCGGTTAGCGGCAGTGGTGCAGGTCAGGGCGCAGTGTGATGCGGTTAGCGGCAGTGGCGCAGGTCAGGGCGCAGTGTGATGCGGTTAGCGGCAGTGGCGCAGTGTACAGGGCGCAGGGTGATGCGGTTAGCGGCAGTGGCGCAGGTCAGGGTGCAGTGTGATGCGGTTAGCGGCAGTGGCGCAGGTCAGGGCGCTGTGTGATGCGGTTAGCGGCAGTGGTGCAGGTCAGGGCGCAGTGTGATGCGGTTAGCGGCAGTGGCGCAGGTCAGGGCGCAGTGTGATGCGGTTAGCGGCAGTGGCGCAGTGTACAGGGCGCAGGGTGATGCAATTAGCGGCAGTGGCGCAGGTCAGGGTGCAGTGGATGCGGTTAGCGGCAGTGGCGCAGGTCAGGGCGCAGTGAGATGCGGTTAGCGGCAGTGGCGCAGGTCAGGGTGCAGTGTGATGCGGTTAGCGGCAGTGGCGCAGGTCAGGGCGCAGTGTGATGCGGTTAGCGGCAGTGGCGGTGTACAGGGCACAGGGTGATACGGTTAGCGGCAGTGGCGCAGGTCAGGGCGCAGTGTGATGCGGTTAGCGGCAGTGGCGCAGGTTTGGGCGCAGTGTGATGCGGTTAGCGGCAGTGGCGCAGGTTTGGGCGCAGTGTGATACGGTTAGCGGCAGTGGCGCAGGTCAGGGGCAGTGTGATGCGGTTAGCGGCAGTGGCGCAGGTCAGGGCGCAGTGTGATGCGGTTAGCGGCAGTGGCGGTGTACAGGGCACAGGGTGATATGGTTAGCGGCAGTGGCGCAGGTCAGGGCGCAGTGTGATGCGGTTAGCGGCAGTGGCGCAGTGTACAGGGCGCAGGGTGATGCGGTTAGCGGCAGTGGCGCAGGTCAGGGCGCAGTGTGATGCGGTTAGCGGCAGTGGCGCAGGACAGGGTGCAGTGTGATGCGGTTAGCGGCAGTGGCGCAGGTCAGGGCGCAGTGTGATGCGGTTAGCGGCAGTGGCGGTGTACAGGGCACAGGGTTATACGGTTAGCGGCAGTGGCGCAGGTCAGGGCGCAGTGTGATGCGGTTAGCGGCAGTGGCGCAGGTCAGGGCGCAATGTGATACAATGTATCAGGCTGAGATGTGACTGGAAGCTTCTAGTATCTGCCGGAAGTTTCCGCCTCCCCAGTGCTGACAGTGCAGGAGGCGGCGCTGTACCCGGGTTATCTCCGGCCTACTGTACACTGTACCAGCCCAGCACCATAGTACAACACCTGGCTGACACCCGGAGCACAGGGGGAGAGGTGATAGTCTGCAACACCCGGAGCCCAGGGGGGAGAGACAGCCTGCAACACCCGGAGACAGTTTGCAATATTCAGAAACTGAGCCTGTGCAGTGAGAGACAGTCTGCAGCACCCAGAGACCAAGAGCCTGAGCGGGAAAGACAGCCTGCAGCATCCAGGGACTGAGTCTGAGCAGGGAGAGACAATCTGCAGTGCCCAGAAACTGAGCCAGAGCTGGGAGAGACCCTGCAGCACCCAGAGACTGAGCCTGAAGCTGGGGAAGACCCTGCATTACCCAGAGACTGAGCCTGTGCAAGGAGAGACACCCTGCATTACCCAGAGACTGAGCCTGTGCAAGGAGAGACACCCTGCATTACCCAGAGACTGAGCCTGTGCAAGGAGAGACACCCTGCATTACCCAGAGACTGAGACTGAGCCTGTGCAAGGAGAGACACCCTGCATTACCCAGAGACTGAGCCTGTGCAAGGAGAGACAGTCTGCAGAGCCCAAAGAGTGAGACTGAGCCTGAGCTGGGAGAGACAGCCTGCAGCACCCAGAGACTGAGCCTGTGCAAGGAGAGACAGCCTGGGGTGCTTCTGAGAGTGCCATCCTGGAAGAGCGCTGCACAATGACGGCAGAGGAGGTGCAGGGAGCTCAGGGTGTCTCTATGGAGGGGATAGACATCAGCCCTAAGGGGGATCAGGGGGTCCTGAAGGTAAGGCTCTATGTGACCCTTATATACCACTGCATGCATTTTATATCTAGGCTCATTACTGTATATATAGAATAAATAATTGATTCTATGTCCCTCCACAAGCCTATGTATGACCAGTTGCTGATTCCTAGCCAGAGATGAGGAGATGCAAGAAAAGTTGGGGGTAAAGAACCCTTCGGAGGGTGCAGCGGGCCAACACATGGCTCCAGTAATTGCTCTTTTGAAAAGAAGTCAATGAAATCTCTAAATCCCCAGGTGCAGCACTGTGCTGCGTCCCCCGAGTTATCGCAGTCTCCCAGCCGGTTACTGCTGCTGGTCACTCTGCACAGTTGTATCTGCCGTAACTGGCCCACAATGCCCAGTCCTTGCTCCACGTGTCAGATGCCAGGCTTGTAGCCGTGTGCCATGTGTGTGCGGCCAGGTGCTGCAGTGTAATTAAGCGTTTCAGGGTGTGGGCGTTGCTCCCTTGTGGGGTGTCAGCCCTTGGGGTGTAACGCCTGTGTGGTTAGATCTGCAGGTATAAACCTTTTACAGACTTGTCACACTGCCAGCCAGTACTCCCAGGCCCTGTGTCAGTGGCAGCACTCACTGCTCCCGACTGCGGGGTCATATCTCCTAGGGAGTGACGCGCCAGCTAATCGCCACACTAGGAAACGCGTTGTAGGGACGGGATAGATCACGGTGGTGATATGGCAGTATGTCCTGAGGACACTGCCGGAGTTCTCGCTTACTTGAAGTTTTAGGTTATCTAGTTGGCTACGTCTTAATTGGGCATGCATGTACCAGAGACGGTATAATGCGGTCTTATCAGTAGAGTCTAGTGATAGGCAGCCAGATACGCTTTATGGACCCCCACTATACACTTTGGGGACCCCCTCTAACTTTAAAAAGGCCTGCACATAACCCTTTTATCTTGGTAATAAGTTGTAGCAAGACATTTCATCAAAGAAGACTGCTGTCTGTAATAACATATCATGTAACAGGCAATCTAAACCAGTGTCACAAACTATTGCATAACTGCAAGCAGATCTCATACTATAGAAGGAACGCTCGGGGGCCACAGACGATATCTCATAGTGCCAAATGCCTGTTCTGCCGTTTCCAGACTTTGTAACTCCCTCTAATTAGGTCAGACCCACCTCAAGACCCCTCCATGAAGATGTTATAGTGTGAGCGGGGTAGCCAATGGAGGTCATTCCAAGTTGATCGCTAGCTGCCGTTGTTCGCAGCGCGGCAGTCAGGCAAAAAAATCTGCACTTCTGCGCATGGTGTGCACGCGCGAAGTACTTTCACAAAAGCCGATGCAGTTTCACACAAGGTCTAGCGACGCTTTTCAGTCGCACTGCTGATCGGTGAGTGATTGACAGGAAAGGGGCGTTTCTGGGAGGTAACTGACCGTTTTCCGGGAGTGTGCTAAAAAACGTGTCAGATACAAACGCAAGCGTGACTGGGGGAACGGGGGAGTGGCTGGCTGGACGCAGGGCGTGTTTGTGACGTCAAAACAGGAACTAAACAGTCTGAAGTGATCGCAAGGTAGGAGTAGGTCTGGAGCTACTCTGAAACTGCTCGAAAATATTTTTGCATCAGCGCTGCGATTCTTTCGGTCGCACTTCTGCTATGCTAAGATACACTCCCAGAGGGCGGCGGTCTAGCGTGGGCAATGCTGCTAAAAGCAGCTAGCGAGCGATCAACTCGGAATGAGGGCCAATAAGCGGACCTCCAGCTGTTGTAGAGCTACACATCCCAGCATGCCCTCTCATAGTTTTTGCTTTTTGGCCATTCTAATACTGTTGCAGGGCACCTTGGGATGTGTAGTTCTACAACGGCTGGAGGGCCGCTTATTGCCCAGCCACGAGCAGAGAGGAAGGGTTGTGGACAGACACACAGACAATGGCCCTCCGCTGCAGCGCTCAGTTTGCCTGGAGCCGGGAGCGCTACTTGTAGAGGCTTTCATCAGGCAGAAGGGAAAGGGGAATAGTGCCTAATTGTGACGTTTAAATTGAACAAAAGCAGAATAAGTTCATTGCGTTGGTACATGCGTGAGGCTTGGGAGAAAGTGACAGGCCCCACAGGTACGGACCAGGTGTAGTATGGTATGTCGGCGGTCGGGCTCCTGGCGACTAGCATATCGGCGCCGGGAGCCCGACCGCCGGCTTACCGACAGTGTGGCGAGCGCAAATGAGCCCCTTGCGGGCACGGTGGCGCGCTACGTGTGCCACGCTATTTTATTCTCCCTCCAGGGGGTCGTGGACCCCCACGAGGGAGAATAAGTGTCTGCATGCTGGCTGTCGGGATTCCGGCGCCGGTATACTGTGCGCCGGGATTCCGACAGCCGGCATACTGAAGACCACCCATACGGACCACCTGGGTTGTTTTGTAAAATTACTGTTTCAAGTGTTTCAGAAAACGGGCCGCGGGGCTATTTTTGAATTTTGGTGACAAAAAAATAAAAAATCACATTATAGGATGTTTCTGAAAAGCAACGTACCCCTCCTGTGGAATGGCAAGCGTTTATTTCCTATGCTGACCCGCGTCCCTTCTGTCCTGCAGCAAGTAATAACGGAGGGGACAGGCAGCCAGACTCCGATGATTGGGGATAAAGTCAGCGTCCACTACACCGGCTGGCTGCTTGACGGAACCAAGTTCGACTCCAGCCGTGACAGACAGGACAAGTTCACCTTCGACCTGGGGAAAGGTACGGTATTCTGCCGGACCTAACATTCAGAGCGGCCATATTGTTATGTCTGACCCAGAGTATTGGCAATACAGTCTAGAACACTGAAGGGGAGATTTATCAAAGCTTGAGAGAGAGATAAAATACCAACCAATCGCCTCCTGTAACATGGCAGTGAGATGCTGATTGGTCGGTACTCTATCTTTCACCAAGCTTTGGTACACCTACCCCTGAGCCACTACGTTTTGTTAGTAACTTTATTTTCACATGCAAAGATCTACAGATATGAATACATTTATACAGATTACAGGGTAGTATGAGCTGACCAGTGTCTGACTCGGCCATGAAGGGTCCAACAGAGAATGCCGTGTGCTGTGTGTCCATACAGCGCGTGTAGAGTAACCGTGTGCTATGTGTCCATACAGCGCGTGTAGAGTAACCGTGTGCTATGTGTCCATACAGCGTGTGTAGAGTAGCCGTGTGCTATGTGTCCATACAGCGCGTGTAGAGTAGCCGTGTGCTATGTGTCCATAAAGCGCGTGTAGAGTAGCCGTGTGCTATGTGTCCATACAGCGCGTGTAGAGTAGCCGTGTGCTATGTGTCCATACAGCGTGTGTAGAGTAGCCGTGTGCTATGTGTCCATACAGCGCGTGTAGAGTAACCGTGTGCTATGTGTCCATACAGCGCGTGTAGAGTAACCGTGTGCTATGTGTCCATACAGCGCGTGTAGAGTAACCGTGTGCTATGTGTCCATACAGCGCGTGTAGAGTAACCGTGTGCTATGTGTCCATACAGCGCGTGTAGAGTAGCCGTGTGCTATGTGTCCATACAGCGCGTGTAGAGTAGCCGTGTGCTATGTGTCCATACAGCGCGTGTAGAGTAGCCGTGTGCTATGTGTCCATACAGCGCGTGTAGAGTAGCCGTGTGCTATGTGTCCAGACAGCGCGTGTAGAGTAGCCGTGTGCTATGTGTCCAGACAGCGCGTGTAGAGTAGCCGTGTGCTATGTGTCCAGACAGCGCGTGTAGAGTAGCCGTGTGCTATGTGTCCAGACAGCGCGTGTAGAGTAGCCGTGTGCTATGTGTCCAGACAGCGCGTGTAGAGTAGCCGTGTGCTATGTGTCCAGACAGCGCGTGTAGAGTAACCGTGTGCTATGTGTCCATACAGGGCGTGTAGAGTAACCGTGTGCTATGTGTCCATACAGGGCGTGTAGAGTAACCGTGTGCTATGTGTCCGCGCAGCGCGTGTAGAGTAGCCGTTTGCTATGTGTCCGTATAGTGCGTGTAGAGTAGCCGTGTGCTATGTGTCCGTATAGTGCGTGTAGAGTAGCCGTGTGCTATGTGTCCATACAGCGCGTGTAGAGTAGCCGTGTGCTATGTGTCCATACAGCGCGTGTAGAGTAGCCGTGTGCTATGTGTCCAGACAGCGCGTGTAGAGTAGCCGTGTGCTATGTGTCCAGACAGCGCGTGTAGAGTAGCCGTGTGCTATGTGTCCAGACAGCGCGTGTAGAGTAGCCGTGTGCTATGTGTCCAGACAGCGCGTGTAGAGTAGCCGTGTGCTATGTGTCCAGACAGCGCGTGTAGAGTAACCGTGTGCTATGTGTCCATACAGGGCGTGTAGAGTAACCGTGTGCTATGTGTCCATACAGGGCGTGTAGAGTAACCGTGTGCTATGTGTCCGCGCAGCGCGTGTAGAGTAGCCGTTTGCTATGTGTCCGTATAGTGCGTGTAGAGTAGCCGTGTGCTATGTGTCCGTATAGTGCGTGTACAGTAGCCGTGTGCTATGTGTCCGTATAGTGCGTGTACAGTAGCCGTGTGCTATGTGTCCATACAGCGCGTGTAGAGTAACCGTGTGCTATGTGTCCATACATCGCGTGTAGAGTAGCCGTGTGCTATGTGTCCATACATCGCGTGTAGAGTAGCCGTGTGCTATGTGTCCATACATCGCGTGTAGAGTAGCCGTGTGCTATGTGTCCATACATCGCGTGTAGAGTAGCCGTGTGCTATGTGTCCATACATCGCGTGTAGAGTAGCCGTGTGCTATGTGTCCATACATCGCGTGTAGAGTAGCCGTGTGCTATGTGTCCATACATCGCGTGTAGAGTAGCCGTGTGCTATGTGTCCATACATCGCGTGTAGAGTAGCCGTGTGCTATGTGTCCATACATCGCGTGTAGAGTAGTCGCGCGCTGTGTCCGCGCTGTGCGTGTAGAGTAGCCGTGTACTATGTGTCCATACAGCGCGTGTAGAGTAGCCGTGTGCTATGTGTCCGTACAGTGCGTGTAGAGTAGCCGTGTGCTATGTGTCCGTACAGTGCGTGTAGAGTAGCCGCGTGCTATGTGTCCGTACAGTGCGTGTAGAGTAGCCGCGCGCTGTGCGTGTAGAATAGCCGTGTGCCATGTGTCCACACAGGGCGTGTAAATTAACCATGTACTATTTGTCCATGCAGCGCGTGTAGAATAGCCGTGTGCTATGTGTCCACACAGGGCGTGTAGAATAGCCGTGTGCTATGTGTCCATACAGCGCGTGTAGAGTAGCCGTGTGCTATGTGTCCATACAGCGCGTGTAGAGTAGCCGCGCGCTGTGTGTCCGCGCAGCGCGTGTAGAGTAGCCGTGTGCTATGTGTCCACACAGGGCGTGTAGAGTAACCGTGTGCTATTTGTCCATGCAGCGCGTGTACAATAGCCGTGTACTATGTGTTCAGGAAATTTTGTTCCTTTCAAAATCTTTTTTTTTTTTTTTTTTTTTTTTTTTCATTTTTTTGTGCAGGTCAGGTGATAAAGGCGTGGGACATCGCTGTAGCGTCTATGAAAATAGGAGAAATATGTAGAGTTACGTGTAAGCCAGAGTACGCTTATGGTGCCTCCGGAAGTCCACCGAAAATTCCCTCAAACGCTATACTTATATTTGAGGTAAGAGAGGGTAAACTATGGCTAACCCATCCCTGATAGTGTGACTTGCAGCCCAGGATCCGTGTAGTGTATAAACGCTCTCCCAGGCCGCAGTGGAACCTCGGTACTTGTTCTCCATATAGAAATCTGGTGATGTCCTCTTTGAGATCGGCCTGACTCCCGAATACCGCTTTCTTTTGCCAGGGGCCTGAGGAACCGCTACCCTGTCGTCTTAGTGCGCCATCTCACTCCTCCTCTTCTTTCCTCAGATCGAGCTTTTTGACTTCCAAGGTGAAGATTTATCCACGGATGGGGATGGAGGAATAATCCGCAGGATCCGAGTGAAAGGGGAGGGTTACTCCAAACCCAACGAGGGGTCCGTGGTGGAATGTGAGTGTTCATGGATATGTCTCTAGGGAGTGTCGTTCTGCAGGCGCCTTTCTGTGTTTGGAATCAAAATCTGGATACATGCAGGGGGGGGTGTTAGAATCAAAGACCCTTACTTAGAGCGATCTATAGGGAGTTCTATGGCAAAAGATATAGAAATGTCTGGTTCAGTATGATTTGCCGATGGACCGGATGCCGGCTATCGGTATACCGACAGTGTAATCCCGACAGGCCCCCTAACCCTCACCTTTTCCCTACCCTAACCCTCCCTTGTAGGTGCCTAACCCTAACCTCCCCTGCTAAGTCCAAACAAAATAGAAAAGAATAACTTGCACCCCTGCTGCAGCTCGGTACCAACCCCCAAGAGCACTACTCCTTGAGATAATATACAATACAAAATGTGGGGTGGTTCACAAGCGCTACAGGTGATTAATCAACCAATAAATAAATCACAATCTTGGTAATTTTGTTCAAATTTCTTGGGTCACCAAATTTCCTCGACCTTTTCCACTCCACGGTTTTGCAAAGGTTCGCACCTTTTGACTAACCTCCTTCGAGTGGGATATATACATCAAAAGGTTTCTTTAGATGTTCTCCTCGTACACCCTTATTCCTCAGTAACGAGATTACCACAGCCCCGTCCCTCAAAAAGGGCACTCACCTTCCAACAATGCCCTATATTCCTTGAAAGGTTTCTTTTGCTGTTGGTGGAGGCCTGGATTTTCACTGGTAGCCACCAGTATAGAATGGATATGTGGATAAAAAACAGTGGATATCCAAAAAAATACACAAATTTATTGTATCTTAAAAATATATATCCATATACATTAAAAATAGGCAATCTAGATTAAAAATGACACATAAAAAAGATATTAAAAAAAGATTAATAACTGGTTCCCTTGGTCAATCGGGAAATGCTTTCACCTCCAAGTACCGCAAGGTACCAAGCACTCTAACGTTGTGTAAACAGCTTCAAATAAACAACGAGTGATGGTCCTCATAAACAATAAAAAGGCAAATGGAGGAGCCCATACGACCTGGGGTACACAGATATCACACCGACGCGTTTCGGATTCAAGATCCTTCCTCAAGGTGTCTCCTGGAGTCAAACAGTCAGGCATTTATACCTCCTGTTAGCCACTCCCAGCCTTATTGGCCAATCACAATATTCAGGTCCATAAACATACAACATCGCCTCAATAAATAAGATAAAGCTTTAGGATTGAGGCGATGTTGTATGTTTATGGACCTGAATATTGTGATTGGCCAATAAGGCTGGGAGTGGCTAACAGGAGGTATAAATGCCTGACTGTTTGACTCCAGGAGACACCTTGAGGAAGGATCTTGAATCCGAAATGCGTCGGTGTGATATCTGTGTACCCCAGGTCGTATGGGCTCCCCCATTTGCCTTTTTATTGTTTATGAGGACCATCACTCGTTGTTTATTTGAAGCTGTTTACACAACGTTAGAGTGCTTGGTACCTTGCGGTACTTGGAGGTGAAAGCATTTCCCGATTGACCAAGGGAACCAGTTATTAATCTTTTTTTAATATCTTTTTTGTGTGTCATTTTTAATCTAGATTGCCTATTTTTAATGTATATGGATATATCTTTTTAAGATACAATAAATTTGTGTATTTTTTTGGATATCCACTGTTTTTTATCCACATATCCATTCTATACTGGTGGCTACCAGTGAAAATCCAGGCCTCCACCAACAGCAAAAGAAACCTTTCAAGGAATATAGGGCATTGTTGGAAGGTGAGTGCCCTTTTTGAGGGACGGGGCTGTGGTAATCTCGTTACTGAGGAATAAGGGTGTACGAGGAGAACATCTAAAGAAACCTTTTGATGTATATATCCCACTCGAAGGAGGTTAGTCAAAAGGTGCGAACCTTTGCAAAACCGTGGAGTGGAAAAGGTCGAGGAAATCCCCTGCTAAGTGCCTAACCCTCTCTCCCCGGTCCCTAACCTTCCCATCCCGATAATACTAACCCTCCATCTAATGTCTAAACCTTTTGTTATTAGTGTGTAGTAAGAGTACTGGGAAGCATTGGGGTTCTACTAATATCACAGAAGTTGTGTATTAGGAACATCGATAACGGGCAATCCTAATTTTATTTCTCCTTCATCCACTAGGGGCCACTGGAGTGCAGATACAATGGGGAAATAGTAGGCAGTAACTGGGAGCTGGCACTTTAAATTTCCAACCATGTGACTAGCTCCTCCCCTACTATGTGCCCCCTCCAAGCCAGTCTTTAATTTGTGCCCAAGGGAGCTGGTTCACTCTTGGGTCTTCTCCTGAAGAATTTGCCGATCATTGTTATATATAAAATTATCTCTCGTCTGCTCTTGCTTCCATGTACAGTGCGACTGCAGGGCACCCACAATGGGCGTCTTTTCGATGAGCGGGAGCTACAGTTTGAGGTCGGAGAGGGAGAGAGCCAAGGAATCCCGCTCGGTGTGGAGACCGCCGTGCAGCAGATGGAGAAAGGAGAGGAGTCCGTGCTGAACCTGAAACCAAGGTGAGTGTTTTTGTATTTTTTGTATTTTTCTTTTTTTTTTCTTTTATCACGCTCGTTATCATTTCCCATCCCTGTCATTCATGAACGTGCCCTGTTCCAGATATGGCTTTGGCAGTGCCGGCTATGAGCCGTTCCAGATCCCGCCCAATGCGGAGCTTCAGTATGAAGTCAAACTGAAGAGCTTTGAGAAGGTGAGCGGGAGACGGATTGGTGCACCGTTTGTGCCGGTAGAACGGTTTGAGGTATGATAGGAGGGAACACTAAATTAAATTGCATCGTGTCTTCAAATCAGGCCAAGGAATCGTGGGAGATGAACTCGGAAGAGAAGCTGGAGCAGGGAGGCCTGGTCAAGGAGCGCGGAACGCAGTATTTCAAGGTAACTTACCTGAGCGGTGCCCACCGAGCCACCACTTCTTCCAATGAGTACCACTGCCTGTATTTCTGTCCCTGTCTCGTTCATCCCTTTTTGCTAGCGTTGTGCCCACGCCTGACTCCCACTCTGCCTCCTCTTACTCTAGGAGGGACGATTCCGTCAGGCGGTCATTCAGTACAAGAAGATCATCCTGTGGCTGGAACACGAGTCAGGATTATCCGGGGAAGACGACGCTAAAGCTAAGTCTCTGCTCCTGGCGGCTTCTCTCAACCTGGCTGCTTGTTACCTGAAGCTGGGAGAGCATCGGGCGGCTCTAGAACACTGCAACAAGGTGAGGACGGGAACTGCGTTCTCGTGGGGTGATTGGGGGGGCCAGGGAGTCCGATTAGTGAGTTCTAAGGTTCATCGTGTCTCTGTACGGATAAATTAATCATTTATCTCTGGCAGGCACTAGAATTCCAACCCAACAATGAGAAAGGATTGTTCCGCCGGGCTGAGGCCTACATGGGTGTCAACGAGCTGGAGCTGGCAAGGGATGATTTTGTGAAGGTCATTCAGCTGTATCCAGGCAACAAGGTAGCGCGGACTCAGCTTGCGCAGTGTCAGCAGCGAATCCGCCAGCAGCACCAGCGGGAAAAGAAAATCTACGCCAACATGTTTCAGAGATTGGCGGAGAAAGAGGACAAGGTGCGTGGCTGTATGTCAGAGCACAGCAGCAATACTTACCACTGTGCCGCCCACTCCCTACACTGAATGATATGGTTGTTAGAAGTCACCAGAGGTTCTGTAGCTATGAAGCCATGAGGCTGGTCACAGACATGCGATAGGTGGTGGATTATTCCTTCTGTAATGCAGAACGCACCGTCGTATTTACTGAGGTTTATACATCCTAATATCGCGCGTGCATTATAATGTCTGCAATTACACGTGTATAGTATTACTATAATGCCACCTTCATTCAGCAAGGGCAGTTACGTCAGATGTTCCTGATTGCCATGAATGAAGCCTTTGTAAAGAGAGAGACTGACTTCCCTATGGGAGTAATGGGGGGAGGGGGGGGGGGGATCGATTGTTGGAGCCAAGTCTCGGACTGCATCCGTAGCAGGAAAATCGCTGTAACCTTTCACGCCTCCCCTATACGTCCCTAATGCATTTCCCATCTCTTTTCTCAGGAGTCTGCAAAAGCTCCCAAAGAGCAGCCTAGCGAGGTGGAGATGACCGACGCCGCATCCGCAGAGGAGACTCGGCAGAACGGCGCGACAGAAAGCACTACTCCCGAGGAGGTGTAGCCATCCCCCTCTCTACTTACTGTGTCTGCACCAGCGGTGTCTATAGGATCGGTGGTTTGGCGTTTTCCAAGGAGGGCGAGGACGGGGTAATCTGTGCAGACGCTCCTGAGTCGGCCTCTGTAACATATCTCTCCATTCCAGCTTATCGGCTTGTTTTATCTCAGGATTTTCTGCCACTCACAGAGGGGGGGACTCAGCGAGCACGAGCCAAGTAGCGTACTTGTGGCGTAAAGGGTGGGTCTGGTGGACACTGGAAGTCTACACCCAGACCCTCGCTGATCCCAGACATGACATCGTCTTACACGTCCTTGGGGCCCCCGGCTGTATTTCCATGTAACAGAGCAGCTCGCCGGAGTTCCTGAACCTGACTTGAATCGTTTGATCTGCGAGTTTCTGTGTGTTATACTGTCCTGTGACCCTTCTCTGACGCTCTCCTTCCCGTCTCACCTTTGTAATATTGTTCCCATTCTGTTGATATCCTGTAAATAGGAAATAAATACACGTCTATGCTCTCTTATAATTACCCACAGCGTTCTTGCAGTTGTCTCTGTACGGGTGCCTAAGGAATTCCTGGGATCATCAGCACCCCACATCCTCTATACCAGGCCTGGCCAACCTGTGGCTCTCCAGCTGTTGTGAAACTACACATCCCAGCATGCCCTTCCAGAGTTTTAGCATTCCCTAATAGCAGTTTTACAAGAGCTGAAGAGCCACAGGTTGGCCAGGCCTGCTCTATACTGAAATATTATTAAAAAAAGAACAACAAAAACACCCAGCAACAATGCATCATTGATTAAATGCCCTTTAAAGGCACTGTGGGCGCATTTTATACTTGTTTCAAATGTAAAATTCCAAATTGGTCCACATCGCCCACACTACCAGCCTTAGCCTATTATGGAGAGGCGGCACAGGACGGGAAAGTGTAACTTGAGTGCAGTGCAGGAGTTGCACGACCCACCCTCTAATGAGATTTGGACACTGTTCTAGATCGGCTCCTCACAGTCACATGACGATGAGTAGCGCTTTCGCTGCTTCTGATTGGCTGCTTACATAGTTATTTCTCTAGCTAATTCTACTTTATTTATTACAGTCGTGCCTGACGTCAGAACTCTGAATGTGTTGGCACATTTCACATATCCGGCGCAACATAAATGAATCAAGGTGCAAAATGTCACCCCCCAGCTGGATTTATCTCCTAAGGCCCATAATGCATTTTTCAACTTTTATCCCAAGTGTGTATTTAGCCACTTGGGGACACAGGAAAGGGGAGTATAGGTTCTCACAATAGAGTTTCAGATTTTTTGTTTTTTATTAGACGGGCATGCAGGTTATATGAATTTCCATAGAAGGCAATATATAGTTCCTTTTGCTTCATCACAAATTTAGAAGAATCAAGGATTTGAGTTCTGGAAGATTTCCGTTATCTTAGATGAGGAAAATCTGGGCTATATTCACAAGCAGCGGGAAAGGGGAATATACATCCAATAAAACTTCGGACTTTATCAATCGAGTTTGCAAAAGGTTTCAACTACAAATGTATGAGAATACAGAGTTAGACAGCACGTCCTGGAGTGTAGTTGCAGTTTCACATAAAAACATGAGGTGGCGCTGGAGACCTAGTATTCCAGTTTTACTGTGTCCTGCAATTTCACATAGACACACCAGGGGGGGCAGATCCAGTTAAAGTAGGCCTGCAGCAAGCGCGTTCTGAGACTGTCACAGTATTACGCGTTCAGTTATACTCATTAAAGGCAGAATTGGCGACTAGTGGTGCATGCAGTACAATAGCCTGGTATTTCATCTTTAGCTCCTTCCTCTCCCCCGGTACAGGCCAGCATCCAGCTGTGAATGAGACAGGCTGTAAACATCAAGGCTTTATTTGCAATTTTTTTTTCCTTCTAGTTCTAATTCAGTTGTCGCCTGGTCCCCCAGGCCCAACGCCGGCTCCCCCCAGCCTGGCAGCACTGAAGGGGTTAACTCTCGTGCTGCAGTGCCATTTTTAAAAGGACAAATACAGCAAAGCGTGTGCTGGTCTCCAGCTCCAAAGTGACAAAGTACACTGCTTTTCTGTGTTCACCCAGGAAAAAAGACTTGAAGCCATTGAAGGATCCCTGTGGGTTCCACTGCAATTATTCTTGCGGATAAAGCTGTGATAAGATAAACTTGATCCAATACACACCTTCCGCCATTAGGCTCTATGGAGTCCAAGAGGCCCATTTCCATCTTTAAGTTTCAAGGAGGTACCATCCCATCTATTCATTTGTGATAAGTGGCCTATATGTTGGATAAAGCCATTTTGGACAAAAAAATCCTGTACTATTTCTCATTCATCCTCTTGGGGGGACACTGGAAGATTACACTGGGGTATAGAGATATGGGTAGTGGGAGCTGGCTCTATGATTATTTAGAATGTGTGAAGCTATACTGATTATATACCTTAGGAGACATAAATCCACTTTATTGGACAAAGTTGTATTGGAAACTTCTGTATTCGATGGAATTATCTGCTAGTGACCTTTTAAGTGTTTCTCGGTATGTACTAGTTTCTCCATTAGGGATAAAACTATATATGTCCCATCTCATACCTCCAGATTGATTATCATTTTCGCTATATTCACCCAGTCAGGATACCTACCCCTGAAGAAGTCCTCAGGTCAAAACGTGTAGTGTTTTATTAGTTTAAAGTGCATTATCCAATTTGGTGGAGACCTTTTCCAGAGCTTGCACCAGAATAAGGTGGAGGAAGGTTCTAATAACATCTCTCCTGCGTTGGTTGTGGCCCACTGATTTTATTTATGTATTTACAACTTTTGCTTCTAAGAGAATAGCAAATTATATTTTAATATGAGAATATATATATGGTGTCTTTTAATGATTGGCCATTTGGCCTTTTTTGGGTGATCTTTTGGTGAGAGTGTATTTTACAGGATTGCCTTCTTACTCCATACGGGATCGGCAGTATAAAAATAACTATATGTATAAGAAAGTTTATATGACTTTAAGAAAATGTATTCTTCCAATAGACATTCAAGTGTGATTATTAGATACAGTTCCATTTTATTACATGTAAGCGCGATTGCCCCTGTCCTTCAGGTAAGTTGTGGAGTGAGTGAATCCCCCCCCACTCTAGATGGGCCAGCGTCTGTCCAGGTGACCACTCCCCACTGTCCATTAGGGAAAGGTGCATTCCAGACACGTGCACTTTGCATGATTATGTAAAAGACTCGGGGCGGCTTTACCCCTTATGGTGTTGTGTATTGGATCAGGATAAAAGAAGGGCTTGCGTGTTCTGAATGTGAGTATCCTCTGCACACAGGGCCGGTTCTAGACCTTGTGCCGGCCAGGGCGAAAGTTTCCTTTGGATGCCCCCCCTGGCAGGCAAAACAGGGTTAGTGCGTGCCGATGGCGCACGTCAAGAAATAGGGGTGTGGCTTCATATGGAAGGGGTATGGTCACACTTATGCCCCCTGTAGTTGTGCCCCCAGTTCATTTACCCCCTGTAGTTATGCCCCCTAGTAGCGCCGCTGCTGCTATCTGGGCGCCCGTTCCTCGGATCTATGGGAGAGACGTCATGACGTCTCTCTCATAGCGCCGCACGGACACTAGAGGTCAATTAGGACCTCTAGCGTCTGCGGCCGCTCCCACAATGCCGTGCGGTGCTCGATGCGGTGCGCACGACAGCATGAGAAAGTGGGAGGGTCAGCGCCGACTATGCTGAGCTGCATGTACATATTAAACATAATGGCGATGTGGAATCAGGTGGCGCAGTTGTGGCAGCACTCTTATGGCTGCGGTGCCCCGTGCAAAAATCCTGCTTGCCTGCGGCAAGAGCCGCTCTTGTCTGCACATCTAGAAAGGTTGTTCTTCTGTGACACCTGTGTGCTGTAAGCCCCCAAGCACCATCTGTAAGGGGAATTGTCTTTCAAGACGTTTGAGCAATAAACATCTTGCCTTTAAGACGTCTGTTGTATCCTGTGACCACCAGAATAGCTCAAAACGCGTTTCTGTTTTCAGGTTGTTCTGGATTGAGCCGAGTGTCAAGCCCTCTGTCTGCTTTCCTGCAGGGACTGATCCATGGGGAGGGAACGGTGGGAATGAGCAGACAGACCAGATAGATTTCTTTCGGATAGTGTGTGACAATGGGGGATATGCATCAAATCTTGGATGGAGATAAGGTACCAACCAATCAGCTCCTAACTGCCATGCTGCAGGCTGAATAACAGAAGCTGATTGGTTTGTAGTTTATGCTTCTCCACTTTACCTCTCACCAAGCTATGATACATAGCCTCGTGTCTGATCATGTCTGGCCCATACAGGGGTGAGGGTGAAGGGGCCTGCCTATTTTGTCAGTCCCGGGCCCCACAATTTCTGATGACAGCCCTGATGCCCTTTGCTGTTTTTCAAAGTTGGCCAGCCCTGCAACCACCTTTTGACAGTTCTTTTCCAGTAGATGCAGCGTCCAGTTCTGCGTCTTTGGTACCCTCTCCCAAAGTCACCCCTGACGACTGAGTTTCCTCAGTCCCAGTTAACTTATTAGGGATCTAGACCTCAGCACCCACATGTACCCTAGAATCTTGCAGAGTCGCTGCCGACCCTTGCCCTCCAGCCCACGCCGACCTCCTGCACACACCATTCAGCATCACAGCAGTGGAATCAAAGCCATGTGAAGCCACTACTGATGCAGCCATCGTCACCATTTTGCCTGTGCCGCCACACTCACAGTGCTACTCTCCCCGTCACCAACCTGCTGCTCTGCTGTTCCATTGAGAGACACCTCCTTCCGCAACCATTACACACTCCTCAGGCCTTTCCATCGTAATTTGGGGAGCCCCATTGCCTGCCTCCGGGTTCCTTATTGCTTCCATCAGTGAGCTGCAGGTCTCCATCTCCTCCTCCATTTTCTTGGAGTCACTAGACTGCAGAAAAGATTCCTCCAGCAAATCCTTTGCTTCTTGCTCAGCTACTGTGGCCTGACGGATCAGCTCCCCTAACAGCCCTCTGTTTATAATGCCCTCTTCTGGCTGTCGTCCTACCTCTCTGACGCTCCTCTGTCTCGTCTTACGATTCCACCTCCCCCGCACTTCCATTAACTGTAGGTATCCCCCAAGGTTCTGTTCTTGGTCCTCTCCTTTTCTCTCTCTATAAATCCTCTTTAGGTAAGCTCATTCACTCTTTTAACTTCCAATATCATCTCTATGTTGATGATACTCAAATCTACCTGTCCACCCCTGATCTCTCCCCGGCTCTCTCTGCTATCTCTTCTTGGCTGTCCCAGCGCTTTCTTAAACTTAACATGTCTAAGACTGAGCTGATCATCTTCCCTCCCTCCCGCATAACCTCACCTCCCACAGTCTTATCTATTGATGGCACTACTATCTCCTCTACCCCCCCAAATGCGCTGTCTTGGAGTAATCCTTGACTCCTCCCTCTCCTTCACACCACACATTCAGCACCTCTCACAAACCTGCCGTTTTCATCTAAAAAATATTTCCGGGATCAGACCCTTTGTCACCCAGGATGCCACTAAGACTCTTATCCACTCACTGGTCATCTCCAGACTGGACTACTGTAATGTCCTCCTTACTGGCATTCCTGACTACTACCTCTCTCCACTCCAATCTATCCTCAATGCTGCTGCCCGGCTCATCTTCCTCACCAAAAACACTACATCCACCTCCCCTCTCCTACAAGCCCATCACTGGCTCCCCTTCCCTTTCAGAATCCAATTCAAACTTCTCAGTCACTAACAAAGCCCTCACCCACTCCTCTCCCATCTACATCTCTGACCTTATCTCCCTTTAAAAACAAGATTATTCCCCAGCGCACAGTACAGGGTATACCATAAGGAAAATAAACCAAATTTATTTCAATTCCTTAAAATTCTTTTTTATTTGATAATTCAAAAGGGGTTCAATATTCAGTTAAAAATACATATCAATAAAAAGGTGACTGCCTATTACCGGTAAACATACATATAACAATCACAGACATAGAAAAAACATATAGATGGGGATTATTTTAAAATTTAAATGTTCACTATACCCCACGATGGTGTAGTGGTCTCCAGTGCAAAAATTTAAATGCAACCAATTCTCATAGGTTGGATGCGCTGCTTTGCGGCTTACTCCCTCTATGTTAATATGGTAATGACCACAGATATCCTCTTAACGTAACAGTCCTTTTTTAAGGGGGGGGGGGGGGGGGGGCACACTCCCAGTTATAGAACTGAATTTGTAGAGGTAGATGATTTTTCCAAATAGATTGTGCACATCCCTACAGAAATTGTTAGCAGCAAATGAGGTCCTGTTTAGGAAGAGGTTACCTTCCAAGCGCACAAATGTTCTCTCCAGGAGGAAGCTCTCTGGCTGGTCTGTCCTCCAGGCTGATAGGCAGGGTCCGGAGTCCGCCGGTGGAAGTCCTGTGCACGCTGTGTGTAGCGCTACTCAGCGTTGCTCGGGATCGATGTTCTCCGTATCGACGCGTTTCGCCTGCGGGAGGCTTCATCAGGACTGCAGAGTAATCGCTCCATCACCCATTCTCAGCTATATAGGACATCCAGCCTTTAGTTCCTGTTCCTGTATGCGTTCCAGCGGGTCTTCCTTTTCCTGTATGCATTCCACTGTATTCCACAGTTTCTTTGTCCACTTGAATATCTTTATACCCATGTTATGGGTATAGACAGGTCGGAACTTCTCAAATATAAACAAAAAAAGACCTTAGGTCAGGGGGAGGATGTTTTATTTATCACCACATTTTCAGCACAAAATCGTAAGATAGAAGAGAGTGTCCATAAACATTGGCACATATTATTATCTGACGAGGTTCTAAAAGGATTACTTCCCGAGAAACCTCACATAGTTTACAGGAAAGCGCCCACTCTTAAGTCTAAACAGGACCTCATTTGCTGCTAACAATTTCTGTAGGGATGTGCACAATCTATTTGGAAAAATCATCTACCTCTACAAATTCAGTTCTATAACTGGGAGTGTGCCCCCCCCCCCCCCCCCCCCTTAAAAAAGGACTGTTATGTTAAGAGGATATCTGTGGTCATTACCATATTAACATAGAGGGAGTAAGCCGCAAAGCAGCGCATCCAACCTATGAGAATTGGTTGCATTTCAATTTTTGCACTGGAGACCACTACACCATCGTGGGGTATAGTGAACATTTAAATTTTAAAATAATCCCCATCTATATGTTTTTTCTATGTCTGTGATTGTTATATGTATGTTTACCGGTAATAGGCAGTCACCTTTTATTGATATGTATTTTTAAGTGAATATTGAACCCCTTTTGAATTATCAAATAAAAAAAAATTGAAGGAATTGAAATAAATTTGGTTTATTTTCCTTATGGTATACCCTGTACTGTGCGCTGGGGAATAATCTTGTTTTTCTGTGTCCTTAACTCAGTGGAGCCAGGTAGTAGCTCCACTCCTTACAGCAGCACTTTACAGTTTAACCTATTTTCTCTCTTTAGCGCAGTGCCAAAACTGTTTTTTTGCTTATCTCCCTTTACACTCCCACCCGTCCTCTTTGCTCTATTAATGCACGACGACTCTCCTGTCTTCTGATTACTTCCTCCCACTCCTACCTCCAAGATTTCTCACGTGCTGCTCCCTTACTCTGGAATTCCCTACCTCTCCCCCTCAGATTCTCCACCTCTCTACAAAACTTTAAATGTGCTCTCAAGACCCACTTCTTTACCAAACCCAGCCAAATCTCATCCTAAACCTTCTGTTACACCCCCTCTGTCTGCCCCATCTGTGTCACCCCCGTCTGTCTACCCCTCCCCTTCAGAATGTAAGCTCTCATGTGCTTATCCTTCTCTTAGACTATTTCCTACTCCATACCTTGTTCAATGGCACCTAATCCTCGATTTCTGCCCCCCTAATGATTATTTCAGTGCCCTATCCCTTGATGCAATATTATTTCTATACCATGTACTTGTCCTACATTGTTCTTGTACTGTAATCATTTTCTTGTATTGCTCACTTGTTTATGTACTCTGTTAGGCCCTCTAGGGGGATGCGGTTATGTGAGGCCGCCGGTCACTATACTGACGCTGGAATCCTGGGCGGGGGAAAGCCCAACAGTCGGCATGCCGACTAACAGGGACTATTCCCACTCATGGGTGTCAACGACACCTATAGAGTAGGAATAGAACCTGTGGCGACCGCATCGAGCCAGCTGCGTTGCGCTCGCCATCCCCCGGCAAAGTGCACACCGGGATCCCAACCCCCTGCAGGACCCTTGTGGCATCATATGAATGAATAATAATTACAATAACTAGGGCGCTCTCCCAAGCACGGATTCTTCTTTTTATCAGAAAATCTTAGTTGCAGCTTTTTTGCTTCTTGCTGCAGCTCTACCAGACCAAGGCAGGCCTAATTCAGACCTGATCGCAGCAGCACATTTGTTCTCTGTTGGGAAAAACCATGTGCACTGCAGGTGGGGCAGATGTAACATGTGCAGAGAGAGTGAGATTTGGGTGGGGTGTGTTCAAACTGAAATCTAAATTGCAGTGTAAAAATAAAGCAGTCAGTATTTACCCTGCACAGAAACAATATTACCCACCCAAATCTAACTCTCTCTGCACATGTTACATCTGCCTCCCCTGCAGTGCACATGGTTTTGCACATTAGAGAACAAATTTGCTGCTAAGATCAGATCTGAATTAGGCCCTAAGCTGTGAGATCCCATCTTCATCCTTTTCTTTACTTCTTTCTAAGGCTGCCGATTCTCCCTTTTCAGGGGTCTGTCCCATACCTGTGCCCCCCCACACACATTTCGTTGCTGGTAAGGCTGACAGCCCGGGTTGCAGCACTTGAGGGCAGTGGCGTCACAAGGTGGATGCGGGAGGTGCGGTTCGCATCCGGGTGTCATCTGCCGAAGGGCAACACCAAAGCGCCGGCTCCTGCTCAGTGACAGGAGCCGGGTGCTGCACTGTAACGTTACGTACAGCAACCCAGCTCCTGTCACCATGTAGGAGCTGGCACTGCAGACACGCCAGTCTCCGGGGGCAGGCCGCAACTCCCGGCTCCCCCGGAGTGCCGAAAATGCAGGTCAGGGTGATTAGCCACGCCCCCTACCATGAAGCCACGCCCCATGCTGCACCGGGTACAAAAGAGGTGAGTGACGTCTCTGCTTGGAGGAGCACCTTCCAGCAGTTTGTGGGGAACTGCAGTTCTCACAGGGATCTGTTGCTATATCAGTACTTTGACCTGCAACTATAATCCTAGGCTGAATGGACTCACCCACTGCATGTACCTGGGCAACAGTCACTTTTAGCCTTGAGAGTCCTCCTGTTTTTTTAACCCAGTAGGGTCCACCCTCACACCTGTACTACTCACACTGGTACACCCTCACACCTCCCTTACTCCCACCTGTACTACTCACACTGGTACACCGTCACACCTCCCCTACTCCCACCTGTACTACTCACACTGATACACCCTCACACCTCCCCTACTCCCACCTATACTACTCACACTGGTACACCCTCACACCTCCCCTACTCCCACCTGTACTACTCACACTGGTACACCGTCACACCTCCCCTACTCCCACCTGTACTACTCACACTGGTACACCCTCACACCTCCCCTACTCCCACCTGTACTACTCACACTGGTAAACCCTCACACCTCCCCTACTCCCACCTGTACTACTCACACTGGTACACCCTCACACCTCCCCTACTCCCACCTGTACTACTCACACTGGTACACCCTCACACCTCCTCTACTCCCACCTGTACTACTCACACTGGTACACCCTCACACCTCCCCTACTCCCACCTGTACTACTCACACTGGTACACCCTCACACCTCCCCTACTCCCACCTGTACTACTCACACTGGTACACCGTCACACCTCCCCTACTCCCACCTGTACTACTCACACTGGTACACCGTCACACCTCCCCTACTCCCACCTGTACTACTCACACTGGTACACCGTCACACCTCCCCTACTCCCACCTGTACTACTCACACTGGTACACCCTCACACCTCCCCTACTCCCACCTGTACTACTCACACTGGTACACCCTCACACCTCCCCTACTTCCACCTGTACTCCTCACACTGGTACACCCGCACACCTACCCTACTCCCACCTGTACTACTCACACTGGTACACCCTCACACCTCCCCTACTCCCACCTGTACTACTCACACTGGTACACCCTCACACCTCCCCTACTCCCACCTATACTACTCACACTGGTACACCCTCACACCTCCCCTACTCCCACCTGTACTACTCACACTGGTACACCCTCACACCTCCCCTACTCCCACCTGTACTACTCACACTGGTACACCCTCACACCTCCCCTACTCCCACCTGTACTACTCACACTGGTACATCCTCACACCTCCCCTACTCCCAACTGTACTACTCACACTGGTACACCCTCACACCTCCCCTACTCCCAACTGTACTACTCACACTGGTACACCCTCACACCTCCCCTACTCCCACCTGTACTACTCACACTGGTACACCCTCACACCTCCCCTACTCCCACCTGTACTCCTCACACTGGTACACCCGCACACCTACCCTACTCCCACCTGTACTACTCACACTGGTACACCCTCACACCTCCCCTACTCCCACCTGTACTCCTCATACTGGTACACCCTCACATCTCCCCTACTCCCACCTGTACTACTCACACTGGTACACCGTCACACCTCCCCTACTCCCACCTGTACTACTCACACTGATACACCGTCACACCTCCCCTACTCCCACCTGTACTACTCACACTGGTACACCCTCACACCTCCCCTACTCCCACCTGTACAACTCACACTGGTACACCCTCACACCTACCCTACTCACACCTATACTACTCACACTGGTACACCCTCACACCTCCCCTACTCCCACCTGTACTACTCACACTGGTACACCCTCACACCTACCCTACTCCCACCTGTACTACTCACACTGGTACACCCTCACACATCCCCTACTCCCACCTGTACTACTCACACTGGTACACCCTCACACCTCCCCTACTCCCACCTGTACTACTCACACTGGTACACCCTCACACCTCCCCTACTCCCACCTGTACTACTCACACTGGTACACCCTCACACCTCCCCTACTCCCACCTATACTACTCACACTGGTACACCCTCACACCACCCCTACTTCCACCTGTACCACTCTCACTGGTACACCCTCACACCTACCTTACTCCCACCTGTACTACTCACACTGGTACACCCTCACACCTCCCCTACTCCCACCTATACTACTCACACTGGTACACCCTCATACCTCCCCTACTCCCACCTATACTACTCACACTGGTACACCCTCACACCTCCCCTACTCCCACCTGTACTACTCACACTGGTACACCCTCACACCTACCCTACTCCCACCTGTACTACTCACACTGGTACACCCTCACACCTACCCTACTCCTACCTGTACTACTCACACTGGTACACCCTCACACCTCCCCTACTCCCACCTGTACCACTCACACTGGTACACCCTCACACCTCCCCTACTCCCACCTGTACTACTCACACTGGTATACACTCACACCTCCCCTACTCCCACCTGTACTACTCACACTGGTACACCCTCACACCTGTACTACTCACACTGGTACACCCTCACACCTCCCCTACTCCCACCTATACTACTCACACTGGTACACCCTCACACCACCCCTACTCCCACCTGTACTACTCACACTGGTACACCCTCACACCTCCCCTACTCCCACCTGTACTACTCACACTGGTACACCCTCACACCACCCCTACTCCCACCTGTACTACTCACACTGGTACACCCTCACACCTCCCCTACTCCCACCTGTACTACTCACACTGGTACACCCTCACACCTACCCTACTCCCACCTGTACTACTCACACTGGTACACCCTCACACCTACCCTACTCCTACCTGTACTACTCACACTGGTACACCCTTACACCTCCCCTACTCCCACCTGTACCACTCACACTGGTACACCCTCACACCTCCCCTACTCCCACCTGTACTACTCACACTGGTATACACTCACACCTCCCCTACTCCCACCTGTACTACTCACACTGGTACACCCTCACACCTGTACTACTCACACTGGTACACCCTCACACCTCCCCTACTCCCACCTATACTACTCACACTGGTACACCCTCACACCACCCCTACTCCCACCTGTAC
Source organism: Pseudophryne corroboree (assembly GCF_028390025.1). Lineage (NCBI taxonomy): Eukaryota > Metazoa > Chordata > Amphibia > Anura > Myobatrachidae > Pseudophryne > Pseudophryne corroboree. The sequence goes on along the minus strand of NC_086449.1, from coordinate 822,214,321 downwards.
TACTCACACTGGTACACCCTCACACCTCCCCTACTCCCACCTGTACTACTCACACTGGTATACACTCACACCTCCCCTACTCCCACCTGTACTACTCACACTGGTACACCCTCACACCTCCCCTACTCCCACCTGTACTACTCACACTGGTACACCCTCACACCTCCCCTACTCCCACCTATACTACTCACACTGGTACACCCTCACACCACCCCTACTTCCACCTGTACCACTCTCACTGGTACACCCTCACACCTACCTTACTCCCACCTGTACTACTCACACTGGTACACCCTCACACCTCCCCTACTCCCACCTATACTACTCACACTGGTACACCCTCATACCTCCCCTACTCCCACCTATACTACTCACACTGGTACACCCTCACACCTACCCTACTCCCACCTGTACTACTCACACTGGTACACCCTCACACCTCCCCTACTCCCACCTGTACTACTCATACTGGTACACCCTCACATCTCCCCTACTCCTACCTGTACTACTCACACTGGTACACCCTCACACCTCCCCTACTCCCACCTGTACTACTCACACTGGTACACCCTCACACCTCCCCTACTCCCACCTGTACTACTCACACTGGTACACCCTCACACCTCCCCTACTCCCACCTGTACTACTCACACTGATACACCCTCACACCTACCCTACTCCCACCAGTACTACTCACACTGGTACACCCTCACACCTCCCCTACTCCCACCTGTACTACTCACACTGGTACACCCTCACACCTACCCTACTCCCACCTGTACTACTCACACTGGTACACCCTCACACCTACCCTACTCCCACCTGTACTACTCACACTGGTACACCCTCACACCTCCCCTACTCCCACCTGTACTACTCACACTGGTACACCCTCACACCTCCCCTACTCCCACCTGTACTACTCACACTGGTACTCCCTTACACCTCCCCTACTCCCACCTGTACTACTCACACTGGTACACCCTCACACCTCTCCTACTCCCACCTGTACCACTCACACTGGTACACCCTCACACCTCCCCTACTCCCACCTGTACTACTCACTGGTACATTCTCACACCTCCCCTACTCCCACCTGTACTACTCACACTGGTACACCCTCACACCTCCCCTACTCCCACCTGTACTACTCACACTGGTACACCCTCACACCTCCCCTACTCCCACCTGTACTACTCACACTGGTACACCCTCACACCTCCCCTACTCCCACCTGTACTACTCACACTGGTACACACTCACACCTCCCCTACTCCCACCTGTACCACTCACACTGGTACTCCCTTACACCTCCCCTACTCCCACCTATACTACTGACACTGGTACACCCTCACACCTGTACTACTCACACTGGTACACCCTCACACCTCCCCTACTCCCACCTATACTACTCACACTGGTACACCCTCACACCTCCCCTACTCCCACCTGTACTACTCACACTGGTATACACTCACACCTCCCCTACTCCCACCTGTACTACTCACACTGGTACACCCTCACACCTCCCCTACTCCCACCTGTACTACTCACACTGGTACACCCTCACACCTCCCCTACTCCCACCTGTACCATTCACACTGGTACACACTCACACCTCCCCTACTCCCACATGTACTACTCACACTGGTACACCCTCACACCTCCCCTACTCCCACCTATACTACTCACACTGGTACACCCTCACACCACCCCTACTTCCACCTGTACCACTCACACTGGTACACCCTCATACCTCCCCTACTCCCACCTGTACTACTCCATACTGGTACACCCTCACATCTCCCCTACTCCCACCTGTACTACTCACACTGGTACACCCTCACACCTCCCCTACTCCCACCTGTACTACTCACACTGGTACACCCTCACACCTCCCCTACTCCCACCTGTACTACTCACACTGGTACACCCTCACACCTCCCCTACTCCCACCTGTACTACTCACACTGGTACAGCCTCACACCACCCCTACTCCCACCTGCAGTACTCCCACTGGTACTCCCTCACACCTCCCCTACTCCCACCTATACTACTGACACTGGTACACCCTCACACCTGTACTACTCACACTGGTACACCCTCACACCTCCCCTACTCCCACCTATACTACTCACACTGGTACACCCTCACACCTCCCCTACTCCCACCTGTACTACTCACACTGGTACACCCTCACACCTCCCCTACTCCCACCTGTACTACTCACACTGGTACACCCTCACACCTCCCCTACTCCCACCTGTACTACTCACACTGGTACACCCTCACACCTCCCCTACTCCCACCTGTACTATTCACACTGGTACACCCTCTCACCTCCCCTACTCCCACCTTCCCTACTCCCACCTGTACCATTCCCACTGGTACACCCTCACACCTCCCCTACTCGAACCTGTACTACTCACACTGGTACACCCTCACACCTCCCCTACTCCCACCTGTACTACTCACACTGGTACACCCTCACACCTCCCCTACTCCCACCTGTACTACTCACACTGGTACACCCTCACACCTCCCCTACTCCCACCTGTACTACTCACACTGGTACACCCTCACACCTCCCCTACTCCCACCTGTACTACTCACACTGGTACACACTCACACCTCCCCTACTCCCACCTGTACTACTCACACTGGTACACCCTCACACCTCCCCTACTCCCACCTGTACTACTCACACTGGTACACCCTCCCACCTCCCCTACTCCCACCTTCCCTACTCCCACCTGTACCATTCCCACTGGTACACCCTCACACCTCCCCTACTCGAACCTGTACTACTCACACTGGTACACCCTCACACCTCCCCTACTCCCACCTGTACTACTCACACTGGTACACCCTCACACCTCCCCTACTCCCACCTATACTACTCACACTGGTACACCCTCACACCTCCCCTACTCCCACCTGTACCACTCACACTGGTACACCCTCACACCTCCCCTACTCCCACCTATACTACTCACACTGGTACACCCTCACACCTCCCCTACTCCCACCTATACTACTCACACTGGTACACCCTCACACCTCCCCTACTCCCACCTATACCACTCACACTGGTACACCCTCACACCTCCCCTACTCCCACCTGTACCACTCACACTGGTACACCCTCACACCTCCCCTACTCCCACCTGTACCACTCACACTGGTACACCCTCACACCTACCCTACTCCCACCTATACCGCTCACACTGGTACACCCTCACACCACCCCTACTCCCACCTGTACTACTCACACTGGTACACCCTCACACCTACCTTACTCCCACCTGTACTACTCACTCTGGTACACCCTCACACCTCCCCTACTCCCACCTGTACTACTCACACTGGTACACCCTCACACCTCCCCTACTCCCACCTATACTACTCACACTGGTACACCCTCACACCTCCCCTACTCCCACCTGTACTACTCACACTGGTACACCCTCACACCTACCTTACTCCCACCTGTACTACTCACACCTCTCCTACTCCCACCTGTACCACTCACACCTCCCCTACTCCTATCTGTAGTACTCACTCTGGTACACCCTCACACCTCCCCTACTCCCACCTGTACTACTCACACTGGTACACCCTCACACCTCCCCTACTCCCACCTGTACTACTCACACTGGTACACCCTCACACCTCCCCTACTCCCACCTATACTACTCATACTGGTACTCCCTCACACCTCCCCTACTCCCACCTGTACTACTCACACTGGTACACCCTCACACCTCCCCTACTCCTACCTGTACTACTCACACTGGTACACCCTAACACCTCCCCTACTCCCACCTGTACTACTCACACTGGTACACCCTCACACCTACCCTACTCCCACCTATACTAACTGGTATACCCTCACACCTACCCTACTCCCACGAGTACACCCTCACACCTCCCCTACTCCCACCTGTACTACTCACGCCAAAGAGTTCAATCTTTGTCTCATCAGATCAGAGAATTTTGTTTCTCATGGTCTGAGAGTCCTTTAGGTGCATTTTGGCAAATTCCAGGCAGGCTGCCTTGTGCTTTTTACTAAGGAGTGGTTTCCGTCTGGCCACTCTACGGTACAGGCCTGATTGGTGGATTGCTGCAGAGATGGTTGTCCTTCTGGAAGGTTCACATCTCTCCACAGAGGAATACTGTAGCTCTGACAGAGTGACCATTGGGTTCTTGGTCACCTCACTGACTATGGCCCCTCTCCCCCGATTGCTCAGTTTAGACGGCCGGCTTGCTCTAGGAAGAGTCCTGGTGGTCCCGAATTTCTTACATTTACGGATGATGGAGGCCACTGTGCTCATTGGGACCTTCAAAGCAGCAGATATTTTTCTGCACCCTTCCCCAGATTTGTGCCTGTATCGGAGGTCTACAGACAGTTCCTTTAACTTCATGCTTGGTCTGTGCTCAGACATGCACTGTCAAGTGTGGGACTTTATATAGACAGGTGTGTGCCTTTCCAAATCATGTCCAATCAACTGAATTTACCATAGGTGGACTCCAATTAAGCTGTAGGAACATCTCAAGGATGATCAGTGGAAATATGATGCACCTGAGCTCAATATTGAGCTTCATGGCAAAGGCTGTGAATACTTATGTACATGTGAGAATACTTATGTACATGTGATTTTTATTTTTTTATTTTTAATCAATTTGCAAAAAATCTCAATACTTTTTTCACGTTGTCATTATGGGGTATTGTGTGTAGAATTTTGAGGAAAAAAATTAATTTATTCCATTTTGGAATAAGGCTGTAACATAACAAAATGTGGAAAAAGTGAAGCGCGGTGGTACCTTTCCTGATGCACTGTAGGTAACACATTTGAAATAACAGTATGCAGGGCTGCCAAGAGAAATCCTGGGCCCCAGTACAAAAACTTCCTGGGCCCTCCTGCCCCAACTGGAGGGGGTATGACCACAGCATGCAGCGGCATGGTCACTCCTCTTTGGGGTGGTGTCTAGCACATCAGAAACACCCACTCATATGAGCATGGCATGCCTTCCAGCCAGGGCAGTAGAGAGCCTGGCTGGGCCCAGGTACTTTTCAGTGGGCATGGCCTAATGAAAGGAGGCATGGACCTGGGCCCCTCTATCAGACCTGGGCCCAGGTAATTTGTACCCTCTCCCCCCCTCTCTCGATGCCACTGACAGTATGATTTCCTTTCTGTCTTCCCAGCTGCATTGTGTTTGTGCCTCCTAGGTTTATGTCTCCCAGGATAGCGATGTTCAGAAACGAGCGTTCGCTGCCTGGCACAATGCCAGTCTCTTCCTCACTTACTGTAATCTGTTTCTGGGATCTATTGTCTGCAGTAACAATGCAGAAAATAAGAATTTACTTACCGATAATTCTATTTCTCTAACGTCCTAGTGGATGCTGGGGACTCCGTCAGGACCATGGGGAATAGCGGCTCCGCAGGAGACAGGGCACAAAAGCAAGCTTTTAGGATCACATGGTGTGTACTGGCTCCTCCCCCCATGACCCTCCTCCAAGCCTCAGTTAGGTTTTTGTGCCCGGCCGAGAAGGGTGCAATCTAGGTGGCTCTCTTAAAGAGTTGCTTAGAAAAAGTTTTTAGGTTCTTTATTTTCAGTGAGTCCTGCTGGCAACAGGCTCACTGCATCGAGGGACTTAGGGGAGAGATTTTCAACTCACCTGCGTGCAGGATGGATTGGATTCTTAGGCTACTGGACATAGCTCCAGAGGGAGTCGGAACACAGGGCTCGCCCTGGGGTTCGTCTCGGAGCCGCGCCGCCGACCCCCCTTGCAGATGCTGAAGATGAAGAGGTCCGGAACCAGGCGGCAGAAGACTCTCAGTCTTCATCAGGTAGCGCACAGCACTGCAGCTGTGCGCCATTGTTGTCAGCACACTTCACACAGCGGTCACGGAGGGTGCAGGGCGCTGGGGGGGGGGCGCCCTGGGCAGCAATGTATAATACCTGTATGGCGAAAAATACATCACATATAGCCCTTGAGGCTATATGGATGTATTTAACCCCTGCCAGATATCTAAAACTCCGGAGAAGAAGCCCGCCGAAAAGGGGGCGGGGCCTATTCTCCTCAGCACACAGCGCCATTTTCCCTCACAGAAAGGCTGGTGGGAAGGCTCCCATGCTCTCCCCTGCACTGCATTACAGAAACAGGGTTAAAACAGAGAGGGGGGGCACTGATTTGGCGATATGTATATATATTAAAATGCTATAAGGGAGGAACACTTATATAAAGGTTGTCCCTGGATAATTATAGCGTTTTGGTGTGTGCTGGCAAACTCTCCCTCTGTCTCCCCAAAGGGCTAGTGGGTCCTGTCCTCTATCAGAGCATTCCCTATGTGTGTGCTGTATGTCGGTACGTGTGTGTCGACATGTATGAGGAAAATATTGGTGAGGAGGCGGAGCAAATTGCCTGTAATGGTGATGTCACTCTCTAGGGAGTCGACACCGGAATGGATGGCTTATTTATGGAAATTACGTGACAATGTCAACACGCTGCAAGCCGGTTGACGACATGAGAGGGCTGGCGAACAAATTAGTATCTGTCCAGGCGTCTCAAACACCGTCAGGGGCTGTAAAATGCCCATTTACCTCAGTCGGTCGACACAGACCCAGACACGGACACTGATTTCAGTGTCGACGGTGAAGAAACAAACGTATTTTCTTTTAGGGCCACACGTTAAGGGCAATGAAGGAGGTGTTACATATTTCTGATACTCCAAGTACCACAAAAAAGGGTATTATGTGTGAGGTGAAAAAACTACCTGTAGTTTTTCCTGAATCAGATAAATTAAATGAAGTGTGTGATGATGCGTGGGTTTCCCCCGATAGAAAATTATTGGCGGTATACCCTTTCCCGCCAGAAGTTAAGGCGCGGTGGGAAACACCCCTCAGGGTGGATAAGGCGCTCACACGCTTATCAGAACAAGTGGCGGTACCATCTACGGATAGGGCCGTACTTAAGGAGCCAGCTGATAGGAGGCTGAAAAATATCCTAAAAAGTATACACACACATGCTGGTGTTATACTGCGACCAGCGATCGCCTCAGCCTGGATGTGCAGAGCTGAGGTGGCTTGGTCGGATTCCCTGACTAAAAATATTGATACCTTTGACAGGGACAGTATTTTATTGACTATAGAGCATTTAAAGGATGCATTTCTATATATGCGAGATGCGCAGAGGGATATTTGCACTCTGGCATCAAGAGTAAATGCGATGTCCATATCTGCAAGAAGATGTTTATGGACACGACAGTGGTCAGGTGATGCAGATTCCAAACGGCACAAAGATGTATTGCCGTATAAAGGGGAGGAGTTATTTGGGGTCGGTCCATGGGACCTGGTGGCCAGGGCAACTGCTGGAAAATCCACCGTTTTTTACCCTAAGTCACATCTCTGCAGAAAAAGACACCGTCTTTTCAGCCTCAGTCCTTTCGTCCCTATAAGAGTCATATCTGCCCAGGGATAGAGGAAAGGGAAGAAGACTGCAGCAGGCAGCCCATTCCCAGGAACAGAAGCCCTCCACCGCTTCTACCAAGTTCTCAGCATGACGCTGGGACCGTACAGGACCCCTGGATCCTACAAGTAGTATCCAAGGGGTACAGATTGGAATGTCGAGAGGTTTCCCCCCTCGCAGGTTCCTGTAGTCTGCTGTACCAATGTCTCCCTCCGACAGGGAGGCAGTATTGAAAACAATTCACAAGCTGTATTCCCAGCAGGTGATAATAAAATTACCCCTCCGACAACAAGGAAAGGGGTATTACTCCACACTATATGGTGGTACTGAAGGCTAGGTGAGACCTATTCTAAATCTGAAAAATTTGAACACTTACAAGGGTTCAAATCCAGATGGAGTCACTCAGAGCAGTGATAGCAAAGAACAAGGGGACTATATGGTGTCCCGGGACATCAGGGATGCTTACCTCCATGTCCCAAAAATTTGCCTTTTCTCACCAAGGGTACCTCAGGTTCGTGGTACAGAACTGTCACTATCAGTTTCAAGACGATGCCGTTGGATTGTCCAAGGCATCCCGGGTCCTTACCAAGGTAATGACCGAAAGGAGGATTCGTCTTCAAAGAAAATGGACGACCTCCTGATAAGAACAAGGTCCAGAGAACAGTTGGAGGTCGGAGTAGCACTATCTCAAGTAGTTCTACGACAGCACGGGTGGATTCTAAATATTCCAAAACCGCAGTTGTTCCGACGACACGTCTGCTGGTCCTAGGGATGATTCTGGACACAGTCCAGGAAAAGGTGTTTCTCCCAGAGGAGAAAGCCAGGGAGTTATCCGAGCTAATCGGGATCCTCCTAAAACCAGGAAAAGTGTCAGTGCATCATTGCACAAGAGTCCTGGTAAAAATGGGGGCTTATTACGAAGCGCTTCCATTCGGCAGATTTCACGCAAGAACTCTTCAGTGGGATCTGCTGGAAAAATGGTCCGGATCGCATCTTCAGATGCATCAGCGGATAACCCTATATCCAAGGACAAGGGTGTCTCTCCTGTGGTGATTACAGAGTGCTCATCTTCTAGAGGGCCGCAGATTCGGCATTCAGGATTGGATGCTGGTAACCACGGAGGCCAGCCTGAGAGGCTGGGGAGCAGTCACACAAGGAGTGTGATCAAGTCTGGAGAATTCTCTCCACATAAATATACTGGAGCTAAGAGCAAATTTATAATGCTCTAAGCTTAGCAAGACCTCTGCTTCAAGGTCAGCCGGTATTGATCCAGTGGGATAACATCACGGCAGTCGCCCACGTAAACAGAAAGGGCGGCACAAGAAGCAGGAGGGCAGTGGCAAAACTGCAAGGATTTTTCGCTAGGCGGAAAATCATGTGATAGCACTGTCAGCAGTGTTCATTCCGGGAGTGGACGACTGGGAAGCAGACTTCCTCAGCAGGCACGACCTCCACCCGGGAGAGTGGGAACTTCATCGGGAAGTTTTCCGCATGATTGTGAACCGTTGGGAAAGACCAAAGGTGGACATGATGGCGTCCCGCCCGAACAAAAAATGGGACAGGTATTGCGCCAGGTCACGAGACCTTCAGGTGATAGCTGTGGACGTCCTGGTAACACCGTGGGTGTAACAGTCGGTGTATGTGTTCCCTCCTCTGCTTCTCATAACCAAGGTATTGAGAATTATAAGACATAGAGGAGTAAGAACTATACTCGTGGCTCCGGATTGGCCAAGAGGGACTTGGTAACCGGAACTTCAAGAGATGCTCACAGAGGACTAAGGGCCTCGTGAGCTAAGAAGGGATTTGCTTTCAGCAAGTACCATGTCTGTTCCAAGAGGAACCGTGGCATCGGCCTTTAAGAAAGGACCTGCTCCAGCAGGGACCTTGTCTGTTCCAAGACTTACCGCGACTGCGTTTGACGGCATGGCGGTTTGAACGCCGGATCCTAAGGGAAAAGGCATTCCGGAAGAGGTCATACCTACCCTGGTCAAAGCCAGGAAGGAGGTGACCGCACAACGTTATCACCACATGTGGTAAAAATATGTTGCGTGGGTGAGGCCAGGAAGGCCCCACGAAAAAATTTCAACTAGGTCGATTTCTGCACTTCCTGCAAACAGGAGTGTCTATGAGCCTCAAATTGGGGTCCATTAAGGTTCAAGTTTCGGCCCTATAGACTTTCTTCCAGAAAGAATTGGCTTCAGTTCCTGAAGTCCAGACGTTGTCAAGGGAGTATTGCATATACAGCCCTTGTGTGCCTCCAGTGGCACCGTGGGATCTCAACGTAGTGTTGGGATTCCTCAAATCATATTGGTTTGAACCACTCAAATCTGTGGATTTGAAATATCTCACATGGAAAGTGACCATGCTGTTGGCCCTGGCCTCGGCCAGGCGATTGTCAAAATTGGCGGCTTTGTCTTACAAAAGCCCATATTTAATTTTCCATTCGGACAGGGCAGAACTGCGGACTCGTCCCCAGTTTCTTCCTAAGGTGGTGTCAGCGTTTCACCTGAAACAACCTATTGTGGTGCCTGCGGCTACTAGGGACTTGGAGGACTCCAAGTTGCTAGACGTTGTCAGGGCCCTGAAAATATATATATATATATAATTCCAGGACGGCTGGAGTCAGAAAGTCTGACTTGCTGTTTATATTGTAGGCACCCAAAAAGCTGGGTGCTCCTGCTTCTAAGCAGACTATTGCTCGTTGGATTTGTAGTACAATTCAGCTTGCACATTCTGTGGCAGGCCTGCCACAGCCAAAATCTGTAAATGCCCATTCCACAAGGAAGGTGGGCTCATCTTGGGCGGCTGCCCGAGGGGTCTCGGCTTTACAACTTTGCCGAGCAGCTACTTGGTCAGGGGCAAACACGTTTGCTAAATTCTACAAATTTGATACCCTGTCTGAGGAGGACCTGGAGTTCTCTCATTCGGTGCTGCAGAGTCATCCGCACTCTCCCGCCCGTTTGGGAGCTTTGGTATAATCCCCATGATCCTGACGGAGTCCCCAGCATCCACTAGGACGTTAGAGAAAATAAGATTTTACTTACCGATAAATCTATTTCTCATAGTCCGTAGTGGATGCTGGGCGCCCATCCCAAGTGCGGATTGTCTGCATTACTTGTACGTAGTTATTGTTACAAAAAATCGGGTTATTATTGTTGTGAGCCATCTTTTTTAGAGGCTACTTCATTGTTATCATACTGTTAACTGGGTTCAAATCACAAGTTGTACGGTGTGATTGGTGTGGCTGGTATGAGTCTTACCCGGGATTCAAGATCCTTCCTTATTGTGTACGCTCGTCCGGGCACAGTACCTAACTGAGGCTTGGAGGAGGGTCATGGGGGGAGGAGCCAGTACACACCATGTGATCCTAAAAGCTTGCTTTTGTGCCCTGTCTCCTGCGGAGCCGCTATTCCCCATGGTCCTGACGGAGTCCCCAGCATCCACTACGGACTATGAGAAATAGATTTATCGGTAAGTAAAATCTTATTTTCTCATAGTCCGTAGTGGATGCTGGGGACTCCGTAAGGACCATGGGGAATAGCGGCTCCGCAGGAGACTGGGCACATCTAAAGAAAGCTTTAGGACTATCTGGTGTGCACTGGCTCCTCCCCCTATGACCCAAGCCTCAGTTAGGATACTGTGCCCGGACGAGCGTACACAATAAGGAAGGATTTTGAATCCCGGGTAAGACTCATACCAGCCACACCAATCACACCGCATAACCTGTGATCTGAACCCAGTTAACAGCATGATAACAGAGGAGCCTCTGAAAGATGGCTCACAACAATAATAACCCGATTTTTGTAACAATAACTATGTACAAGTATTGCAGACAATCCGCACTTGGGATGGGCGCCCAGCATCCACTACGGACTACGAGAAATAGAATTATCGGTAAGTAAATTCTTATTTTCTCTAACGTCCTAAGTGGATGCTGGGGACTCCGTAAGGACCATGGGGATTATACCAAAGCTCCCAAACGGGCGGGAGAGTGCGGATGACTCTGCAGCACCAAATGAGAGAACTCCAGGTCCTCCTCAGCCAGGATATCAATTTTGTAGAATTTTACAAACGTATTTGCTCCTGACCAAGTAGCTGCTCGGCAAAGTTGTAAAGCCGAGACCCCTCGGGCAGCCGCCCAAGATGAGCCCACCTTCCTTGTGGAGTGGGCATTTACAGATTTTTGGCTGTGGCAGGCCTGCCACAGAATGTGCAAGCTGAATTGTACTACAAATCCAACGAGCAATAGTCTGCTTAGAAGCAGGAGCACCCAGCTTGTTGGGTGCACACAGGATAAACAGCGAGTCAGATTTCCTGACTCCAGCCGTCCTGGAAACATATATTTTCAGGGCACTGACAACGTCTAGCAACTTGGAGGCCTCCAAGTCCCTAGTAGCCGCAGGCACCACCAATAGGTTGGTTCAGGTGAGACGCTGAAACCACCTTGGGGAGAAACTGAGGACGAGTCCTCAATTCCGCCCTGTCCGAATGGAAAATCAGATAAGGGCTTTTTCAGGATAAAGCCGCCAATTCTGACACGCGCCTGGCCCAGGCCAGGGCCAACAGCATGACCACTTTCCATGTGAGATATTTTAACTCCACAGATTTAAGTGGTTCAAACCAATGTGACTTTTGGAACCCAAAACTACATTGAGATCCCAAAGTGCCACTGGAGGCACAAAAGGAGGCTGTATATGCAGTACCCCTTTTACAAACGTCTGAACTTCAGGGACTGAAGCTAGTTCTTTTTGGAAGAAAATTGACAGGGCCGAAATTTGAACCTTAATGGACCCCAATTTCAGGCCCATAGACACTCCTGTTTGCAGGAAATGTAGGAATCGACCCAGTTGAATTTCCTCCGTCGGGCCTTACTGGCCTCGCACCACGCAACATATTTTCGCCAATTGCAGTGATAATGTTTTTGCGGTTACATCCTTCCTGGCTTTGATCAGGATAGGGATGACTTCATCCGGAATGCCTTTTTTCCTTCAGGATCCGGCGTTCAACCGCCATGCCGTCAAACGCAGCCGCGGTAAGTCTTGGAACAGACAGGGTCCTTGCTGGAGCAGGTCCCTTCTTAGAGGTAGAGGCCACGGATCCTCCGTGAGCATCTCTTGAAGTTCCGGTTACCAAGTCCTTCTTGGCCAATCCGGAACCACGAATATAGTGCTTACTCCTCTCCATCTTATCAATCTCAGTACCTTGGGTATGAGAGGCAGAGGAGGGAACACATACCCTGACTGGTACACCCACGGTGTTACCAGAGCGTCTACAGCTTATTGCCTGAGGGTCCCTGGACCTGGCGCAATATCTGTCGAGTTTTTAATCATGTGGAAGACTTCTGGGTGAAGTCCCCACTCTCCCGGGTGGAGGTCGTGCTGAGGAAGTCTGCTTCCCAGTTGTCCACTCCCGGAATGAATACTGCTGACAGTGCTATCACATGATTTTCCGCCCAGCGAAGAATCCTTGCAGCTTCTGCCATTGCCCTCCTGCTTCTTGTGCCACCCTGTCTGTTTACGTGGGTGACTGCCGTGATGTTGTCCGACTGGATCAACACCGGCTGACCTTGAGGCAGAGGTCTTGCTAAGCTTAGAACATTGTAAATGTCCCTTAGCTTCAGGATATTTATGTGAAGTGATGTCTCCAGGCTTGACCATAAGCCCTAGATATTCCTTCCCTGTGTGACTGCTCCCCAGCCTCGCAGGCTGGCATCCGTGGTCACCAGGACCCAGTCCTGAATGCCTAATCTGCGGCCCTCTAGAAGATGAGCACTCTGCAACCACCACAGGAGGGACACCCTTGTCCTTGGTGACAGGGTTATCCGCTGATGCATCTGAAGATGCGATCCGGACCATTTGTCCAGCAGGTCCCACTGGAAAGTTCTTGCGTGGAATCTGCCGAATGGGATTGCTTCGTAGGAAGCCACCATTTTACCCAGAACCCTTGTGCATTGATGCACTGAGACTTGGCTCGGTTTTAGGAGGTTCCTGACTAGCTCGGATAACTCCCTGGCTTTCTCCTCCGGGAGAAACACCTTTTTCTGGACTGTGTCCAGGATCATCCCTAGGAACAGAAGACACGTCGTCGGAACCAGGTGCAATTTTGGAATATTGAGAATCCAATCGTGCTGCCGCAACACTACCTGAGATAGTGCTACACCGATCTCCAACTGTTCCCTGGATCTTACCCTTATCAGGGAATTGTCCAAGGAAGGGATAACTAAAATTCACTTCCTTCGAAGGAATATCATCATTTCGGCCATTACCTTGGTAAAGACCCGGGGTGCCGTGTACCATCCATACGGCAGCGTCTGAACTGATAGTGACAGTTCTGTACCATAAACCTGAGGTACCCTTGGTGAGAAGGGTAAATTTTGACATGAAGGTAAGCATCCCTGATGTCCCGAGACATCATGTAGTCCCCTTCTTCCAGGTTCGCAATCACTGCTCTGAGTGACTCAATCTTGAATTTGAACCTCTGTACGTAAGTGTTCAAAGATTTTAGATTTAGAATCGGTCTCACCGAGCCGTCCGGCTTCGGTACCACAACAGTGTGGAATAATACCCCGTTCCGTGTTGCAGGAGGGGTATCTTGATTATCACCTGCTGGGAATACAGCTTGTGAATGGCTTCCAAAACTGTCTCCCTGTCAGAAGGAGACATCGGTAAAGCCGACTTTAGGAAACGGCGAGGGGGAGACGTCTCGAATTCTAATTTGTACCCCTGAGATATCACCTGAAGGATCCAGGGGTCTACTTGCGAGTGAGCCCACTGCGCGCTGAAATTCATTGAGACGGGCCCCCCACCGTGCCTGATTCTGCTTGTAAAGCCCCAGCGTATACTGAGGGCTTGGCAGAGGCGGGAGAGGGTTTCTGTTCCTGGGAACTGGCTGATTTCTGCAGCCTTTTTCCTCTCCCTCTGTCACGGGGCAGAAATGAGGAACCTTTTGCCCGCTTGTCCACGAAAAGACTGCGCCTGATAATACGGCGTCTTCTCATGTTGAGAGGCGACCTGGGGTACAAACGTGGAATTCCCAGCTGTTGCCGTGGCCACCAGGTCTGAAAGACCGACCCCAAATAACTCCTCCCTTAATAAAGCAATACTTCCAAATACCGTTTGGAATACGCATCACCTGACCACTGACGTGTCCATAACCCTCTACTGGTAGAAATGGACAACGCGCTTAGACTTGATGCCAGTCGGCAAATATTCCACTGTGCATCACGCATATATAAAAATGCATCTTTTAAATGCTCTATAGGCAAAAATATACTGTCCCTATCTAGGGTATCAATATTTTCAGTCAGGGAATCCGACCACGCCAACCCAGCACTGCACATCCAGGCTGAGGCGATTGCTGGTCGCAGTATAACACCAGTATGTGTGTAAATACCTTTTAGGATACCCTCCTGCTTTCTATCAGCAGGATCCTTAAGGGCGGCCATCTCAGGCGAAGGTAGAGCCCTTACAAGCGTGTGAGCGCTTTATCCCCCCTAGGGGGTGTTTCCCAACGCACCCTAACCTCTGGCGGGAAAGGATATAATGCCAATAACATTTTAGAAATTATCCGTTGTTATCGGGGGAAAACCACGCATCATCACACACCTCATTTAATTTCTCAGATTCAGGAAAACTACAGGTAGTTTTTTCTCACCGAACATAATACCCCTTTTTTTGGTGGTACTCGTGTTATCAGAAATGTGTAAAACATTTTTCATTGCCTCAATCATGTAACGTGTGGCCCTACTGGAAGTCACATTCGTCTCTTCACCGTCGACACTGGAGTCAGTATCCGTGTCGGCGTCTATATCTGCCATCTGAGGTAACGGGCGCTTTAGAGCCCCTGACGGCCTATGAGACGTCTGGACAGGCACAAGCTGAGTAGCCGGCTGTCTCATGTCAACCACTGTCTTTTATACAGAGCTGACACTGTCACGTAATTCCTTCCAACAGTTCATCCACTCAGGTGTCGACCCCCTAGGGGGTGACATCACTATTACAGGCAATCTGCTCCGTCTCCACATCCTTTTTCTCCTCATACATGTCGACACAAAAGTACCGACATACAGCACACACACAGGGAATGCTCTGATAGAGGACAGGACCCCACTAGCCCTTTGGGGAGACAGAGGGAGAGTTTGCCAGAACACACCAGAGCGCTATATATATACAGGGATAACCTTATATAAGTGTTTTTCCCCTTATTGCTGCTGTATAGTTAATACTGCGCCTAATTAGTGCCCCCCTCTCTTTTTTTAACCCTTTCTGTAGTGTAGTGACTGCAGGGGAGAGCCAGGGGAGCTTCCCTCCAACGGAGCTGTGAGGGAAAATGGCGCCAGTGTGCTGAGGAGATAGGCTCCGCCCCTTTTTCGCAGACTTTTCTCCTGCTTTTTTATGGATTCTGGCAGGGGTTAAATGCATCCATATAGCCCAGGAGCTATATGTGATGCATTTTTTTTGCCATCCAAGGTGTTTTTATTGCGTCTCAGGGCGCCCCCCCCCAGCGCCCTGCACCCTCAGTGACCGAAGTGTGAAGTGTGCTGAGAGCAATGGCGCACAGCTGCAGTGCTGTGCGCTACCTTGTTGAAGACAGGAACGTCTTCTGCCGCCGATTTTCCGGACCTCTTCTGCCTTCTGGCTCTGTAAGGGGGCCGGCGGCGCGGCTCTGGGACCCATCCATGGCTGGGCCTGTGATCGTCCCTCTGGAGCTAATGTCCAGTAGCCTAAGAAGCCCAATCCACTCTGCACGCAGGTGAGTTCGCTTCTTCTCCCCTTAGTCCCTCGATGCAGTGAGCCTGTTGCCAGCAGGTCTCACTGAAAATAAAAAACCTAAAACTAAACTTTTCACTAAGCAGCTCAGGAGAGCCCCTAGTGTGCACCCTTCTCGTTCGGGCACAGAGATCTAACTGAGGCTTGGAGGAGGGTCATAGGGGGAGGAGCCAGTGCACACCAGGTAGTCCTAAAGCTTTCTTTAGATGTGCCCAGTCTCCTGCGGAGCCGCTATTCCCCATGGTCCTTACGGAGTCCCCAGCATCCACTTAGGACGTTAGAGAAATAATGTGTAACAATTACTTTCTCTGCATTCGCATGCACACCATAGTAACAGTACACACTGCAGTGGCGCACGCAGGGGGGGTTGCTGAGTACCCAGAAACCCCCCTGACCAACCAAATTATTTTTTCTGAGACGGAGACAGCTGTGTCTCCATCTCAGATTAAACGCGAATGCGACCGCTACTGCGGTCACTGCTGCTGCACGGAGCTCTCATTGGCAGAGATCAGGCTGCTGAAAAAAGTGTGGAAATTGCTGCTCCCGCTCCCGTTCCTCACATTCTGCTATGACACGGCCCCTGGTGAGTGTGTGTGTGTCATAGTAAATATCTATTTTAATAGACACAATACAGTAGTGTCTGTGTGTGTCTGTATATATATATATCTCCTATATATTTGCCTTAATCTGTGACTCTGTGCCCTTTACGCTGGGCGGAGTCACAGAGCTGGGCGGAGTCAACTGCATCTGCTGCAGGGAGCTACCCCATACCCAGTGCCAGCAGCAGTCAGGTGCAAGACCCTACATTACAGTATAGGAGGTGAGGATGGCCACTAGCTGCCGGCTGCTGTGCCTGTCCTCCCCCCCCCCCCAATCACCTGTGACAGCGGGTCCTGAAAAGGGGGCGGAGCTACGGCGTCACGAGGGGGCGGAGCTACACGGGACCAGACACCTGACAGTGGTGGAATCAGCATTGCAGTGACGGTTGGTGACGGCCAGCCAGACTTGGTAAGTGGAGGGTGAGAGAGAAATGTGTGTGTGTGTGTGTGTGTGTGTGTGTGTGTGTGTGTGTGTGTGTGTGTGTGTAGTGGGGGTGTGTGTGTGTGTGTGTGTGTGTGTGTGTGTGTGTGTGTGTATATGGTGGGGTGTGTGTGTTTGTGTATATGGTGGGGTGTGTGTGTTTGTGTATATGGTGGGGTGTGTGTGTTTGTATATATGTGTGAATTGTGTGTGTGTGAGGTATGTCTGTGTGTGCGCACTTTATGGACACCACTGCTGGGGGGGCCATTACATGCAAGGACACTACTAATATAGGGGGGGCATTACGTATAAGGACGCTACTAATATAGGGGGGGCATTACGTATAAGGACGCTACTAATATAGGGGGGGCATTACGTATAAGGACGCTACTACTATAGGGGGGGCATTACGTATAAGGACGCTACTACTATAGGGGGGCATTACGTATAAGGACGCTACTACTATGGGGGGGCATTACGTATAAGGACGCTACTACTATAGGGGGGGCATTACGTATAAGGACGCTACTACTATAGGGGGGGCATTACGTATAAGGACGCTACTACTATAGGGGGGGCATTACGTATAAGGATGCTACTACTATAGGGGGGGCATTACGTATAAGGATGCTACTACTATAGGGGGGGCATTACGTATAAGGATGCTACTACTATGGGGGGCATTACGTATAAGGAGGCTACTACTATAGGGGGACATTACGTATAAGGACGCTACTACTATAGGGGGACATTACGTATAAGGACGCTACTACTATAGGGGGGCATTACGTATAAGGACGCTACTACTATAGGGGGACATTACGTATAAGGAGGCTACTACTATAGGGGGACATTACGTATAAGGACGCTACTACTATAGGGGGACATTACGTATAAGGACGCTACTACTATAGGGGGGCATTACGTATAAGGACGCTACTACTATAGGGGGACATTACGTATAAGGACGCTACTACTATAGGGGGACATTACGTATAAGGACGCTACTACTATAGGGGGACATTACGTATAAGGACGCTACTACTATAGGGGGGCATTACGTATAAGGACGCTACTACTATAGGGGGACATTACGTATAAGGAGGCTACTACTATAGGGGGGCATTACGTATAAGGAGGCTACTAATACTGGGGGGCATTACATATAAGGACGCTACTACTGGGGGGGGCATTACGTATAAGGACTCTATTACTTCTGGGGGGCATTATGTATAAGGACGGTGCTACTACTACTGGGGGGGCATTATGTATAAGGATGCTACTACTACTGGGGGGCATTATGTATAAGGACGGTACTACTACTGGGGGGGCATTATGTATTAGGACGCTACTACTATTGGGGGGGCATTATGTATAAGGACGCTACTACTACTGGGGGGGCATTATGTATAAGGACGCTACTATTACTGTTGGGGGGCATTACATATAACTGCTACTACTACTGGGGAGGCATTATGTATAAGGACACTACTACTATTGGGGGGGCATTATGTATAAGGATGCTACTACTACTGGGGGGGCATTATGTATAAGGATGCTACTACTACTGGGGGGGCATTATGTATAAGGATGCTACTACTACTGGGGGGGCATTATGTATAAGGATGCTACTACTACTGGGGGGGCATTATGTATAAGGATGCTACTACTACTGGGGGGGCATTATGTATAAGGATGCTACTACTACTGGGGGGGCATTATGTATAAGGATGCTACTACTACTGGGGGGGCATTATGTATAAGGATGCTACTACTACTGGGGGGGCATTATGTATAAGGATGCTACTACTACTGGGGAGGCATTATGTATAAGGACACTACTACTATTGGGGGGGCATTACGTATATGGACGCTACTACTACGGGTGGGGCATTACGTATAAGGACGCTACTACTACGGGTGGGGCATTACGTATAAGATGAATAAGATTGTGCTACATTGTGGCGTAATTTTAAATGGGGGTACTATTGTGTGGCCATGCCCCTTAGTTGTGAGACCACACCACTTTTCCCGATGCACAACAAAGGAATATGGGAGGGCGCAAAATTCATAGTTTGCAGGGGGGTGCCGAACACCCTAGCACCGGCCCTGGCCACCAGTAGCAAAAGTACACCACGGCCACTGACACTATCTGCAGGGAGGGGAACAGCGCTGATATGGAGGGTACTTGCAGGCAGCGAGTCGCCGCCCGCAGCTCCTCTCCCACCTACACACCATACCTGCCGCCTGACACCCACACCCCAGGGAGAGGGCGCTAGCTCAGGCACCACTAGATCAGCATCTGCAGCATACAGACAAGGGCTGCCATGCTCAGCGGCAAGCGGTGCGGAGCATGTACAGCGGGACAGCGCCAGGACGGGACACGCACTAATCAACATTGCTGCTGGGCCGGAGCTCCATCCGTCTGCAGCCTAAGGACGCGCGCCGCACCTCTCCAGGGAAACACCATGCCTGCCTGCCCACAGGGCTCCGGACGCTTACCTATGCTCCGCGATCACAGCAGCTGACGCTGCCAGGCAGGATGGAGGAATGACGCCCGTCAGACGGGGCGGACAGTGTGCGGCGGAACGGGGCCAGGAAGGAATGCTGACCACGACCCATTGCTGCTGGGTCTGAGCTCCCTCCCTCTGCAGTCACCATCTCACAGCAGCAGCCTGGAGGTTAGTGGCCACCACGACCCGCACATCCTTACCTCACACATACCTCACACATACCTCACACATACCTCACATATACCTCACATATACCTCACATACCTCACACATGAGAGCAAAGGTACACACACTGTGACATCACACCTGTAGCCCACCCCTATATCTGCTAAGTACTCCCTATGCCCTGTCACCCTCATCCTGCTCTCTAACTGCCTGTCTGTGTACTGGCCCTCACCCTTCTTACACCATCACCAACCCTCACTAACTACCACAGAGACTATGTGCACTGACATCTACCCCTCCACCACCTGCAGCGCCCCTGGACCCCTCCCCATCCCCTGCAAACCCCCGCACCTGCCCCTCCACCACCCGTGGCACCTCCACCCAATGCGCCTTCGGACCCCCTACCCCACCCGCAGTGTCTTCCAAACCCCTCCCCCATCTGCAGCAGCCCCTCCCCCATCCGCCACACCCCGCATCTGGCTCTCCCCCGCCCTCTGCACCTTTGGATCCCCTACCCCACCCACGCAGCAGGCCCTTCCCAATCCGCATCGCCTACACCATTCGCAACAGCACCGCACCCGCCACTCCCCCACCCACGTTACGCCCGCATCCACCCCTCCCCCACCCACCGCGCCCCCTGGACACCTCCCCCATCCACTGCACACCCGCACCCACCGCTTCCCCATCTGCAGCGCCTTCGGAACCCCTCCTCCATCCGCAACAGCCCTGCAGCTGCCATCCCCCACCTGCGACACCCCTGCTCCTACCCCACCCACAGCGCCTTCATACCCCCTCCCCCATCCGCGGTCCCCACTACCCAAACCCCTTCCTGTTGCAAGGGACTACGCCCCCTTCACCATCGGACGCCCTATCATTGTGCAATATTCAAACACTAACAAAATTAGGAATGCAGGGAATACTCCATATATTGAACCCCAGAAAGGCGTGCAGGGGTTAAGGGGGCGTAGCCCCTTCCGACGGTGTGAAGAGCGCCCGTAGGGCGCGATGAAGCACCTAGTATATATATATATATATATCACACACCGCATACCCATCATATTGTAACATCACACACTGCACACCCATAACACTGCAACATCACACACCGCACACCCATCACACTGTAACATCACACACCGCACACCCATCATACTGTAACATCACACACCGCACACCCATCACACTGTAACATCACACACCGCACACCCATCATACTGTAACATCACACACCGCACACCCATCATACTGTAACATCACACACCGCACACCCATCACACTGTAACATCACACACCGCACACCCATCATACTGTAACATCACACACCGCACACCCATCACACTGTAACATCACACACCGCACACCCATCATACTGTAACATCACACACCGCACACCCATCACGCTGTAACATCACACACCACACACCCATCACACTGTAACATCACACACCGCACACCCATCATACTGTAACATCACACACCGCACACCCATCACACTGTAACATCACACACCGCACACCCATCATACTGTAACATCACACACCGCACACCCATCACGCTGTAACATCACACACCGCACACCCATCATACTGTAATATCACACACCGCACATCTATCACACTGTAACATCACGCACCGCACACCAATCATACTGTAACATCATACACTGCACACCCATCACACTGTAACATCACACACCGCACACCCATCACACTGTAACATCATACACTGCACACCCATCACACTGTAACATCACACACGGCACACCCATCATACTGTAACATCACACACCGCACACCCATCACACTGTAACATCACACACCGCACACCCATCATACTGTAACATCACACACCGCACACCCATCACACTGTAACATCACACACCGCACACCCATCACACTGTAACATCACACACCGCACACCCATCACACTATAACATCACACACCGCACACCCATCATACTGTAACATCACACACCGCACACCCATCACACTGTAACATCACACACCGCACACCCGTCACACTGTAACATCACACACCGCACACCCATCACACTGTAACATCACACACCGCACACCCATCACACTGTAACATCACACACCGCACACCCATCATACTGTAGCATCACACACCGCACACCCATCACACTGTAACATCACACACCGCACACCCATCATACTGTAACATCACACAGCGCACACCCATCACGCTGTAACATCACACACCGCACACCCATCATACTGTAACATCACACACCGCACACCCATCACACTGTAACATCACACACGGCACACCCATCATACTGTAACATCACACACCGCACACCCATCACGCTGTAACATCACACACCACACACCCATCACACTGTAACATCACACACCGCACACCCATCATACTGTAACATCACACACTGCACACCCATCATACTGTAACATCACACACCGCACACCAATCACACTGTAACATCACACACCGCACACCCATCACGCTGTAACATCACACACCACACACCCATCACACTGTAACATCACACACCGCACACCCATCACGCTGTAACATCACACACTGCACACCCATCATACTGTAACATCACACACCGCACACCCATCACACTGTAACATCACACACCGCACACCCATCATACTGTAATATCACACACCGTACACCCATCATACTGTAACATCACACACCGAACACCCATCACACTGTAACATCACACACCACACACCCATCACACTGTAACATCACACACCGCACATCTATCACACTGTAACATCACACACCGCACACCCATCACGCTGTAACATCACACACCACACACCCATCACACTGTAACATCACACACCGCACACCCATCACACTGTAACATCACACACCGCACACCCATCATACTGTAACATCACACACCGCACACCCATCATACTGTAACATCACACACCGCACACCCGTCACACTGTAACATCACACACCGCACACCCATCACGCTGTAACATCACACACCACACACCCATCACACTGTAACATCACACACCGCACACCCATCACACTGTAACATCACACACCGCACACCCATCACGCTGTAACATCACACACCACACACCCATCACACTGTAACATCACACACTGCACACCCATCACGCTGTAACATCACACACCACACACCCATCACACTGTAACATCACACACCGCACACCCATCACACTGTAACATCACACACCACACACCCATCACGCTGTAACATCACACACCACACACCCATCACACTGTAACATCACACACCGCACACCCATCACACTGTAACATCACACACCGCACACCCATCATACTGTAACATCACACACCGCACACCCATCATACTGTAACATCACACAGCGCACACCCATCACACTGTAACATCACACAGCGCACACCCATCACACTGTAACATCACACACCGCACACCCATCACACTGTAATATCACACACCGCACATCTATCACACTGTAACATCACACAGCGCACACCCATCATACTGTAATATCACACACCGCACACCCATCACACTGTAACATCACACACCGCACACCAATCACACTGTAACATCACACACCGCACACCCATCACACTGTAATATCACACACCGCACATCTATCACACTGTAACATCACACAGCGCACACCCATCATACTGTAATATCACACACCGCACACCCATCACACTGTAACATCACACACCGCACACCCATCACACTGTAACATCACACACCGCACATCTATCACACTGTAACATCACACACCGCACACCCATCACACTGTAACATCATACACTGCACACCCATCACACTGTAACATCACACACCGCACATCTATCACACTGTAACATCACACACCGCACATCTATCACACTGTAACATCACACACCGCACATCTATCACACTGTAACATCACACACCGCACATCTATCACACTGTAACATCACACACCGCACACCCATCATACTGTAACATCACACACCGCACATCTATCACACTGTAACATCACACACCGCACATCTATCACACTGTAACATCACACACCGCACATCTATCACACTGTAACATCACACACCGCACATCTATCACACTGTAACATCACACACCGCACACCCATCATACTGTAACATCACACACTGCACACCCATCACACTGTAACATCACACACTGCACACCAATCACACTGTAATATCACACACTGCACACCCATCACACTGTAACATCACACACTGCACACCAATCACACTGTAACATCACACACCGCACACCCATCACACTGTAACATCACCCACCGCACACCCATCACACTGTAACATCACACACGGCACACCCATCACACTGTAACATCACACACCGCACACTCATCACGCTGTAACATCACACACCGCACACCCATCACACTATAACATCACACACCGCACACCCATCATACTGTAACATCACACACCGCACACCAATCACACTGTAACATCACACACCGCACACCCATCACACTGTAACATCACACACCGCACACCCATCACACTGTAATATCACACACCGCACATCTATCACACTGTAACATCACACACCGCACACCCATCATACTGTAATATCACACACCGCACATCTATCAAACTGTAACATCACACACCGCACACCCATCACACTATAACATCACACACCGCACACCCATCATACTGTAACATCACACACCGCACACCAATCACACTGTAACATCACACACCGCACACACATCACACTGTAACATCACACACCGCACACCCATCATACTGTAACATCACACACCGCACACCAATCACACTGTAACATCACACACCGCACACCCATCACACTGTAACATCACACACCGCACACCCATCACACTGTAACATCACACACCGCACACCCATCACGCTGTAACATCACACACCGCCAGAGGCGTAACTAGGGTTTTTGGAGCCCAGGGCAAGATGGAAAATGGCGCCCCCCCCCCTTAAAAAATAAAACTAAAAGAAGCATGTGCGCGCGCCGAAAAATGGGCGTGGCCACACAACAGAAGGGGTGTGCCAGTTACATTGCCCCACGGTGCCAGATACATGCCCCACTCAGTGCCAGTTACATTGCCCCACTCAGTGCCAGTTACATTGCCCCACTCAGTGCCAGTTACATTGCCCCACTCAGTGCCGGATACAATGCCCCACTCAGTGCCGGATACAATGCCCCACTCAGTGCCGGATACAATGCCCCACTCAGTGTCGGATACAATGCCCCACTCAGTGCCGGATACAATGCCCCACTCAGTGCCGGATACAATGCCCCACTCAGTGCCGGATACAATGCCCCACTCAGTGCCGGATACAATGCCCCACTCAGTGTCGGATACAATGCCCCACTCAGTGTCGGATACAATGCCCCACTCAGTGCCGGATACAATGCCCCACTCAGTGCCGGATACAATGCCCCACAGTGCCGGATACATTGCCCCACTCAGTACCAGTTACATTGCCCCACAGTGCCAGTTACATGCCCCACAGTGCCGGATACAATGCCCCACAGTGCCGGATACAATGCCCCACAGTGCCAGTTACATGCCCCACAGTGCCAGTTACATTGCCCCACAGTGCTGGATACATGCCCCACAGTGCTGGATACATGCCCCACAGTGCCAGTTACAGTGCCCCACAGTGCTGGATACAATGCCCCACAGTGCCAGCCCCCCCCCCCCCCGTGCCGCCGCCGGACCCCCGTCACTCACCTGTGAGGGGAGGAGAGCGCAGCGCCTCTCCTTTCCCTCGCCGCTCCAGGTCTCCGGACGCCGGCGGCTAGCCAATCAGAGCTCGCGGACCGGCAGCCAATCATGTGATAGCACTGTCAGCAGTGTTCATTCCGGGAGTGGACAACTGGGAAGCAGACTTCCTCAGCAGGCACAACCTCCACCCGGGAGAGTGGGAACTTCATCGGGAAGTCTTCCACATGATTGTGAACCGTTGGAAAAGACCAAAGGTGGACATGATGGCGTCCCGCCTGAACAAAAAACTGGACAAGTATTGCGCCAGGTCAAAAGACCCTCAAGCAATAGCTGTGGACGTTTCTGGTAACACCGTGGGTGTACCAGTCGGTGTATGTCTTCCCTCCTCTGCTTCTCATACCCAAGGTATTGAGAATTATAAGACGTAGAGGAGTAAGAACTATACTCTTGGCTCCGGATTGGCCAAGAAGGACTTGGTACCCGGAACTTCAAGAGATGCTCACAGAGGACTCATGGCCTCTGCCGCTAAGAAGGGACTTGCTTCAGCAAGTACCATGTCTGTTCCAAGACTTACCGCGGCTGCGTTTGACGGCATGGCGGTTAAACGCCGGATCCTAAGGGAAAAAGGCATTCCGGAAGAGGTCATTCCTACCCTGGTCAAAGCCAGGAAGGAGGTGACCGCACAACATTATCACCACATGTGGCGAAAATATGTTGCGTGGTGTGAGGCCAGGAAGGCCCCATGAAGAAATTTCAACTCGGTCGTTTCCTGCATTTCCTGCAAACAGGAGTGTCTATGGGCCTCAAATTGGGGTCCATTAAGGTTCAAATTTCGGCCCTGTCGATTTTCTTCCAGAAAGAATTGGCTTCAGTTCCTGAAGTCCAGAAGTTTGTCAAGGGAGTACTGCATATACAACCCCCTTTTGTGCCTCCAGTGGCACTGTGGGATCTCAACGTAGTTCTGGGATTCCTAAAATCACATTGGTTTAAACCGCTCAAATCTGTGGATTTGAAATATCTCACAGGGAAAGTGACCATGCTGTTGGCCCTGGCCTCGGCCAGGCGAGTGTCAGAATTGGCGGCGTTTGTCTCAAAAAAGCCCATATCTGATTGTCCATTCGGACAGGGCAGAGCTGCGGACTCATCCCCAGTTTCTCCCTAAGGTGGTGTCAGTGTTTCACCTGAACCAGCTTATTGTGGTACCTGCGGCTACTAGGGACTTGGAGGACTCCAAGTTGCTAGATGTTGTCAGGGCCCTGAAAATATAGTTTCCAGGACGGCTGGAGTCAGGAAAACTGACTTGCTGTTATCCTGTATGCACCCAACAAACTGGGTGCTCTTGCTTCTAAGCAGACGATTGCTAGTTGGATGTGTAGTACAAATCAGCTTGCACATTCTGTGGCAGGCCTGCCACAGCCAAAATATGTAAATGCCCATTCCACAAGGAAGGTGGGCTCATCTTGGGCGGCTGCCCGAGGGGTCTCGGCTTTACAACTTTGCCGAGCTGATACTTGGTAGGGGCACACCCTGACTGAGGAGGACCTGGAGTTCTCTCATTCGGTGCTGCAGAGTCATCCGCACTCTCCCGCCCGTTTGGGAGCTTTGGTATAATCCCCATGGTCCTGACGGAGTCCCCAGCATCCACTTAGGACGTTAGAGAAAATAAGAATTTACTTACCGATAATTCTATTTCTCGTAGTCCGTAGTGGATGCTGGGCGCCCATCCCAAGTGCGGATTGTCTGCAATATTTGTACATAGTTATTGTTACAAAAATCGGGTTATTGTTGTTGTGAGCCATCTTTTCAGAGGCTCCGCTGTTATCATGCTGTTAACTGGGTTCAGATCACAGGTTGTACAGTGTGATTGGTGTGGCTGGTATGAGTCTTACCCGGGATTCAAAATCCTTCCTTGTTGTGTACGCTCGTCCGGGCACAGTATCCTAACTGAGGCTTGGAGGAGGGTCATAGGGGGAGGAGCCAGTGCACACCACCTGATCCTAAAGCTTTTACTTTTGTGCCCTGTCTCCTGCGGAGCCGCTAATCCCCATGGTCCTGACGGAGTCCCCAGCATCCACTACGGACTACGAGAAATAGAATTATCGGTAAGTAAATTCTTATTTTTTTTTTTTATATCATTAATTATCATCTCTATACTAGCAGACGCAGTACGGTAGTCCACGGCTGTAGCTACCTCTGTGTCGTCAGTCACTCGTCATCCATAAGTATACTAGTATCCATCCATCTCCATTGTTTACCTGAGGTGCCTTTTAGTTGTGCCTATTAAAATATGGAGAACAAAAATGTTGAGGTTCCAAAAATAGGGAAAGATCAAGATCCACTTCCACCTCGTGCTGAAGCTGCTGCCACTAGTCATGGCGAGACGATGAAATTCCATCAACGTCGTCTGCCAAGGCCGATGCCCAATGTCATAGTACAGAGCATGTAAAATCCAAAACACAAAAGATCAGTAAAAAAAGGACTCAAAAATCTAAATTAAAATCGTCGGAGGAGAAGCGTAAACTTGCCAATATGCCATTTACCACACGGAGTGGCAAAGAACGGCTGAGGCCCTGGCCTATGTTCATGGCTAGTGGTTCAGCTTCACATGAGGATGGAAGCACTCAGCCTCTCGCTAGAAAAATGAAAAGACTTTAGCTGGCAAAAGCACAGCAAAGAACTGTGCGTTCTTCGAAATCACAAATCCACAAGGAGAGTCCAATTGTGTCGTTTGCGATGACTGACCTTCCCAACACTGGACGTGAAGAGCATGCGCCTTCCACCATTTGCACGCCCCCTGCAAGTGCTGGAAGGAGCACCCGCAGTCCAGTTCCTGATAGTCAGATTGAAGATGTCAGTGCTGAAGTACACCAGGATGAGGAGGATATGGGTGTTGCTGGCGCTGGGGAGGAAATTGACAAGGAGGATTCTGATGGTGAGGTGGTTTGTTTAAGTCAGGCACCCGGGGAGACACCTGTTGTCCGTGGGAGGAATATGGCCATTGACATGCCTGGTGAAAATACCAAAAAAATCAGCTCTTCGGTGTGGAAGTATTTCAACAGAAATGCGGACAACAGGTGTCAAGCCGTGTGTTGCCTTTGTCAAGCTGTAATAAGTAGGGGTAAGGACGTTAACCACCTCGGAACATCCTCCCTTATACGTCACCTGCAGCGCATTCATCATAAGTCAGTGACAAGTTCAAAAGCTTTGGGCGACAGCGGAAGCAGTCCACTGACCAGTAAATCCCTTCCTCTTGTAACCAAGCTCACGCAAACCACCCCACCAACTCCCTCAGTGTCAATTTCCTCCTTCCCCAGGAATGCCAATAGTCCTGCAGGCCATGTCACTGGCAATTCTGACGAGTCCTCTCCTGCCTGGGATTCCTCCGATGCATCCTTGAGTGTAACGCCTACTGCTGCTGGCGCTGCTGTTGTTGCTGCTGGGAGTCGATGGTCATCCCAGAGGGGAAGTCGTAAGACCACTTTTACTACTTCCACCAAGCAATTGACTGTCCAACAGTCCTTTGCGAGGAAGATGAAATATCACAGCAGTCATCCTGCTGCAAAGCGGATAACTGAGTCCTTGGCATCCTGGGCGGTGAGAAACGTGGTTCCGGTATCCATCGTTACTTCAGAGCCAACTATAGACTTGATTGAGGTACTGTGTCCCCAGTACCAAATACCATCTAGGTTCCATTTCTCTAGGCAGGCGATACCGAAAATGTACACAGACCTCAGAAAAAGACTCACCAGTGTCCTAAAAAATGCAGTTGTACACAATGTCCACTTAACCACGGACATGTGGACAAGTGGAGCAGGGCAGACTCAGGACTATATGACTGTGACAGCCCACTGGGTAGATGTATTGACTCCCGCCGCAAGAACAGCAGCGGCGGCACCAGTAGCAGCATCTCGCAAACGCCAACTCTTTCCTAGGCAGGCTACGCTTTGTATCACCGCTTTCCAGAATACGCACACAGCTGAAAACCTCTTACGGCAACTGAGGAAGATCATCGCAGAATGGCTTACCCCAATTGGACTCTCCTGTGGATTTGTGGCATCGGACAAAGCCAGCAATATTGTGCGTGCATTACATCTGGGCAAATTCCAGCACGTCCCATGTTTTGCACATACCTTGAATTTGGTGGTGCAGAATTATTTAAAAAACGACAGGGGCGTGCAAGAGATGCTGTCGGTGGCCAGAAGAATTGCGGGACACTTTCGGCGTACAGGCACCGCGTACAGAAGACTGGAGCAACACCAAAAACGCCTGAACCTGCCCTTCCATCATCTGAAGCAAGAAGTGGTAACGAGGTGGAATTCAACCCTCTATATGCTTCAGAGGATGGAGGAGCAGCAAAAGGCCATTCAAGCCTATACATCTGCCCACGATATAGGCAAAGGAGGTGGAATGTACCTGTCTCAAGCGCAGTGGAGAATGATTTCAACGTTGTGCAAGGTTCTGCAACCTTTTGAACTTGCCACACGTGAAGTCAGTTCAGACACTGCCAGCCTGAGTCAGGTTATTCCCCTCATCAGGCTTTTGCAGAAGAAGCTGGAGACATTGAAGGAGGAGCTAAGACAGAGCGATTCCGCTAGGCATGTGGGACTTGTGGATGGAGCCCTTCATTCGCTTAACCAGGATTCACGGGTGGTCAATCTGTTGAAATCAGAGCACTACATTTTGGCCACCGTGCTTGATCCTAGATTTCAAACCTACGTTGTATCTCTCTTTCCGGCAGACACAAGTCTGCAGGGGTTCAAAGACCTGCTGGTGAGAAAATTATCAAGTCAAGTGGAACTTGATCGGTCAACAGCTCCTCCTTCACATTCTCCCGCAATTGGGGGTGCGAGGAAAAGGCTCAGAATTCCGAGCCCACCCGCTGGCGGTGATGCAGGGCAGTCTGGAGCGACTGCTGATGCTGACATCTGGTCCGGACTGAAGGACCTGCCAACGATTACTGACATGTCGTCTACTGTCACTACATATGATTCTCTCACCATTGAAAGAATGGTGGAGGATTATATGAGTGACCGCATCCAAGTAGACACGTCCGACAGTCCGTACGTATACTGGCAGGAAAAAGAGGCAATTTGGAGGCCCTTGCAGAAACTGGCTTTATTCTACCTAAGTTGCCCTCCCACAAGTGTGTACTCCGAAAGAGTGTTTAGTGCCGCCGCTCACCTTGTCAGCAATCGGCGTACGAGGTTACTTCCAGAAAATGTGGAGAAGATGATGTTCATTAAAATGAATTATAATCAATTCCTCCGTGGAGACATTCACCAGCAGCAATTGTCTCCAGAAAGTACACAGGGAGCTGAGATGGTGGATTCCAGTGGGGACGAATTGATAATCTGTGAGGAGGGGGATGTACACGGTGATGAATCGGAGGATGATGATGAGGTGGACATCTTGCCTCTGTAGAGCCAGTTTGTGCAAGGAGAGATTAATTGCTTCTTTTTTGGTGGGGGTCCAAACCAACCAGTCATTTCAGTCACAGTCGTGTGGCAGACCCTGTCACTGAAATGATGGGTTTGTTAAAGTGTGCATGTCCTGTTTATACAACATAAGGGTGGGTGGGAGGGCCCAAGGACAATTCCATCTTGCACCTCTTTTTTCTTTAATTTTTCTTTGCGTCATGTGCTGTTTGGGGAGTATTTTTTGGAAGGGCCATCCTGCGTGACACTGCAGTGCCACTCCTAGATGGGCCAGGTGTTTGTGTCGGCCACTTGGGTCGCTGAGCTTAGTCACACAGCTACCTCATTGCGCCTCTTTTTTTCTTTGCGTCATGTGCTGTTTGGGGAGTGTTTTTTGGAAGGGCCATCCTGCGTGACACTGCAGTGCCACTCCTAGATGGGCCAGGTTTTTGTGTCGGCCACTTGGGTCGCTGAGCTTAGTCACACAGCTACCTCATTGCGCCTCTTTTTTTCTTTGCGTCATGTGCTGTTTGGGGAGTGTTTTTTGGAAGGGCCATCCTGCGTGACACTGCAGTGCCACTCCTAGATGGGCCAGGTGTTTGTGTCGGCCACTTGGGTCGCTGAGCTTAGTCATCCAGCGACCTCGGTGCAAATTTTAGGACTAAAAATAATATTGTGAGGTGTAAGGTGTTCAGAATAGACTGAAAATGAGTGGAAATTATGGTTATTGAGGTTAATAATACTTTGGGATCAAAATGACCCCCAAATTCTATGATTTAGGCCCTCATTCCGAGTTGATCGGTCGCAAGGCGAATTTAGCAGAGTTACACACGCTAAGCCGCCGCCTACTGGGAGTGTATCTTAGCATCTTAAAATTGCGACCGATGTATTCGCAATATTGCGCTCACAAACTACTTAGCAGTTTCTGAGTAGCTCCAGACTTACTCTGCCTGTGCGATCAGTTCAGTGCTTGTCGTTCCTGGTTTGACGTCACAAACACACCCAGCGTTCGCCCAACCACTCCCCCGTTTCTCCGGCCACTCCTGCGTTTTTTCCGGAAACGGTAGCGTTTTCAGCCATACTCCCATAAAACGGCCTGTTTCCGCCCAGTAACACCCATTTCCTGTCAATCACATTACGATCGCCGGAGCGATGAAAAAGCCGTGAGTAAAAATACTATCTTCATAGCAAAGATACTTGGCGCAGTCGCAGTGCGAATATTGCGCATGCGCACTAAGCGGAATTTCACTGCGATGCGATTAAAAATACCGAGCGAACGACTCGGAATGAGGGCCTTAAGCTGTTTTTTAGGGTTTTTTGAAAAAAACACCCGAATCCAAAACACACCCGAATCCGACAAAAAAAATTCGGTGAGGTTTTGCCAAAACGCGTTCGAACCCAAAACACGGCCGCGGAACCGAATCCAAAACCAAAACACAAAACCTGAAAAATTTCCGGTGCACATCACTAGTATATATGTATGCACATGGATTTATATGTACTATAATTAAAATAAAGTAAACTTTTATTGCACATACAAGTGCCACCAGGAAGACAGCAGGCTGCAGAGGACGCTAAACAGCCATTAATAATACTCATGCAGCTAAAACAAAAAACAAAATAAAATATATTTTTTTATTTATTTTTTAGTGGAGGGGTGTTTATGGGTGCTCGGAAACCCCCACTGGGTGCGCCACTGGTAACATCACACAATGCAGTATAACACAATACACTATAACATCACACTATGCAGTATAACACAATACACTATAACATCACACTGTGCAGTATAACACAATACACTATAACATCACACTGTGCAGTATAACACAATACAGTATAACATCACACAATGCAGTATAACACAATACACTGTAACATCACACAATGCAGTATAACACAATACACTGTAACATCACACAATACACTGTAACATCACACAATGCAGTATGATGCATTTCACTATAACATCACACAATGCAGTATAACACAATACAATGTGCAGTATAGCATCACACAATGCAGTATAACACAATACAATGTGCAGTATAGCATCACACAATGCAGTATAACACAATACAATGTGCAGTATAGCATCACACAATGCAGTATAACACAATACAATGTGCAGTATAGCATCACACAATGCAGTATAACACAATACAATGTGCGGTATAGCATCACACAATGCAGTATAACACAATACAATGTGCGGTATAGCATCACACAATGCAGTATAACACAATACAATGTGCGGTATAACATCACACAATGCAGTATAACACAATACAATGTGCAGTATAGCATCACACAATGCAGTATAACACAATACAATGTGCAGTATAGCATCACACAATGCAGTATAACACAATACAATGTGCAGTATAGCATCACACAATGCAGTATAACACAATACAATGTGCAGTATAGCATCACACAATGCAGTATAACACAATACAATGTGCAGTATAACATCACACAATGCAGTATAACACAATACAATGTGCAGCATAACATCACACAATGCAGTATAACACAATACAATGTGCAGTATAGCATCACACAATGCAGTATAACACAATACAATGTGCAGTATAGCATCACACAATGCAGTATAACACAATACAATGTGCAGTATAGCATCACACAATGCAGTATAACACAATACAATGTGCAGTATAACATCACACAATGCAGTATAACACAATACAATGTGCAGTATAGCATCACACAATGCAGTATAACACAATACAATGTGCAGTATAGCATCACACAATGCAGTATAACACAATACAATGTGCAGTATAGCATCACACAATGCAGTATAACACAATACAATGTGCAGTATAGCATCACACAATGCAGTATAACACAATACAATGTGCAGTATAGCATCACACAATGCAGTATAACACAATACAATGTGCAGTATAGCATCACACAATGCAGTATAACACAATACAATGTGCAGTATAGCATCACACAATGCAGTATAACACAATACAATGTGCAGTATAGCATCACACAATGCAGTATAACACAATACAATGTGCAGTATAGCATCACACAATGCAGTATAACACAATACAATGTGCAGTATAGCATCACACAATGCAGTATAACACAATACAATGTGCAGTATAGCATCACACAATGCAGTATAACACAATACAATGTGCAGTATAACATCACACAATGCAGTATAACACAATACAATGTGCAGTATAACATCACACAATGCAGTATAACACAATACAATGTGCAGTATAACATCACACAATGCAGTATAACACAATACAATGTGCAGTATAGCATCACACAATGCAGTATAACACAATACAATGTGCAGTATAGCATCACACAATGCAGTATAACACAATACAATGTGCAGTATAGCATCACACAGTATCATATGTCATAGAGTTCAGTAAATGATAAGTTTGGATCTATTCCAGCTCTCAGCGGCCTCCTCCCTCCATTCTCCTGACACATTTATCTTTCCCATTTTCATCTCAGTGGTTGGTGTCCCCTACCTCCATATAAGAGCCTTCCTCCCTCCTCATCCTCCCCTTCCCACATTGCGTCTCTCTGATGGAGGGGATCGTGTTACTGAGGAGGCAGGACACCCCTCACCCCTCACCCATATACTCCTCTAACACTACCTCAGGAAAGTCGCCTCCAGTCCCGACTGTGTTTAACAACGTGACAATGAGAATGTAATGAATACACCTCAGATTCTGCCCTGAATCTGCTAGTCGGGCTAGAAACTCCTTCAAACAAAGAAGAACATGCAAACTCCACACATAATAGACAATGGTCAGGGTCGATCACATAGCAGCAGGATATACGACCACTGTACCACCGTGCCACCTGCCATAAAAATATGGGCATATTTATCAAAGGCCAAAAAATCACAGAAGGGCCTTTTCTCTTACGTCCTAGAGGATGCTGGGGTCCATATTAGTACCATGGGGTATAGACTGGTCCACCAGGATCCATTGGCACTTTAAGAGTTTGAGAGTGTGGGCTGGCTCCTCCCTGTATGCCCCTCCTACCAGACTCAGTTTAGAAAATGTGCCCGGAGGAGCCGGTCACAGCTGGGGGAGCTCTACATACAGGGCTTCTCTAGTAAAAGTTTTTTTAGAGTTTGTTTTACAAGGAGGCTGTTGCATCGAGGGACTGAGGGGGGGAGCAGTGTCCGCTCTGCGGGGTCTTGAGCCACTGCCTCCGCTGACTGGACATTGAGCTCCAGAGGGGACAGATCGCGCTCCGCCACAGGGGAACGCTCACCCTGGCAGCCAGCCGCCACCCCCTCAATGAGCTGAAGTGTGGCGAGTTAGTCACTGTATCCCCTTACAAGCTGGGGGGTCAGTGTGAAGAGGGCGGCTTAAGGGTGGGAGCGCGGTATTAACCGCGCTCCCGAACGGCTCAGCGGTACTGCGGTGCGGCGCTGTGAGGGGCGCCCTGAGCCAGCAAGGTACCCTACACTGACCATTTCCAGCCTGTCGGGGTCCGTGGATCTCAGCCAGCACAAAATTCCTCAGGCCAGTATAATCTTCAAGAGCGGGAAGACAGCGCCATTGAAGGGGCGGAGCTTCTCCTCAGAGCGGACCCAGCAGCATTCAGCACCATTTTTCCTGCCTGCAATCACTAGTAGTAGTGGATGTCCAGGTCACTCCAGTGCAACTCCAGCTATCTATACGGTACCGGGGGGGGGTTTGGAGAAGGGGGGGGGGGGGCTGTGTTACAGGCTGTGTCACCTATTTAGGGACACAGGCAGCGCTGCATGTGGGTTGGCTCTAATCTCTGTGTCTCTCTGCCATTCTTGGGGGGAAACTCTATCTAGTGAATACCCTGTGTGTTAGTGGGGTGTTTGGTGTGTGTGACAACCATGTCTAGGGACACTGTTTCATATGTTGCAGATGATTTGTCTTCCCAGGAAGACTCCATACCATGTAATCAGGATTGCACTGTTGTAGTGCAGATCCCTGCTAGAGAGCCAGAATGGTTAGTTTCTCTGAGGGGGACTATTTCTCAGATTTCTGATAGAGTGGCTAGGACTGAGCATGCCACTCAGGTTCTACAATCCTCTATGGTTTTGTGGTGTGATACTGCTTCCTCGGGGTCCCCTGCGGTACATTCTCAAAACGTGAACTTGCAATTATGCAGGATGATACGGACACCGACTCGGACACTGCAGATGGTGACGGGGATGTGTCGAAGGGGACAGCATCGCTTGCTATGGGGGTGCAGTTGATGATTGAAGCCGTGAGGGATATTTTACATAATTCTGACACAGCTCCTGAATGGGTGGAGGAGGCCTTCTTTACAGATAATAAGAAGCCCCCTCCCCCTTCCCGGCATCCAAAGAATTAAACGCTATCTTTGAAAAAGCCTGGTAAACTCCAGAAATGTAATTTCAAAACCCTAAGAGGGTCTTGGTTGCTTTTCCCTTCCCAGAGGAAGATAGAAAGAAGTGGGAGTCTCCGCCTATAGTTGACGCTTCTGTCTCCAGGCTGTCAAAACAGGTGGTAATACTAGTCCCGGGATCTACCGCGTTGAAGGACCCGGTAGATCGCAAGGTGGATGCTACGCTAAAATCCATTTACACGGCTTCAGGGGCTATATTGCGGCCTACTATAGCCTGTTTATGGATTGCTAAAGCTATTGCCAGCTGGTCACTCACTGTGCAGGAGAAATCGACTACGATGGACAAAGGTGACATTTATTTATTTTTATGTAATATTCATGATTCTGCAGGGTTCCTGGTGGATTACATGAAGGACCTGGGTTCCATGGCTGCGGGGATCTCCTCCATGTCCGTCTCGGCTCGCAGGGGTCTCTAGCTGCGCAACTGGTCTGCGGACGCGGAATCCAGAAAGTGTGTGGAGGGCCTCCCATACAAAGGTCAGGCTCTCTTTGGGGAGGCGCTGGATGCGTGGATTGCCACGGTTACCGTGGGTAAGTCACCTTTTCTCCCCTCAGCTGCACCGGCTACGAAGAAGCCTTTTTCCTCTACCACTTCACAGTCCTTTTGGCCCGCGAGGCCTAGAAAGAATAAGCCTTCGAACACTTTATTCAGAGGTGGTCGTGCCAAAGGAAAGAAGCCTGCCCCCGCAGGTTCCCAGACCCAGGAGCCCGCTTCTGATACCCCTAAGTCCTCCGCATGACGGTGGACAGCTAGGCCTGGAGATGGGTCAGGTGGGGGCAAGACTCCGGCAATTCAGCCACGTCTGGGTGTCATCTGACCTGGACCCCTGAGTACTGGATATAGTGTCCAGGGGGTACAGACTGGAGTTCCAAAATCCCCCACCTCACCGTTACTTCAGGTCAGGCTTGCCAGCTCTGCTGGCAGAACAATTCTTCTGGAGGCCATCAGAAAATTGGTGGTGTCAGAGGTCATTGTTCCAGTTCCACCTCATTCCTGGTGTCTCTAGACATCAAAGATGCCTACCTCCACATTCCCATTTGGTCGCCGCACCAGGCATATCTCAGATTTGCATTGTTGAACGATCACTATCAGTTCCAAGCGCTGCCGTTTGGCCTCTCCACAGCACCAAGGATTTTCACCAAGGTGATGGCGGAGATGATGGTTCTCCTCCGCAAACAGGGGGTGAACATAATGCCATATCTGGATGACCTGATCAAGGCATCGTCCAGGGAGAGGTTGTTGCGATCCATCACGCTCATGACACAGCTGCTCAGGAAGCACGGTTGGAACCTGAACCTTCCAAAGTCTCATCTGGAGCCGACAAGGAGGCTGTCTCTCCTGGGAATGATCCTCGACACGGAAGTCCAGAGGGTATTTCTCCCGGTGGAGAAAGCATTGGTGATCAAACAATGGTCCGGGACGTCTTAAGGCCTACCCGGGTGTCGGTTCATCAAAGCATCCGCCTTTTAGGGAAGATGGTTGCCGCCTACGAGGCTCTGCAGTACGGCAGGTTTCATGCTGGACCTTTTCAGCTGGACCTCTTGGACCAGTGGTCGTGCTCTCACCTACACATGCACAAGAGGATTCACCTGTCTCCGAAAGCCAGGATTTCACTCTTCTGCTGGCTACAACTTCCCCACCATCTGGAAGGCGAAGGTTCGGAGTTTAGGACTGGATCCTTTTAACCACAGATGCAAGTCTAAGAGGTTGGGGAGCAGTCACTCAGGGGGAAACCTTCCAAGGAAGGTGGTCGAATCAAGAATCCCTTCTCCCAATAAACATCCTGGAGATAAGGGCCGTGTACAATGCCCTTATGCAAGCAGCACACCTTCTACATGATCGGGCTGTTCAGGTGCAGTCGGACAACGTGACCACAGTGGCCTACATAAACCGACAAGGCGGAACGAAGAGCAGGGCTGCAATGTCACAGGTGTCAAGAATCCTCCTCTGGGCAGAAAGGCACACTGTAGCGATGTCAGCAATCTTCATTCCGGGAGTAGACAATTGGGAAGCAGACTTCCTCAGCAGACACGATCTCCATCCAGGAGAGTGGGGCCTCCATCCGGAGGTGTTCGAGGAAGTAACCGGTTGGTGGGGGGTTCCTCACATAGACATGATGGCCTCCCGCCTCAACAAGAAGCTGGGGAGGTACTGTTCCAGGTCGAGAGACCCTCAGGCGGTGGCGGTGGACGCACTGGTAACACTGTGGGTGTTCACGTCAGTGTATGTGTTCCCTCCACTTCCTCTGTTACCAAGGGTTCTTCAGCTGGTAAGAAGAACAAAGGTTCATTGCTCCGGACTGGCCAAGGAGGGCTTGGTATGCGGATCTGCTGGATCTACTGCTGGAAGATCCAAAGCCCTTACCTCTTCGGGAGGATCTGCTACTGCAGGGGCCGTTCACCTATCAAGACTTACCACGGCTACGTTTGAACGCCAGATCTTAGCTCAGAAAGGTATCCTGAGTGAGGTAATTCCTACCCTGATTCAGGCTAGGAAGGGGGTAACGTCTAAACATTACCACCGTATTTGGAAGAAATATGTTTCTTGGTGTGAATCCAGGAAATTCCCTGTGGTGGAGTTCCACCTTGGCCGTTTTCTCCTTTTCCTGCAAGCAGGAGATGATATGGGCCTGAGATTAGGCTCCATCAAGGTCCAAATCTCTGCTTTGTCTATCTTTTTTCAAAAACAATTGGCTGTCCTTCCCGAGGTTCAGATCTTTTTGAAAGGGTTTCTGCACATCCAACCTCCCTTTGTGGTGCCAACGGCTTCCTGGGATCTAGATGTGGTGTAGTTCCTACAATCAGCTTGATTTGAGCCTCTACTGGAGGCTGCCATCAAGTTTCTCACGTGGAAGGTGGTCACTTTGTTGGCCTTGGCTTCTGCCCGACGCGTGTCGGAATTGGGGGCTTTATCTTGTAAAAGTCCTAATCTGATCTTCCATGAAGAC
This sequence comes from Pseudophryne corroboree, assembly GCF_028390025.1. NCBI lineage: Eukaryota > Metazoa > Chordata > Amphibia > Anura > Myobatrachidae > Pseudophryne > Pseudophryne corroboree. Next base: position 822,174,854 of record NC_086449.1, on the reverse strand, counting down.
AGGGCGGAACTTAGGACTCGTCCACAGTTCCTGCCTAAGGTTGTATCGGCTTTCCATATCAACCAACCTATTGTGGTACCAATGGCTACTGACTCCTCAATTGCTTCAAAGGCCTTGGATGTTGTGAGGGCTTTGAAGATCTATGTGAAGAGGACAGCTCGTCATAGAAAAACTGTCTCTTTGTCCTCTATGTTCCCAAGAAAATTGGGTGTCCTGCTTCTAAGCAGTCGATTTCACGCTGGATCAGGTTCACTATCCAGCATGCATATTCTACGGCAGGATTGCAGTGTCCGAAATCGGTTAAGGCCCACTCTACTGGTATGGTGGCTTCTTCCTGGGCGGCTGCCCAAGGTGTCTCGGGCCTTACAGCTTTGCCGAGCTGCTACTTGGTCTGGTTCGAACACGTTTGTTAAGTTTTACAAGTTCGATACTTTGGCCTCTGATGACCTCACGTTTGGTCAAGCAGTCTTGCAGGAGCTTTGGTACATCCCCATGGTACTAATATGGACCCCAGCATCCTCTAGGACATAAGAGAAAATAGGATTTTAATTACCTACCGGTAAATCCTTTTCTCGTAGAGGATGCTGGGCGCCCGCCCAGCGCTTCGTTTTCCTGCATTGGTTTTATAGTTCAGTACTGCCTGGTTCCTAAGTAAGTTCTGCGTTATTTACTGTTTCAGCTATTGCTGAGGTTTCCAGCATGTTAGCCGGATTTGTGTGTTGTGTGTGCTGGTATGAATCTCGTCACTATCTGTGTATAATCCTTCTCTCGAAGTATGTTGTCTCCTCGGGGCACAGTTTCTAGACTAAGTCTGGTAGGAGGGGCATAGAGGGAGGAGCCAGCCCACACTATTAAACTAGTAAAGTGCCAATGGCTCCTGGTGGACCCTTCTATACCCCATGGTACTAATATGGACCCCAGCATCCTCTACGGACTATGAGAAAAGGATTTACCGGTAGGTAATTAAAATCCTATTTTTATTTCCCTCAACATATGTGCCAAATGTAGCAAGTGGCACATGTGCTGCCGAATAAAGTGTTTTCTAATCCCCATTTATATTAGACATGAGCGGGTTTGGTTCCCTCAGAACCGGACCCTACCGAACCTCCCTACCCGAGTCCGGATCCGAGTCAGGCTCAGGTTTTCCCGCCTGACTCTGAAACCAGAATGAGGCAAAACGTCATCATCCCGCTGTCGGATTCTCGCGGGGTTTGGATTCCATATAAGGACCCGCGTGTCGCCGCCATTTTCACTCCAGTCTCGGAGAGTGCAGAGAGAGGACGTGTCCTCAGTGTCTGTGTGGGCGGGAAAGTGGGGTGGCGATTCCAGTGCTGTCTTGTGCTGCTGAGTCCAGTGTAGTGTCTTATGCTGCATCAGTCCAGCCAGTCACAGTGGTGGTGTCCTCTGCTGCTATATGTCCCCAGTGCTGCTGTGTAAGTGCCTTGCAGTTTTGCTGTGTTGTCTTGCATCAGACCAGTGTAGTGTCTTGTGCAGCATCAGTCCAGTGACCAGTCACAGTGGTGGTGTCCTCTGCTGCTATATATCCAGTGTTACTGGCGAATAATTTTCGTGATACTGACGTATAATTCTGATGATATTGCCGTATAATTCCAGTGATACTGGCGTATAATTCCAGTGATATTGCCGTATAATTCCCGTGATACTGGTGTATAATTCCCGTGATACTGGCATATAATTCCTGTGATACTGGCGTATAATTTCAGTGATATTGCCATATAATTCCAGTGATACTGGTGTACAATTCCTGTGATTTTGCCGTATAATTCCTGTGATACTGGCATATAATTCCAGTGATACTGCCGTATAATTCCAGTGATATTGCCGTATAATTCCTGTGATACTGGCGTATAATTCCTGTGATATTGCCGTATAATTCCTGTGATACTGGCGTATAATTCCTGTGATACTGGCGTATAACTCCTGTGATACTGGCGTATAATTCCTGTGATATTGCCGTATAATTCCTGTGATACTGGCGTATAATTCCTGTGATGCGGTCATATAATTCCCGTGATACTGGCGTATAATTCCCGTGATACTGCCATATAATTCCAGTGATATTGCCATATAATTCCTGTGATACTGGCGTATAATTCCATTGATATTGCCGTATAATTCCCGTGATACTGGCGTATATTTCCCGTGATACTGGCGTATAATTCCTGTGATACTGCCGTATAATTCCTGTGATACTGGCATACAATTCCTGTGATAGTGGCGTTTAATTCCAGTGATACTGGCGTATAATTCCTGTGATATGGTCGTATAATTCCAGTGATATTGCCGTATAATTCCTGTGATACTGGCGTATAATTCCCGTGATACTGGCGTATAATTCCTGTGATACTGGCATATAAATCCAGTGATATTGCCGTATAATTCCTGTGATACTGCCGTATAATTCCTGTGATACTGCCGTATAATTCCTGTGATACTGCCGTATAATTCCAGTGATACTGCCGTATAATTCCTGTGATAGTGGCGTATAATTCCAGTGATACTGGCGTATGATTCCAGTGATACTGCCGTATAATTCCAGTGATATTGCCGTATAATTCCCGTGATACTGGCGTATAATTCCCGTGATACTGGCATATAATTCCTGTGATACTGGCGTATAATTTCAGTGATATTGCCATATAATTCCAGTGATACTGGTGTATAATTCCTGTGATTTTGCCGTATAATTCCTGTGATACTGGCATATAATTCCAGTGATATTGCCGTATAATTCCCGTGATACTGGCGTATAATTCCCGTGATACTGGCATATAATTCCTGTGATACTGGCGTATAATTTCAGTGATATTGCCATATAATTCCAGTGATACTGGCGTATAATTCCTGTGATATTGCCGTATAATTCCTGTGATACTGGCGTATAATTCCTGTGATATTGCCGTATAATTCCTGTGATACTGGCGTATAATTCCTGTGATATTGCCGTATAATTCCTGTGATACTGGCGTATAATTCCTGTGATGCGGTCATATAATTCCCGTGATACTGGCGTATAATTCCCGTGATACTGCCATATAATTCCAGTGATATTGCCATATAATTCCTGTGATACTGGCGTATAATTCCATTGATATTGCCGTATAATTCCCGTGATACTGTCGTATATTTCCCGTGATACTGGCGTATAATTCCTGTGATACTGCCGTATAATTCCTGTGATACTGGCATACAATTCCTGTGATAGTGGCGTTTAATTCCAGTGATACTGGCGTATAATTCCTGTGATATGGTCGTATAATTCCAGTGATATTGCCGTATAATTCCTGTGATACTGGCGTATAATTCCCGTGATACTGCCGTATAATTCCTGTGATACTGGCATATAAATCCAGTGATATTGCCGTATAATTCCTGTGATACTGCCGTATAATTCCTGTGATACTGCCGTATAATTCCAGTGATACTGCCGTATAATTCCTGTGATAGTGGCGTATAATTCCAGTGATACTGGCGTATGATTCCAGTGATACTGCCGTATAATTCCTGTGATACTGCCGTATAATTCCTGTGATATTGCCGTATAATTCCTGTGATACTGGTGTATAGTTCCTGTGATACTGCCGTATAATTCCAGTGATACTGCCGTATAATTCCTGTGATATTGCCGTATAATTCCTGTGATATTGCCGTATAATTCCTGTGATACTGGTGTATAGTTCCTGTGATACTGCCGTATAATTCCAGTGATACTGCCGTATAATTCCTGTGATACTGGCATACAATGCCTGTGATAGTGGCGTATAATTCCAGTGATACTGGCGTATGATTCCAGTGATACTGGCGTATAATTCCTGTGATAGTGGCGTATAATTCCAGTGATACTGGCGTATGATTCCAGTGATATTGCCGTATAATTCCTGTGATACTGCCGTATAATTCCTGTGATATTGCCGTATAATTCCTGTGATACTGGTGTATGATTCTTGTGATACGGTCGTATAATTCCAGTGATATTGCCGTATAATTCCTTTGATACTGCCGTATAATTCCTGTGATATTGCCGTATAATTCCTGTGATACTGGCGTATGATTCTTGTGATACGGTCGTATAATTCCAGTGATACTGGCGTATAATTAACATGATACTGCCGTATAATTCCAGTGATATTGCCGTATAATTCCTGTGATACTGGCGTATAATTCCAGTGATATTGCCGTATAATTCCTGTGACACCGGCGTATAATTCCAGTGATACTGGCGTAGAATTCCTGTGATACTGGAGTATAATTCCAGTGATACTGGAGTATAATTCCAGTGATACTGGCGTATAATTCCTGTGATACTGGCGTATAATTCCTGTGATATGGTCGTATAATTCCAGTGATATTGTCGTATAATTCCTGTGATACTGGTGTATAATTCCTGTGATACTGGCGTATAATTCCTGTGATACTGGCATATAAATCCAGTGATATGGCCGTATAATTCCTGTGATACTGCCGTATAATTCCTGTGATACTGCCGTATAATTCCTGTGATACTGGCATACAATTCCTGTGATAGTGGCGTATAATTCCAGTGATACTGGCGTATGATTCCAGTGATATTGCCGTATAATTCCTGTGATACTGGCGTATAATTCCTGTGATACTGCCGTATAATTCCTGTGATACTGCCGTATAATTCCTGTGATACTGGCATACAATTCCTGTGATAGTGGCGTATAATTCCAGTGATACTGGCGTATGATTCCAGTGATATTGCCGTATAATTCCTGTGATACTGCCGTATAATTCCTGTGATATTGCCGTATAATTCCTGTGATACTGGCGTATGATTCTTGTGATACTGTCGTATAATTCCAGTGATATTGCCGTATAATTCCCGTGATACTGGCGTATAATTAACATGATACTGCCGTATAATTCCAGTGATATTGCCATATAATTCCTGTGATACTGACGTATAATTCCAGTGATATTGCCGTATAATTCCTGTGATACTGGCATATAATTCCTGTGATACTGACATATAATTCCTGTGATATTGCCGTATAATTCCTGTGATATTGTCGTATAATTCCTGTGATACTGGAGTATAATTCCTGTGATACTAGCGTATTATTCCAGTGATATTGCCGTATAATTCCTGTGATACTGCCGTATAATTCCAGTGATATTGCCGTATAATTCCCGTGATACTGGCGTATAATTCCCGTGATACTGGCGTATAATTCCTGTGATACTGCCGTATAATTCCAGTGATATTGCCGTACTTTTCCTGTGATACTACATATAATTCCAGTGATATTGCCGTATAATTCCTGTGATACTAGCGTATAATTCCAGTAATATTGCCGTACATTTCCCGTGATACTGGCGAATAATTCCCATGATACTGACGTATAATTCCAGTGATATTGCCGTATAATTCCCGTGATACTGCAGTATAATTCCAGTGATATTGCCATATAATTTGTGTGATACTGGCGTATAATTCCTGTGATACTGGAGTATAATTCCTATGATATTGCCGTATAATTCCTGTGATACTGGCGTATGATTCTTGTGATACGGTCGTATAATTCCAGTGATACTGGAGTATAATTCCAGTGATATTGCCGTATAATTCCTGTGATACTGCCGTATAATCCCTATGATATTGCCGTATAATTCCTGTGATACTGGCGTATGATTCTTGTGATACGGTCGTATAATTCCAGTGATACTGGAGTATAATTCCAGTGATACTGGCGTATAATTCCTGTGATACTGGCGTATAATTCCTGTGATATTGCCGTATAATTCCTGTGATACTGGCGTATGATTCTTGTGATACGGTCGTATAATTCCAGTGATATTGCCGTATAATTCCCGTGATACTGGCGTATAATTAACATGATACTGCCGTTTAATTCCAGTGATATTGCCATATAATTCCTGTGATACTGGCGTATAATTCCAGTGATATTGCCGTATAATTCCTGTGATACTGGCATATAATTCCTGTGATACTGACATATAATTCCAGTGATATTGCCGTATAATTCCAGTGATATTGCCGTATAATTCCTGTGATACTGCCGTAAAATTCCTGTGATATTGCCGTATAATTCCTGTGATACTGGCGTATGATTCTTGTGATACGGTCGTATAATTCCAGTAATACTGGAGTATAATTCCAGTGATACTGGCATATAATTCCTGTGATACTGCCGTATAATTCCTGTGATATTGCCGTATAATTCCTGTGATACTGGCGTATAATTCTTGTGATACGGTCGTATAATTCCAGTGATATTGCCGTATAATTCCTGTGATACTGCCGTATAATTCCTGTGATACCGGCATACAATTCCTGTGATAGTGGCGTATAATTCCAGTGATACTGGCGTATGATTCCAGTGATATTGCCGTATAATTCCTGTGATACTGGCGTATAATTCCTGTGATACTGCCGTATAATTCCTGTGATACTGCCGTATAATTCCTGTGATACTGGCATATAATTCCTGTGATAGTGGCATATAATTCCTGTGATACTGGCGTATGATTCCAGTGATATTGCCGTATAATTCCTGTGATACTGCCGTATAATTCCTGTGATATTGCCGTATAATTCCTGTGATACTGGCGTATGATTCTTGTGATACGGTCATATAATTCCAGTGATATTGCCGTATAATTCCCGTGATACTGGCGTATAATTAACATGATACTGCCGTATAATTCCAGTGATATTGCCATATAATTCCTGTGATACTGGCGTATAATTCCAGTGATATTGCCGTATAATTCCTGTGATACTGACATATAATTCCTGTGATACTGACATATAATTCCAGTGATATTGCCGTATAATTCCTGTGATATTGTCGTATAATTCCTGTGATACTGGAGTATAATTCCTGTGATACTAGCGTATTATTCCAGTGATATTTCCGTATAATTCCTGTGATACTGGCGTATAATTCCATTGATATTGCCGTATAATTCCCATGATACTGTCGTATATTTCCCGTGATACTGGCGTATAATTCCTGTGATACTGCCGTATAATTCCTGTGATACTGGCATACAATTCCTGTGATAGTGGCGTTTAATTCCAGTGATACTGGCGTATAATTCCTGTGATATGGTCGTATAATTCCAGTGATATTGCCGTATAATTCCCGTGATACTGGCGTATAATTCCCGTGATACTGCCGTATAATTCCTGTGATACTGGCATATAAATCCAGTGATATTGCCGTATAATTCCTGTGATACTGCCGTATAATTCCTGTGATACTGCCGTATAATTCCAGTGATACTGCCGTATAATTCCTGTGATAGTGGCGTATAATTCCAGTGATACTGGCGTATGATTCCAGTGATACTGCCGTATAATTCCAGTGATACTGCCGTATAATTCCTGTGATACTGCCGTATAATTCCTGTGATATTGCCGTATAATTCCTGTGATACTGGTGTATAGTTCCTGTGATACTGCCGTATAATTCCAGTGATACTGCCGTATAATTCCTGTGATATTGCCGTATAATTCCTGTGATATTGCCGTATAATTCCTGTGATACTGGTGTATAGTTCCTGTGATACTGCCGTATAATTCCAGTGATACTGCCGTATAATTCCTGTGATACTCGCATACAATGCCTGTGATAGTGGCGTATAATTCCAGTGATACTGGCGTATGATTCCAGTGATACTGGCGTATAATTCCTGTGATAGTGGCGTATAATTCCAGTGATACTGGCGTATGATTCCAGTGATATTGCCGTATAATTCCTGTGATACTGCCGTATAATTCCTGTGATATTGCCGTATAATTCCTGTGATACTGGTGTATGATTCTTGTGATACGGTCGTATAATTCCAGTGATATTGCCGTATAATTCCTTTGATACTGCCGTATAATTCCTGTGATATTGCCGTATAATTCCTGTGATACTGGCGTATGATTCTTGTGATACGGTCGTATAATTCCAGTGATACTGGCGTATAATTAACATGATACTGCCGTATAATTCCAGTGATATTGCCGTATAATTCCTGTGATACTGGCGTATAATTCCAGTGATATTGCCGTATAATTTCTGTGACACCGGCGTATAATTCCAGTGATACTGGCGTAGAATTCCTGTGATACTGGCGCATAATTCCTGTGATACTGGAGTATAATTCCAGTGATACTGGAGTATAATTCCAGTGATACTGGCGTATAATTCCTGTGATACTGGCGTATAATTCCTGTGATATGGTCGTATAATTCCAGTGATATTGTCGTATAATTCCTGTGATACTGGTGTATAATTCCTGTGATACTGGCGTATAATTCCTGTGATACTGGCATATAAATCCAGTGATATGGCCGTATAATTCCTGTGATACTGCCGTATAATTCCTGTGATACTGCCGTATAATTCCTGTGATACTGGCATACAATTCCTGTGATAGTGGCGTATAATTCCAGTGATACTGGCGTATGATTCCAGTGATATTGCCGTATAATTCCTGTGATACTGGCGTATAATTCCTGTGATACTGCCGTATAATTCCTGTGATACTGCCGTATAATTCCTGTGATACTGGCATACAATTCCTGTGATAGTGGCGTATAATTCCAGTGATACTGGCGTATGATTCCAGTGATATTGCCGTATAATTCCTGTGATACTGCCGTATAATTCCTGTGATATTGCCGTATAATTCCTGTGATACTGGCGTATGATTCTTGTGATACTGTCGTATAATTCCAGTGATATTGCCGTATAATTCCCGTGATACTGGCGTATAATTAACATGATACTGCCGTATAATTCCAGTGATATTGCCATATAATTCCTGTGATACTGACGTATAATTCCAGTGATATTGCCGTATAATTCCTGTGATACTGGCATATAATTCCTGTGATACTGACATATAATTCCTGTGATATTGCCGTATAATTCCTGTGATATTGTCGTATAATTCCTGTGATACTGGAGTATAATTCCTGTGATACTAGCGTATTATTCCAGTGATATTGCTGTATAATTCCTGTGATACTGCCGTATAATTCCAGTGATATTGCCGTATAATTCCCGTGATACTGGCGTATAATTCCCGTGATACTGGCGTATAATTCCTGTGATACTGCCGTATAATTCCAGTGATATTGCCGTACTTTTCCTGTGATACTACATATAATTCCAGTGATATTGCCGTATAATTCCTGTGATACTAGCGTATAATTCCAGTAATATTGCCGTACATTTCCCGTGATACTGGCGAATAATTCCCATGATACTGATGTATAATTCCAGTGATATTGCCGTATAATTCCCGTGATACTGCAGTATAATTCCAGTGATATTGCCATATAATTTGTGTGATACTGGCGTATAATTCCTGTGATACTGGAGTATAATTCCTATGATATTGCCGTATAATTCCTGTGATACTGGCGTATGATTCTTGTGATACGGTCGTATAATTCCAGTGATACTGGAGTATAATTCCAGTGATATTGCCGTATAATTCCTGTGATACTGCCGTATAATCCCTATGATATTGCCGTATAATTCCTGTGATACTGGCGTATGATTCTTGTGATACGGTCGTATAATTCCAGTGATACTGGAGTATAATTCCAGTGATACTGGCGTATAATTCCTGTGATACTGGCGTATAATTCCTGTGATATTGCCGTATAATTCCTGTGATACTGGCGTATGATTCTTGTGATACGGTCGTATAATTCCAGTGATATTGCCGTATAATTCCCGTGATACTGGCGTATAATTAACATGATACTGCCGTTTAATTCCAGTGATATTGCCATATAATTCCTGTGATACTGGCGTATAATTCCAGTGATATTGCCGTATAATTCCTGTGATACTGGCATATAATTCCTGTGATACTGACATATAATTCCAGTGATATTGCCGTATAATTCCAGTGATATTGCCGTATAATTCCTGTGATACTGCCGTAAAATTCCTGTGATATTGACGTATAATTCCTGTGATACTGGCGTATGATTCTTGTGATACGGTCGTATAATTCCAGTAATACTGGAGTATAATTCCAGTGATACTGGCATATAATTCCTGTGATACTGCCGTATAATTCCTGTGATATTGCCGTATAATTCCTGTGATACTGGCGTATGATTCTTGTGATACGGTCGTATAATTCTTGTGATACGGTCGTATAATTCCAGTGATATTGCCGTATAATTCCTGTGATACTGCCGTATAATTCCTGTGATACCGGCATACAATTCCTGTGATAGTGGCGTATAATTCCAGTGATACTGGCGTATGATTCCAGTGATATTGCCGTATAATTCCTGTGATACTGGCGTATAATTCCTGTGATACTGCCGTATAATTCCTGTGATACTGCCGTATAATTCCTGTGATACTGCCGTATAATTCCTGTGATACTGGCATATAATTCCTGTGATAGTGGCATATAATTCCAGTGATACTGGCGTATGATTCCAGTGATATTGCCGTATAATTCCTGTGATACTGCCGTATAATTCCTGTGATATTGCCGTATAATTCCTGTGATACTGGCGTATGATTCTTGTGATACGGTCATATAATTCCAGTGATATTGCCGTATAATTCCCGTGATACTGGCGTATAATTAACATGATACTGCCGTATAATTCCAGTGATATTGCCATATAATTCCTGTGATACTGGCGTATAATTCCAGTGATATTGCCGTATAATTCCTGTGATACTGACATATAATTCCTGTGATACTGACATATAATTCCAGTGATATTGCCGTATAATTCCTGTGATATTGTCGTATAATTCCTGTGATACTGGAGTATAATTCCTGTGATACTAGCGTATTATTCCAGTGATATTTCCGTATAATTCCTGTGATACTGCCGTATTATTCCAGTGATATTGCTGTATAATTCCCGTGATACTGGCGTATAATTCCCGTGATACTGGCGTATAATTCCTGTGATACTGCCGTATAATTCCAGTGATATTGCCGTATAATTCCTGTGATACTGGCGTATAATTCCTGTGATACTGGCGTATAATTCCATAATTCCAGTGATATTGCCGTACTTTTCCTGTGATACTACATATAATTCCAGTGATATTGCCGTATAATTCCTGTGATACTAGCGTATAATTCCAGTAATATTGCCGTACATTTCCCGTGATACTGGCGAATAATTCCCATGATACTGACGTATAATTCCAGTGATATTGCCGTATAATTCCCGTGATACTGCAGTATAATTCCAGTGATATTGCCATATAATTTGTGTGATACTGGAGTATAATTCCTGTGATACTGGAGTATAATTCCTGTGATATTGCCGTATAATTCCCGTGATACTGGAGTATAACTCCCGTGATACTGGCATATAATACCAGTGATATTGCCGTATAATTCCTATGATATTGTCATATAATTCCTGTGATATTGCCGTATAATTCCAGTGATACTGGCGTATAATTCCTGTGATACTGGCGTATAATTCCTGTGATACTGGCGTATAATTCCTGTGATACTGGAGTATAATTCCTGTGATACTGGAGTATAATTACAGTGATACTGGTGTATAATTACAGTGGTATTGCCGTATAATACCAGTGGTACTGGCATATAAATTCAGTCCAGTGGTACTGCCGTATAAATACAGTGGTACTGGCGTATAAATCCAGTGATCCTGCCGTATAATTCCAGTTGTACTGGCATATAAATCCAGTGATCCTGCCGTATAATTCCATATAAATCCATATAATTCCGCATAAATCCAGTCCAGTGGTGCTGCCATATAAGTTTAGTGGTGCTGTCCTGTGCTGTATATTATTTACTCCAAATTAAGGGGTTATTAATATTTAATACAAATAATTTTCACAGGGTTTGCCCTGTGTGGTGTAGAGGTACGCTCTCCTGTACCGCATATTGTTATATAACTCCAGAAAAATAATGGAGAACAAAAATTTGGAGGATAAAATAGGGAAAGATCAAGAACCACTTCCTCCTAGTGCTGAAGTTGCTGCCACTAGTCATGACATAGACAATGAAATGCCATCAACGTCCTCTACCAAGGCCGATGCCAAATGTGATAGTAGAGGGCATGTAAAATCCAAAAAGCCAAAGTTCAGTAAAAAGACCCCAAAAAATAAATTGAAATGGTCTGAGGAGAAACGAAAACCAATGCCAATATGCCATTTACGACACGGAGTGGCAAGGAACAGCTAAGGCCCTGGCCTATGTTCATGACTAGTGGTTCAGCTTCACATGACGATGGAAGCCCTCATCCTCCCACTAGAAAATGAAAAGAGTTAAGCTGGCAAAAGCACAGAAAAGAACTGTGCGCTCTGAGATGGTATCACAAATCCCCAAGGAGAGTCCAAGTGTGTCGGCGGTTGCGATGCCTGACCTTCCCAGCACTGGATGGGAAGAGGTGGCTCCTTCCACCATTTGCACGTCCCTGCAAGTGCTGGAAGGAGCACCCACAGTCCAGTTCCTGATATTCAAATTGAAGATGTCACTGTTGAAGTACACCAGGATGAGGATATGGGTGTTGCTGGCGCTGAGGAGGAAGTTGACGATGAGGATTCTGATGGTGATGTGTTTTGTTTAAATGAGGCACCGGGGGAGACACCTGTTGTCCGTGGGATGAAGAAGCCCATTGTGATGTCTGGGCAAAATACAAAAAAAGCCACCTCTTCGGTGTGGAATTATTTCTCCACAAATCCAGACAACAGGTGTCAAGCCGTGTGTTGCCTCTGTCAATCTGTAATAAGTAGGGGTAAGGATGTTAACCACCCAGGAACATCCTCCCTCATACGTCACCTGCAGCGCATTCATCATAAGTCAGTGTCAAGTTGTGAAACTTTGGGTAAGAGCGCAAGCAGTCCACTGACACCTAAATCCCTTCTTTCTCCTGTACCCAAGCTCCTGCAAGCCACACTGTGGCCGGAGAGACCACCAGCCCACGTGGACAATGGCGGCGCGGCACTGAAGGGGTTAACCCTCAGGGACCGGTGCCATATTCAAGGACAATGGGCGCTTATTGCCACTTTTAAACTGTGTACTGGTGCTAGGTGCCATCTTTAAATGTATTGTGGGTGCTAGGCGCTGGGTATTTCAAAATATGTTTAATACTGTGTTTTCGCCATGTTATAGTTAATGCTCTAGGCACAGTTGTAGGATTGCACATTTACAATGCATGCAAATGCCAGCACTTAGAAGGAATGTGTAAGCTGTGTTGGTTTTAAAATGCATTTACGTTTGAGGACAAATGGCCTTGGAAGCTTCTCACCTAGGAATTGAGATGCTGATGACCCTGGCACCTGGAAAGGGGTCTGTGGACAAGCCATTCTTTGAGATTGAGATGTGTGTCTCCGTGTAACTTTATAGACACATGCAGGTGAAAGGATTTGTTTGCTGTCTTCTCTGAATATTGTGTGAACTGGGTTTGCATGGAGATGTTAGAGAGACAGGAACATGTTAATCAGATTGTGTTTTACAAATGCAAACTAGTGGGTTTCATTCAACAACAGTTTGATGTAAGATTTCTTAGGCTGCATTAGGTGTGTGCAGATTATGATAAATGTATCAATAGTGAATGTTAAACTGATACCAAACGTTGTCTGTGTGACCGGAAGGAGGATATTGTTTTATTGCACTTATCTCCTTTTGAAATGTAATTTATTTATTTGTATTTTGTAAAATATCCTGATTGGATAGAAAGGGCTCAGGGAGGACATGACCCCCTGTTGTACTGTGTGGAAAATTGACATAAAAAGGAGGCCTGCGTGCCTCCAAAGTGTATTGTACCATCTTTATTCTGCTGGAACTTCTTGCTGTATGCTGTTGCCCCTAGCAGTAGGGAAGAGTCTTTTTTAAGACTATTATTGAGCAAATAAACATCATCTGCCTCAAGAAGATTGCTTCATCTTGTGACCTACAGGGTTATGCCAAACATAGCCCCATCCTCCGGCTGTCCAGGGAAGCACCTAACGTCTCCAAGTTCCGCCTTCCGCCAGCTACCAGCAGAGGCCTAGCAAGTGGCTAGTGGGGATTCGTCAACACCACACAGGTGTGGTAAGGCAGTGTGTCGGCACATACAGAGCAGAACCGTGGTTCCAAACGCCACGGCAGGTTAGGAGTTTGGTGGTGGCAGCATAAACCCGCCCACAGCGCAGTGGGTGGGGTCAGTAACAGGCGGTTACTGACGGTAAGTGGGAATCCCCTATGTGGTCAGTTCCCGTGTGACCTAACCTTCCATTCTGTGCACAGGAAACAGGACGCGAAAGCGGTGAGTGCTTTCGTACGGAACCGTCCTGTCACAGAAATTGGTGGCATAGCAGAGGGATCATCCCAGACGGCTTTTCGGTCACCCGATTGGAGAAGCCGAGTTTCTCAGCAGAGGAGTAACTGCAGCGCAGGAGAACGCACAAGATGACGGACTTCATCGGAACGTCTAAGGGCGATCTGGAGATCGTGTGCCAGGAGAAGGGTGTGGATATCCCTTTCAATGCGTCCAGAAGCGTCATGAAGGCGGTGCTCATGAGCTTGGAGGAGTCCCATCGGGCGGAGGTGGAGAGCACTGACGGCGTCAGCATCGCAGAGGACGGCCCACCAGTGGACCTTCGTACGGAACCGGTGAGACCCACAAGCCCCGCCCCTTCTAGCAGCAGCCATGTTTCCCAGCAATCCCTAGCAGGGCCAGGATCCCAACGTCCCAGGGGGGCGGCCCGGATACCCTAGCAGATAGGCTAACGGAATTGGGGGAAAGGGCAACGGAGCAAGAACGCATGCTTGTCATTCGGATGTGGCATGCGGAGCGGGCATCACAAGCCGTGGTACCCCGGGAGCCGTTGACCACTGCTATACACAGATCGGGACGCATTCAGTTTGCCAAGTTTGCAGACAGTGATGGGGACATTGATGGACATTTACAAGTTTTTGAAAGGACTTGTAAACTACATGATTTACCCAAGTCGGAGTGGGTGAGACACCTTGTGCCCACTCTGCATGGAGAGGCCTTGGAGGCCTATCGAGGAGTGGCCACAAAGGACTGTGGGGATTACGACGAAGTCGCGAAGGCCCTCCTCCAGCGATTCTTCATCACTCCAGAGTCTTACAGGAAAAAGTTCAGAGACTTGCCCAAGAATCCTAGCAGCACCCATGAGCAGTTCGCCACCCAGCTGCGGCAGTACGTGGTGAAGTGGGTGAAGGATTCTGAAGCCACTACATGGGACGCACTGATCGACCTGATCTGCAGGGAGCAGTTCTACCGCAGGTGCGCCCCAGAAGTGAAGGAGTGGGTGCTAGACCGGGAACCACCCAGCTTAAAGATGGCTGCCCAGATAGCAGACAAGTATGTGGCAATTCTGCCACAGGGACAGAAGTGCCCAGCCAGCTCCAAAAGACTGTACCATCAGGGGGACACCCCTCTTCTGTTCATCGCCCACCAAAGCAAGCATCTTCCAACCCGGGTGCTCTTGGCCAGCAACCGCACCGCAGCATCCCTGCAACTGATCAGAGATCATCGGTGCCACGACTGGAGAAGAAGTGCTACGGCTGTGGGAAAATTGGACATCTGAGGATGAACTGTCCTGCATCCCAAGCACCCCAGACTCGTGCCCCAAATCCGAGTGCTGGAGCCTGGATTGCTTGCTTAACCCGTGGTGGTGAGCCTTCAGAGACTGTACCCCCTCCTGTCAGTCCGAAGGAGTGTGGCGAGGAACAGGTGGACTCTGCGGAGAGAGTCACCTGCATGGCTAAGAAGCCCCCACCAAATATGTGGCGGCACCTGCAGCCGGTCCAAGTGGGGTCCCAGCAGAGCGAAGGCTTAAGAGACTCTGGGCCCTCCATAACTGTTGTGAGCCCCTACCTTGTCGATCCTGCTGCAGTACTGCAGGGTTGCACTGCAAAAGGTACAGTGGCCGGTGGGCTAGAGCGAGAAGTGCCCATGGCCAGAGTCTACCTCGACTGGGGAGCTGGACAAGAGCTAAGAGATGTTGTCGTAATGGATGGCCTCCCAACTGATGTCGTCTTGGGGAATGATCTCGGTGGAGGGATCGTTACTGCCTTTGCGAACACCATCACCCGGAGTCAAGCATCCAGACTACAGTCTTCATTGTCTCTGCCAGTGCAGCCCAGCCCAGAGGAAAAGACCACAGCGGCTAGACAACTGCCAACCACAGCCTCAGCCATCCCAGAGGGAAAGACCACAGCGGCAAGATCAGCACATCTGCCCCTTGCCACTGGTGGGCCTACGTCCCCTAGCAAGGCAGAGGATGTCGGTTCCAGTTTGTTGAATCCTGTTGGGGTGCCCAGTGATGCTCCTGTCCCTAGTAATTGCCACTCTGGCGGTGAGTATGAGTGACCACCCCAACCCTACCATGACTGACCCCAACTTGACTGACCCCAACATTCCCCCTGTAGAGTGTCCAAACTTAGGAAAAAGTGAGGGCCGTAGGCAGGAGTTTAGGGAAACTCAGCTCTCTGACCCATCCCTGGAAGGTATGAGGCGCCAAGCTGGCCGCGGCCTTTCGGGGATGGGGGCAGGGAGTGTGACCTGCTGGAAAGGGTTACTGTACCGGGTAGCCAAGGTAGAAGGGGATAGGCCAGTGCGGGAGCAAGTTCAACTGGTGGTTCCCAGGAGCTTTCGGGAGCAATTGATGTCAGTTGCACACGAAATCCCTTTGGCGGGACACCAGGGGAGGGACCGAACACTGAGGCGCCTGACACAGAACTTTTTTTGGCCCGAAGTGTTGGAAGACGTCCAGACCTACTGTAAGTCCTGTGATGTATGCCAACGGCTTGAACGCCCCAGTGCTCGGGCTCCCCTGAGGTCTTTGCCAATAGTCGGGGAACCTTTCCAACGAGTGGCTGTGGACATAGTAGGTCCCCTTCCTGTGCCCAGTAGATCGGGGAAGAGATACATCCTCACCGTGGTGGATTATGCTAGCCGGTATCCAGAGGCTGTGGCTCTGTCCGCCATCACTGCGGAAAAGGTAGCGGACGCTCTGCTAGGCATATTTAGTAGAGTAGGGTTCCCCAGTGAGATCCTAACTGATCAAGGGACGCAGTTCATGAGTGATCTGGTCCAGTGTCTCTGGGCGAAGTGCGGAGTGCGTCAACTCCGCACTGCCCCCTATCATCCCCAGACTAACGGACTTAGCGAGAGATTTAATGGCACTCTGAAGCAGATGCTACGGGCATTTGTGACTTCAGAGGGGGGAGACTGGGAGCGATACCTGCCGCACCTCCTGTTTGCATATCGGGAGTTGCCCCAGGAGTCGACCGGGTTCTCGCCCTTCGAGTTACTATATGGCCGCAGAGTCCGTGGACCTCTTGACCTGTTCCGGGAGTCTTGGGAGGGGGACCTGATCCACCAGGATGAGTCCGTGGTGGAGTATGTGTTGAAGCTCAGAGATCGGTTAGAGAATCTCATGGGACTAGCGCAAGCAAATCTTGCGGAAGCACAGACCAAGCAGAAGACTTGGTATGACCAGGGCGCGCGTGCTCAGGTCTTTGGAGTAGGGCAGAAGGTGCTGGTTCTGATGCCCACACGTCAGAACAAGCTCCAGGCTGCCTGGGCGGGACCGTACACGGTCGCAAAATGCCTAAGCGACATCACCTTCGTGGTGTCATTTGACAGCGATGGCAGGAGGCAGCGTACCTACCATGTAAACATGTTAAAGGCATACCATAAGCGTGTGGAGTCGGTAGGCGCTGTGTGCTGCCTGCCGATGGAGGAACCAGGAAAAGATCCCATTCCTGACCTCCTCGCGGATGCCAAGGGTGAGGGTGGTGTAGAGGAAGTAAGCTGGAGTAGTGAGCTTGGTAACCACAAGAGGAAGCGGCTGGAGTCAGTGCTGCAGTCCTTTGAGGCCCAGTTCAGCAGGAAGCCCGGCCTGACTTCCCTATGTGCCCATCATGTAGACACTGGTGAGCATAGGCCGATTCGGCAACCCGCGTATCGGGTCTCACCAGAGGCATAGGCGAGTATCTACCAAGAGGTGCAGGAGATGTTAGCACTAGGCGTAATCATGCGCTCCAACAGTCCCTGGGCCGCCTCTTTTGTACTGGTTCCCAAGAAGGACTGGACAACCAGGTTCTGTGTAGACTACGGCCAGTTGAACAAAGTGACCAAATCCGACGCCTATCCCCTACCCCGCATTGACGCACTGTTAGACGAGTTGGCTGGAGCGAAATACATCTCTATGTTTGACCTGAGCAAGGGGTATTGGCAGATACCAGTTACTCCCGAGGCTCAGGAACGGTCCGCCTTCATCACCTCCTTTGGCTTGTTTGAGTTCAAGCCATTTGGGATGAAGAATGCGCCAGCCACCTTCCAGAGTGTGGTCGATGACCTGCTGAAGGGGTTCAGAGATTTCGCCCAGGCCTACTTGGATGACATTGCTGTCTTCAGCCGAACCTGGTAAGAGCACCTGAGGCACGTGGGGTTGGTGTTAGAGAGGATCCGGTGGGCAGGTCTGACCATCAGGGCAGACAAGTGCCAAATGGGGATGTCAGAGGTACAGTACCTGGGACACCGTGTGGGGGGAGGTAAGGTGGAGCCTGAACCAGCGAAGGTGGAGGCAATCCGAGACTGGCCCCGGCCCACAACCCAGAGACAGGTCCTGGCTTTCTTAGGGATCGCAGGGTACTACAGATGTTTTGTCCCTGACTTTAGTTCCGTGGCCAAACCCCTGACTGATCTGACTAAGAAGAAACTCCCCAAGGTAGTTGACTGGATGACCGCATGTGAGTTGGCATTCCAGTCATTGAAAAACAGCTCTAGTACAAGCCCCAGTACTGATGGCGCCAGACTATAGTAAAAACTTTGTTGTACAGACTGATGCGTCACAGTACGGACTCGGGGCAGTACTGAGCCAGGAGGGGCCAGATGGACAGGAGCAGCCTGTGGCCTATTTGAGCAGAAAGCTGCTACCGCGGGAGGTGGGGTATGCCACAATTGAAAAGGAGTGTTTGGCTATTGTTTGGGCTGTGAAGAAGCTTCAGCCCTATTTGTTCGGCTGCCATTTTACGGTGGTAACGGACCACAATCCATTACGGTGGCTTCAGCACACCACGGGGGAAAACGGCAGACTGTGGCGGTGGAGCCTTGCTCTTCAGGTTTATGACTTTCATATTATCCACAAGCAAGGCAAGGCTCATAGCAATGCGGATGGACTGTCATGTCAGGAGGAGCCTGAACCCCCAAAGAACTCCCGGTAACCCCAATAAGGACTGCGGGACCAGGGACCGAATCGTTGGGACATGGGTCCCTGGTTGACCCGCTTGAATGGGGGGGGGGGGGGGGAGTGTGGCCGGAGAGACCCCCAGCCCACGTGGACAATGGCGGCGCGGCACTGAAGGGGTTAACCCTCAGGGACCGGCGCCATATTCAAGGACAATGGGCACTTGGCGCCACTTTTAAACTGTGCACTGGTGCTAGGTGCCATCTTTAAATGTATTGTGGGTGCTAGGCACTGGGTATTTCAAACTATGTTTAATACTGTGTTTTTGCCATGTTATATTTAATGCTCTAGGCACAGTTGTAGGATTGCACATTTACAATGCAGCAAATGCCAGCACTTAGAAGGAATGTGTAAGCTGTGTTGGTTTTAAAATGCATTTACGTTTGAGGACAAATGGCCTTGGAAGCTTCTCACCTAGGAATTGAGATGCTGATGAACCTGGCACCTGGAAAGGGGTCTGTGGACAAGCCATTCTTTGAGATTGAGATGTGTGTCTCCGTGTAACTTTATAGACACATGCAGATGAAAGAATTTGTTTGCTGAATATTGGGGGTAATTCCAAGTTGATCGCAGCAGGGAATTTTTTAGCAGTTGGGCAAAACCATGTGCACTGCAGGGGAGGCAGATATAACATGTGCAGAGAGAGTTAGATTTGGGTGTGGTGTGTTCAATCTGCAATCTAAATTGCAGTGTAAAAATAAAGCAGCCAGTATTTACCCTGCACAGAAACAAAATAACCCACCCAAATCTAACTCTCTCTGCACATGTTATATCTGCCTCCCCTGCAGTGCACATGGTATTGCCCAACTGCTAAAAAAATTCATGCTGCGATCAACTTGGAATTACCCCCATTGTGTGAACTGGGTTTGCATGGAGATGTTAGAGAGACAGGAACATGTTAATCAGATTGTGTTTTACAAATGCAAACTAGTGGGTTTCATTCAACAACAGTTTGATGTAAGATTTCTTAGGCTGCATTAGGTGTGTGCAGATTATGATAAATTTATCAATAGTGAATGTTAAACTGATACCAAACGTTGTCTGTGTGACCGGAAGGAGG
This sequence comes from Pseudophryne corroboree, assembly GCF_028390025.1. Taxonomy (NCBI): domain Eukaryota; kingdom Metazoa; phylum Chordata; class Amphibia; order Anura; family Myobatrachidae; genus Pseudophryne; species Pseudophryne corroboree. The sequence continues at coordinate 822,154,547 of NC_086449.1, read as the reverse complement.
ATATTGTTTTATTGCACTTATCTCCTTTTGAAATGTAATTTATTTATTTGTAGTTTGTAAAATATCCTGATTGGATAGAAAGGGCTCAGCGAGGACATGACCCCCTGTTGTACTGTGTGGAAAATTGACATAAAAAGGAGGCCTGCGTGCCTCCAAAGTGTATTGTACCATCTTTATTCTGCTGGAACATCTTGCTGTATGCTGTTGCCCTAGCAGTAGGGAAGAGTCTTTTTTAAGACTATTATTGAGCAAATAAACATCATCTGCCTCAAGAAGATTGCTTCATCTTGTGGCCTACAGGGTTATGCCAAACATAGCCCCGTCCTCCGGCTGTCCAGGGAAGCACCTAACGTCTCCAAGTTCCGCCTTCCGCCAGCTACCGGCAGAGGCCTAGCAAGTGGCTAGTGGGGATTCGTCAACACCACACAGGTGTGGTAAGGCAGTGTGTCGGCACATACAGAGCAGAACCGTGGTTCCAAACACCACGGCAGGTTAGGAGTTTGGTGGTGGCAGCATAAAACCGCCCACAGCGCAGTGGGTGGAGTCAGTAACAGGCAGAGGAGTAACTGCAGCGCAGGAGAACGCACAATATGACGGACTTCATCGGAACGTCTAAGGGCGATCTGGATATCGTGTGCCAGGAGAAGGGTGTGGATATCCCTTTCAACGCATCCAGAAGCGTCATGAAGGCGGCGCTCATGAGCTTGGAGGAGTCCCATCGGGCGGAGGTGGAGAGCACTGACGGCATCAGCATCGCAGAGGACGGCCCACCAGTGGACCTTCGTACGGAACCGGTGAGACCCACAAGCCCCGCCCCTTCTAGCAGCAGCCATGTTTCCCAGCAATCCCTAGCAGGGCCAGGATCCCAACGTCCCAGGGGGGGTGGCCCGGATACCCTAGCAGATAGGCTAACGGAATTGGGGGAAAGGGCAACGGAGCAAGAACGCATGCTTGTCATTGGGATGTGGCATGCGGAGTGGGCATCACAAGCCGTGGTACCCCGGGAGCCGTTGACCACTGCATTCACATCATTTAGAAATCACGGACTTTATTCATACAAGGACACTGAGCATTGATTGCATGACCATTCAACCTAAACATATATATATATATATACAAACAGAGAACCCAGCACTCACCAAAGTAAACTCACTTATCCTCAACAATTCAATAAATAAATGATGGGGGTTTAGTTGGTGGATTGGCCAATGCACGGAAGCCTGTATACCGATTCAAGGTACCCCACCTTCATACAGGTCCTACACTATCACAGAGTCTTAAAACCTGACTACCACACTGCTGCATCATCTGCCTGCTAGATGTAATGTGTACCTGCCACAGACTTTATGGCTTTTAAAAGGCACACTAGTCACCTATTGCACTGGCTCAAAGATGATTGCTAAAAAACAGCTGAGACAGGTTCAGGATAAAAAAGTCCACACAGGGGTGCATGAGAAAGCTAGTGGCCACGGTTAATAAGAGCTAACCATAGATTAACCCCTTCATATACACACAGAGGAAAAACCACAGCACTCACCGCACCAGAAGCGGGGCACAGCTATGCACTTACCACTCACAGGGTGGGGTGCATGTAACACTGCACTCTCCACCACAGAAGCGGGGTACACAGCTGTACTTACCACTCACAGGGCGGGGTGCATGTAGCCCATGACCACATCGCTCTAATAAATACAAACAGAGAACCCAGCACTCACCAAAGTAAACTCACTTATCCTCAACAATTCAATAAATAAATGATGGGGGTTTAGTTGGTGGATTGGCCAATGCACGGAAGCCTGTATACCGATTCAAGGTACCCCACCTTCATACAGGTCCTACACTATCACAGAGTCTTAAAACCTGACTACCACACTGCTGCATCATCTGCCTGCTAGATGTAATGTGTACCTGCCACAGACTTTATGGCTTTTAAAAGGCACACTAGTCACCTATTGCACTGGCTCAAAGATGATTGCTAAAAAACAGCTGAGACAGGTTCAGGATAAAAAAGTCCACACAGGGGTGCATGAGAAAGCTAGTGGCCACGGTTAATAAGAGCTAACCATAGATTAACCCCTTCATATACACACAGAGGAAAAACCACAGCACTCACCGCACCAGAAGCGGGGCACAGCTATGCACTTACCACTCACAGGGTGGGGTGCATGTAACACTGCACTCTCCACCACAGAAGCGGGGTACACAGCTGTACTTACCACTCACAGGGCGGGGTGCATGTAGCCCATGACCACATCGCTCTTTAAAAGCCATAAAGTCTGTGGCAGGTACACATTACATCTAGCAGGCAGATGATGCAGCAGTGTGGTAGTCAGGTTTTAAGACTCTGTGATAGTGTAGGACCTGTATGAAGGTGGGGTACCTTGAATCGGTATACAGGCTTCCGTGCATTGGCCAATCCACCAACTAAACCCCCATCATTTATTTATTGAATTGTTGAGGATAAGTGAGTTTACTTTGGTGAGTGCTGGGTTCTCTGTTTGTATTTATTAGAGCGATGTGGTCATGGGCTACATGCACCCCGCCCTGTGAGTGGTAAGTACAGCTGTGTACCCCGCTTCTGTGGTGGAGAGTGCAGTGTTACATGCACCCCACCCTGTGAGTGGTAAGTGCATAGCTGTGCCCCGCTTCTGGTGCGGTGAGTGCTGTGGTTTTTCCTCTGTGTGTATATGAAGGGGTTAATCTATGGTTAGCTCTTATTAACCGTGGCCACTAGCTTTCTCATGCACCCCTGTGTGGACTTTTTTATCCTGAACCTGTCTCAGCTGTTTTTTAGCAATCATCTTTGAGCCAGTGCAATAGGTGACTAGTGTGCCTTTTAAAAGCCATAAAGTCTGTGGCAGGTACACATTACATCTAGCAGGCAGATGATGCAGCAGTGTGGTAGTCAGGTTTTAAGACTCTGTGATAGTGTAGGACCTGTATGAAGGTGGGGTACCTTGAATCGGTATACAGGCTTCCGTGCATTGGCCAATCCACCAACTAAACCCCCATCATTTATTTATTGAATTGTTGAGGATAAGTGAGTTTACTTTGGTGAGTGCTGGGTTCTCTGTTTGTATTTATTAGAGCGATGTGGTCATGGGCTACATGCACCCCGCCCTGTGAGTGGTAAGTACAGCTGTGTACCCCGCTTCTGTGGTGGAGAGTGCAGTGTTACATGCACCCCACCCTGTGAGTGGTAAGTGCATAGCTGTGCCCCGCTTCTGGTGCGGTGAGTGCTGTGGTTTTTCCTCTGTGTGTATATGAAGGGGTTAATCTATGGTTAGCTCTTATTAACCGTGGCCACTAGCTTTCTCATGCACCCCTGTGTGGACTTTTTTATCCTGAACCTGTCTCAGCTGTTTTTTAGCAATCATCTTTGAGCCAGTGCAATAGGTGACTAGTGTGCCTTTTAAAAGCCATAAAGTCTGTGGCAGGTACACATTACATCTAGCAGGCAGATGATGCAGCAGTGTGGTAGTCAGGTTTTAAGACTCTGTGATAGTGTAGGACCTGTATGAAGGTGGGGTACCTTGAATCGGTATACAGGCTTCCGTGCATTGGCCAATCCACCAACTAAACCCCCATCATTTATTTATTGAATTGTTGAGGATAAGTGAGTTTACTTTGGTGAGTGCTGGGTTCTCTGTTTGTATTTATTAGAGCGATGTGGTCATGGGCTACATGCACCCCGCCCTGTGAGTGGTAAGTACAGCTGTGTACCCCGCTTCTGTGGTGGAGAGTGCAGTGTTACATGCACCCCACCCTGTGAGTGGTAAGTGCATAGCTGTGCCCCGCTTCTGGTGCGGTGAGTGCTGTGGTTTTTCCTATGTGTGTATATGAAGGGGTTAATCTATGGTTAGCTCTTATTAACCGTGGCCACTAGCTTTCTCATGCACCCCTGTGTGGACTTTTTTATCCTGAACCTGTCTCAGCTGTTTTTTAGCAATCATCTTTGAGCCAGTGCAATAGGTGACTAGTGTGCCTTTTAAAAGCCATAAAGTCTGTGGCAGGTACACATTACATCTAGCAGGCAGATGATGCAGCAGTGTGGTAGTCAGGTTTTAAGACTCTGTGATAGTGTAGGACCTGTATGAAGGTGGGGTACCTTGAATCGGTATACAGGCTTCCGTGCATTGGCCAATCCACCAACTAAACCCCCATCATTTATTTATTGAATTGTTGAGGATAAGTGAGTTTACTTTGGTGAGTGCTGGGTTCTCTGTTTGTATTTATTAGAGCGATGTGGTCATGGGCTACATGCACCCCGCCCTGTGAGTGGTAAGTACAGCTGTGTACCCCGCTTCTGTGGTGGAGAGTGCAGTGTTACATGCACCCCACCCTGTGAGTGGTAAGTGCATAGCTGTGCCCCGCTTCTGGTGCGGTGAGTGCTGTGGTTTTTCCTCTGTGTGTATATGAAGGGGTTAATCTATGGTTAGCTCTTATTAACCGTGGCCACTAGCTTTCTCATGCACCCCTGTGTGGACTTTATTATCCTGAACCTGTCTCAGCTGTTTTTTAGCAATCATCTTTGAGCCAGTGCAATAGGTGACTAGTGTGCCTTTTAAAAGCCATAAAGTCTGTGGCAGGTACACATTACATCTAGCAGGCAGATGATGCAGCAGTGTGGTAGTCAGGTTTTAAGACTCTGTGATAGTGTAGGACCTGTATGAAGGTGGGGTACCTTGAATCGGTATACAGGCTTCCGTGCATTGGCCAATCCACCAACTAAACCCCCATCATTTATTTATTGAATTGTTGAGGATAAGTGAGTTTACTTTGGTGAGTGCTGGGTTCTCTGTTTGTATTTATTAGAGCGATGTGGTCATGGGCTACATGCACCCCGCCCTGTGAGTGGTAAGTACAGCTGTGTACCCCGCTTCTGTGGTGGAGAGTGCAGTGTTACATGCACCCCACCCTGTGAGTGGTAAGTGCATAGCTGTGCCCCGCTTCTGGTGCGGTGAGTGCTGTGGTTTTTCCTCTGTGTGTATATATATATATATATATATTAGAGATGAGCGAGTTCGGTTCCCTGAGAACTGAACTCCCCCCGAACTTCACTACCCGAGCCTGGATGCGAGTCAGGCTCGGGTTTTCCCGCCTGACTCGGAAACCAGAACGAGGCAAAACGTCATCATTCCGCTGTTGGATTCTCGCAGGGTTTAGATTCCATATAAGGAGCCGCGGGTCCCCGCCATTTTCACTCCAGCATTGGTGAGTGTAGAGAGAGGACGTGTCTCCGTCCTTAGTGTCCTGCATCAGTACAGTGTTAGTGTGTTGTGCTGCATCAGTCCAGTCACAGTGGTGGTGTCCTCTGCTGCCATATATCCAGTGCTCCTGTATAAGTCCAGTCCATTGCAGTGGTGCTGTGTTGTCCTGCATCAATACAGTGGTGGTGTCCCTGTGCTGCTGTATATGTCCAGTGGTACTGCCGTATATGTCCAGTGATCCTGCTGTATATGTCCATTGATACTGCCATATATGTCCAGCGGTACAGGCGTATAGATCCAGTGATCCTGCAGTATAATTCCAGTGGTACTGGCGTATATTTCCAGTGATCCTGCCGTATAATTCCAGTGGTACTGGCGTATAAATCCAGTCCAGTGATATTGCCGTATAATTCCAGTGATACTGCCATATATGTCCATTGATACTGCCGAACATGTCCAGCGGTACTGCCGTATAATTCCAGTGATCCTGCCGTAATTCCAGTTATCCTGCCGTATAGTTCCAGTGATCCTGTCGTATAAATCCAGTGATTCTGCCATATAATTCCAGTGATACTGCCGTATACCGTATATACTCGAGTATAAGCCGACTTTTTCAGCACTTTTTATTGTGCTGAAAAAGCCACCTCGGCTTATACTCGAGTCAGTGGAATGAGGGACACGGAGAGCGCAGCGCGCGGCTCTCCTGTGTTTTTGTGGTAAACCTGTGCTTTCCCAGGTTTTTGTGGTAAAATTAGGTGCCTCGGCTTATATTCGGATCGACTTATACTCGAGTATATACGGTATGTATATATATATATATATATATATATATATACCCTGTTGCAAAGCGGATTACTGAGGCCATAACAACTATGCCGGTGCTAGACTTGTGTCCGGTATCCGCCATTAGTGCAGTGGGACTGCAGTGCCAACCCTAGATGGGCCAGGTGTTTGTGCCGCACACTTGTGTCGCCTAGCTTAGTCATACAGCCACCTCATTGTCCTCTTTTACTTCTTGGCATGATGTGCTGTTTGGGTACTATTTTTTTTTAAGTGCCATCCTGTCTGACACTGCAATGCCACTCCTAGATGGGCCAGTTGTTTGTGTTGCTTAGCTTAGTCACACAGCGACCTTGGTGCACCTCTTTTACATCTTTGCATCATGTGCTGTTTGAGTCTTTTTTTTTATATCTGCCCTCCTGCCTGACACTGCAGTACCACTCCTAGATGGGCCAGGTGTTTGTGCCACACACTTGTGTCGCTTAGCTTAGTCATACAGCAACCTTGGTGCACCTCTTTTTCATCTTTGCATTATGTGCTGTTTGGGGCATAGTTTTTTAAAGTGCCATCCTATCTGATATTGCCGTATAAGTCCAGGGGTACTGCTGTATTAGTCCAGGGGTACTGCGTATAAGTCCACCTATTGCAGAATTTTTTAAAAATGACAGGGGCGTGCAGGAGATGCTGTCAGGGGACTGAAAAATTGCGGGCCACTTTCGACATTCAGTCACTTCATGCCACAACTAGATGGGCCAGGTGGTTGTGTCGCTTAGCTCAGTCATACAGCAACCTTTGTGTACCTCTTTTTCTTCTTTGCATGATGTGCTGTTTGGGGCCTATTTTTAAATCTGCCATCCTGTCTGACACTGCAGTGCCACTCCTAGATGGGCCAGTTCTTTGTGGCGCACACTTGTGTTGCTTAGCTTAGTCATACAGCCACCTTGGTGCAACCTTTTGGCCTAAAAACAATATTGTGAGGTGTGAGGTGTTCAGAATAGACTGGAAATTAGTGGAAATGAATGTTATTGAGGCTAATAATACCGTAGGATCAAAATTACCCCCAAATTCTGTGATTTTAGCCATTTTTATGTTTTTTTTCAAAAATCATCCAGATCCAACCAAAACCAAAACACGAAAGGGTGGTTTTGGCAAAACCAATCCAAAGCCAAAACACGAGCAGGGAATTAGAACTAAAACACAAAACACGAAAAGTGCCCGCCGCACATCTCTAAATTATATAGATATACAAGAGACACTTGACACCATTTTTGTCTCTTATTAGGGGAGCTGAAAGAACCAATCAAAACTGCACACATAAGCCGGCTACCCAGCTGAGGCCTGGCGAAGCAATAAGTTGACTCTTGCAGCTCCGGGGCGGTATCATTAGTGCTGCAATGCAACGGCGCTAAAAAGTTACTTAGGGGTCTATTCATGAAGCAGTGAAAAGAGTGGAGAAACAGACTAGCGGAGAAGTTGCCCAGGGCAACCAATCAGCATCTTTCTTACATTTTATGGAATGTACTTGATAAAGGCTTCCTTCAAAGCTGATTGGTTGCCATGGGCAATTTCTTCACTGGTCTTTTTCTCCGCTCTTTTCACTGCTTCATGAATAGACCCCCTTATAATCACAGAATTGTGATAAGTCCACCTGAAATCCCTCTCCCCAAAAAATGTCAGTGCTCCCACCAGTAGAATTCTGTCTCTCCATATAAAGGGCGTCATTCAGGTTGGATCGCAGCGTACTAATTAGCAAATTCTGCTAATTAGTAGAATTTGCAATCCTTACTGAATTAGGGGGGTCATTCTGACCCGTTCGCTCGCTGCGTTTTTACGCAGCAGAGCGAACGTGTCCTTGCTGCGCATGCGGGACGGCCGTAGCAGGACAGTGATCGCCTCTGCCTGATTGACAGGCAGAGGCGATCAATGGGCAGGAGGGGGCGAAACGGCAGCGTTTGTCCGCTGTTTCGTAGGCGCGGTCCGGCCAACGCAGGCATGGCCGGACCAAACGGGGGGCGGGCCGCAGCGGCTGCGTGACGTCATACGCAGCCGCTGCGGGCCAGGGAACGAGGAGTAGCTCCCGGCCAGCACGCTAAAGCTGCGCTGGCCGGGAGTAACTCCTGAAGTGCAAAGGCATCGCTGCTGGATTTTTCACTCCGGTCTGTCGGTGACTGGCGATGCCTGTTGTTGTTTGCTGATGAGCGTGCGCATTGCGGTGTATACGCATGCGCAGTCTAATGCTGATTGCCCGCTATGTGAAAATGCACAGCAGTGATCTGGTCTGAATCGGGCACTGAGTCCTCTCGCTATCCCCAGCTGCTGTCTCTCTCCGTCTGCTCACGCAGTGATTAATGTGTTTTAATAATGCTATAATGCTACACAAGACAGTAGCCCGGCCTGCCAGACAGAGCTGTTAATGGTGCAGGGACCTGCGGCCTCAGTCACAGCCTTCATCATCCTCATCTTCAGGACTATATTACTCCTTTGTCAATTTATTTCTACGTGTCTCTGCTCCTGTCTAGTCCATCATTATGGGGCCCATGTATCATCGAATATTTGCGGCTTAATCACCAAAAACACCTGTTTTCAAGGGTTAACCATTCTCTTTGGTAAGAGAGGGGAGTGGGAAGGGTTTCCTGTTATAATTATTGACAGGAACAGAGTTACCTCCTGTACGATTCACTTCAATAGGCAGGATTTTAGCCGATGCCCCTTAAACCACTGGCTGCTGCACCCAATGTGTGCTCCCCCTGGAGCAGTGGTGCCCTAGGCTTTCGCCTATATGGCCTATGCCCAGGGCCGGCACTTGTGAAGGGGAAAAACAATAAAGGATCCCTGGATATACCCAGAAAGTAATGGAGTGGTTAAAAATGATCTTGGATTTATTGCAAACGTAGAAGATGCTGAAGGAATAAGCTCCTGAGAGTAAGAAGAGGAAAGAAGGAGCCGTCTGTCGCTCCTGCAGATTCCTCCCTTCGGGAACATCGATGGGGTGAATGTAATATTCCGGAGACGCCATCTCTCAGGGGGGGTGACTGCAGGAAAACAGCTCTACAGATCCCTGGAGAGAGAGCTTTGTAAATGATCAGTCATTACAGGAAAGGGAGCGTCCGGCTAGTGATAGAGTATTTGCTTTATGCAGCTGATTGCTGCACCCAGTTACACGGCCCCTCGTTCCCTATTAGAATGTAAGCTCTTGTGCGAACAAGGGGGGTCATTCCGAGTTGATCGCTCGCTAGCTACTTTTAGCAACCGTGCAAACGTATAGTCGCCGCCAACGGGGGAGTGTATTTTCGCTTTGCAGGAGTGCGAACGCCTGTGCAGCCGAGCGGTTATAAACACATTTTGTACAGAACTAGACCAGCCCTGTAGTTACTTATTCTGTGCGATGATTGCTGCGATGAAGGTCCCGGAAATGACGTCAGATACCCGCCCTACAAACGTCCGGCCACGCCTGCATTTTTCCACACTCCCAGAAAACGGTCAGTTGACACAGAGAAACTCCCACTTCCTGTCAATCTCCCTGCGTCCGCCAGTGCAACTGAAAGCGTCGCTAGAACCTGTGCAAAACCACAATGCTCTTTGTACTTGTACGACGCACGTGTCAAAGTCAGAAAAATATCTCTATGCACACTGCCATATTTGCACCTCACACAGGTCTGCGCTGCGCATGCGTGCGCTCTCCCGTGAGTGCGCATACTCGCTGTTGCGGGCACCCGCGGGCGCGCGGTATGTGCATTTACGGTAGAGTTCATGTGTTCGTAGCGTGCGACTCAATCGTTACACATTTTCACTATATAATGTATTTTGTAGATCATGGTCCCTTTGATAGATTCTGAAAGTTTGGTTAATGTAGAATGTTCATGAACAGAGAAATCCCCCTTTGTTTGATACGAAGGGTCAGACAGGAGTAATACAGTGGTGTTTAGTATCCATCGGAAGAGTATCTAATTAGCAATATTCCGGTGTTGGTTTGAAGCGGATTAATCGCTCGTGCGAATAATTATGGACATAAGAAGTTTATGTCCATTTACTATTATTTGCACTTAATTATCCATGCGGCGGGAAACCCAGTTTCCCTCCCACCTGAGCTGTTGGAAATAGTCACCGCCCACCTGTATGAATCAACCTATGACCTTTGGTTATAATGCGAAGCCGAATTCCTGTGTCCAATGAACAATGAGATTGTAGGGACCATTGAATTGTATTGTGTGTGGGGCATAAATAGACAAGCCGATCACATCCAGCTCTCACTCTTCAACGGTTATCATTGCTGAAAATCGGGAGCTGGATGTCCAGAGGCGCATGCGATCGTTTCCTTTGTGCGTAAGTTTTCTCCGCAATCATATTGTCTTTCCTTGTTGATATGGGCCATATCTCTCTCTCTCTCTCTCTTCTCCTTTTACTCTCGTAATCCTTTGAACGTAATAGTATTGTATTGTATTTCATGTATAGTTATCTGGTTAGGTAGTCTATGTTATATTGTAGTGTATGATTTGTATTGTGTTAATTCTTTTGCAAGTATATCATTCATAATATATATATATTAGGCGTTGGACCCTAAGCACGGTATCTGTGTATTTCTTATAGTGCTAAGTATTCTCAGAGCGTCGGTGACGCTCAAACAGCTTTTAAGTTAATAAGGTTACACTAGGTTGCATCTACACCCTATCTCTACACAAAAGTTTTACAGCATATTACATTGTTTATGGTTTAGATATAAAGGTTTAACATTGTGAGCGTCTGCGCCGCTCGTGATCTCCTCGTGGTCTCGAGCGTCCGCTACGCTGATAGCGTAGCATTACGGTAGTCGCTCACCTGTAAGTGTGCCCGATACCAACAGCGTATTTTCGTGAGCGTCTGTATCGCTCGTGCAGCCCGCTCCCGATACAGCGTCCGTTACGCTATAGTGAACCATTACGTTAGTCGGCAGCCAATAGCGTGCCTGCCTGTGATCTCTTTGCCGTGAGCGAACGTGACGCTTGAGCGTCTCGACCACGGCTAAGCGATTGTTACGTAACGAGCGTACCCTTACGGTACTCCATACATAAATAGCGTACAGTGTTCTTAGACCTCATAAAGGGTTTTATATAAGATAAATATTTAGCTTTATCACACGTGTGCATTCCGGTGCAGACGCATGCGCAGATTAGCCCCGTTCTGCCATAATCCCCCCCGACACTCACACACACACAAACATCACATGACCACGTACTGTGGCCACACCCTCTTCCCATGTGCGCAAAAGAGAATGGGAAAATGTAAATTTATGTAAATACCAAATACTCTAGAACCGGCATAGACCACCCTTGGCCTTGAGGATGTCTTCAATGGCACTTACAGGGCCAGTGCCTCATCCAAGGCTGCCATCTGAAATTGTTGGTCCCCGGTCTGCAAGAATAGGCCGCCCTCCCCGTCACCTTGCACTTCCCCTGCAGCCACCACAATTTACAGTTCTGGGCATTGATTGCCAGTCCCAAGAGAAGGCCGCAGGACATAAGGTGGTACCCCTAGGCATGACTGCGGCGGGCCGGGACCACAGCAGCAGCACAGGGTAGGAGTCCAGAGCAGGCAGCCATAGAGCGACAGCCCTGGTGGTATTTCAAATTTGGAGCTGGACACAAGCCAGTCGGAGCCCGCGGACAAGCAGCCAATCAGGAGCTGACGCTGTGGCCCCTCCTGATTGGCTGCTGGTCTGCGAGCTCTGATTGGCTCAAAGCCAGCTCCAAATTCAAAATGGCGCTGTCCCTCTATAGCAGCCTGTGGTGTGTACCAATGCACATTGCTGCCATACGGCCCCCTCGCGGTCCGGGCCCGGTACTGGAGTCCCGGCAGTCCCCCTCTGATGGTGGCTCTGCCCTCACCTATTACACACACCCTGCAGGTAGACCTTCTCCAAACTGGAGAACCCAAGTGCGGCCTGCATACCCAGTCGAGTTTGGGCCTCATCCCAGGCTACAAATGATCAATCTCAGAATACTAGCTTGAAAAGGAAGGACAGGGAGGTGGCTGGCGTGTAAATGATTGTATACAGTATGTTGTAATGGTGAAGGCACTTTGGGGTCTGTAACGTGTAACGTCTGGCACCCAGGAAGATAAAACTTTCCTACCCCTTCTCTAGAATGCTGCACATACAGGGCGGTCAGGAAGGGTAAGACCACTGTCCAGGGCACCAGGGCTGGGGGGAGACAGCGATGCCACATTGGCACCCTTTTCCGGCCTGTGGGGCAACTAAAATGGAATGACATCACATGTTCTGGGGGCGGCGTAGGGCGTGGAAGTGCCTGGCTACAGCCCATAAAGATAGATAGATCCATTTTTGTTCTGCATTGTAGAGTTGGGCTACTCCGCACAACTCTGAATTATGGTGGTCATTCCGAGTGGATCGCAGCCACCAACTTTTTGCTGCTGCTTCGATCAAGTAGCCCACGCCTATGGGGGAGTGTATTTTAGCTTAGCAGGGCTGCGATCGCTTGTGCAGCCCTGCTAAGCTAAAAAAAATTCAAGCAGAAGTAGACCAGCCCTCTGCATATTACTTACCCTGTGCGTCGATCTCTGCGATGCTGGAGCCGGCTTTGACGTCAGACATCCGCCGTCCGTTCTCCTGGACACGCCTGCGTTTTCTTCTCCACTCCCCGAAAACGGTCTCCAACGGTCCGGAGCCCAGGGACGCCTTCTTCTGTCAATTTTCCTTCGTAGGTCGCGACGTAACTCGGCGACTCCTTTTGCCGGGCAACGTCGCACACGCGCATTGCGGACGCCGCGCAAGCGCATTCCGGACCCGTTCGCACAGCAGCGACAAACCGCTGCGTGCGACTGGTCGGAATGACCCCCCTGTGTTTTACAGTTTACAATCCAGCTTCCTACCCCGACTGTAGTGCAAAAAGGATTTCCAAATCTGGCAGCAGCAGCTGAATGGCTTCTGTAAATCAGCCTGGTATACTGTTACATACATTGTGTATGTGCTGTGCATGGAAATCAGCCATAATAGATAGCGCTTTCCTTATGGCCATGGCTGGTAACGCAGTAAATGGGAGATGGGAATCGTGCTTATGCTACAGAACCGTCCTGTTTCCTTCTGCTCCGCAGGGATCCTCAGAGCAGCTCAGCATTAAACTAACAGTCACGATTCAGCTCTGGTTGATGTGACACATCTCCGGTCCCTGGACAGCCCGGGAATAATTACATCGAGCATCGCGCCGAGTCAGTCAGCGCTGGGGAAATAGCTGCAGCATCCCCCAGTACCGGGACACCTCTGTGAGAGAGCTGCTAATTACTTATGGGGTGGTTCTGTCAGATGCACGGGCAATCGCTTTTCTGTGTGCCCACGCCATTCTACGTTCAGCCAGATGAATCCATTGGCAGTGTAGATCTCCACGAGTTAGCGTAAGTCTGATCCGGCGCATGCGCACTCACCGACTGCTTTCCACAAGCGTATTATGCTGAAATCTGCACAGAGATCACTGATCCCTGGTCCCCCACATCTCTGCATTGGGATTCATTTTGTGATGCACCTCATGCAGGTCCCATCGTGCCTCTACATTAACACGCTAGGAAAGCATTGGGCCTCTAACACACTAGCAGAGCATCGGGCCTCTACTCTAACATACTAGCAGAGCATCGGTCCTCTACTAACACACTAGCAGAGCATCGGCCCTCTACTAACACACTAGCAGAGCATCGGGCCTCTACTCTAACACACTAGCAGAGCATCAGGCCTCTACTCTAACATACTAGCAGAGCATCGGTCCTCTACTAACACACTAGCAGAGCATCGGCCCTCTACTAACACACTAGCAGAGCATCGGGCCTCTACTCTAACACACTAGCAGAGCATCGGGCCTCTACTCTAACACACTAGCAGAGCATCGGGCCTCTACTCTAACACACTAGCAGAGCATCGGGCCTCTACTCTAACACACTAGCAGAGCATTGGGCCTCTACTCTAACACACTAGCAGAGCAGTGGGCTTCTACTCTAACACACTAACAGAGCATCGGGCCTCTACTCTAACACACTAGCAGAGCATCGGTTCTCTACTCTAACACACTAGCAGAGCATAGGGCCTCTACTCTAACACACTAGCAGAGCAGTGGGCTTCTACTCTAACACACTAGCAGAGCATTGGGCCTCTACTCTAACACACTAGCAAAGCATTGGGCCTCTACTCTAACACACTAGCAAAGCATTGGGCCTCTACTCTAACACACTAGCAGAGCATAGGGCCTCTACTCTAACACACTAGCAGAGCAGAGCGCCTCTACTCTAATACACTAGCAGAGCAGTGGGCCTCTACTCTAATACACTAGCAGAGCATTGGTTCTCTACTCTAACACACTAGCAGAGCATCGGGCCTCTACTCTAACACACTAGCAGAGCATCGAGCCTCTACTCTAACACACTAGCAGAGTAGTGGGCTTCTACTCTAACACACTAGCAGAGCATTGGGCCTCTACTCTAATACACTAGCAGAGCATTGGTTCTCTACTCTAATACACTAGCAGAGCATTGGTTCTCTACTCTAACACACTAGCAGAGCATCGGGCCTCTACTCTAACACACTAGCAGAGCATCGGGCCTCTACGCTAACACACTAGCAGAGCATTGGGCCTCTACTCTAACACACTAGCAGAGCAGAGCGCCTCTACTCTAACACACTAGCAGAGCATTGGGCCTCTACTCTAACACACTAACAGAGCATCGGGCCTCTACTCTAACACACTAGCAGAGTAGTGGGCTTCTACTCTAACACACTAGCAGAGCATTGGTTCTCTACTCTAATACACTAGCAGAGCATTGGTTCTCTACTCTAACACACTAGCAGAGCATCGGGCCTCTACTCTAACACACTAGCAGAGCATCGGGCCTCTACTCTAACACACTAGCAGAGCATCGGGCCTCTACGCTAACACACTAGCAGAGCATTGGGCCTCTACTCTAACACACTAGCAGAGCATCGGGCCTCTACTCTAACACACTAGCAGAGTAGTGGGCTTCTACTCTAACACACTAGCAGAGCATCGGGCCTCTACGCTAACACACTAGCAGAGCATCGGGCCTCTACTCTAACACACTAGCAGAGCATCGGGCCTCTACTCTAACACACTAGCAGAGTAGTGGGCTTCTACTCTAACACACTAGCAGAGCATTGGGCCTCTACTCTAATACACTAGCAGAGCATTGGTTCTCTACTCTAACACACTAGCAGAGCATCGGGCCTCTACTCTAACACACTAGCAGAGCATCGGGCCTCTACTCTAACACACTAGCAGAGCATCGGGCCTCTACGCTAACACACTAGCAGAGCATTGGGCCTCTACTCTAACACACTAGCAGAGCAGAGCGCCTCTACTCTAACACACTAGCAGAGCATTGGGCCTCTACTCTAACACACTAGCAGAGCATCGGGCCTCTACTCTAACACACTAGCAGAGCATTGGGCCTCTACTCTAACACACTAGCAGAGCATCGGGCCTCTACTCTAACACACTAGCAGAGTAGTGGGCTTCTACTCTAACACACTAGCAGAGCATTGGTTCTCTACTCTAACACACTAGCAGAGCATCGGGCCTCTACTCTAACACACTAGCAGAGCATCGGGCCTCTACTCTAACACACTAGCAGAGCATCGGGCCTCTACGCTAACACACTAGCAGAGCATTGGGCCTCTACTCTAACACACTAGCAGAGCATCGGGCCTCTACTCTAACACACTAGCAGAGTAGTGGGCTTCTACTCTAACACACTAGCAGAGCATCGGGCCTCTACGCTAACACACTAGCAGAGCATCGGGCCTCTACTCTAACACACTAGCAGAGCATCGGGCCTCTACTCTAACACACTAGCAGAGCATCGGGCCTCTACTCTAACACACTAGCAGAGCATCGGGCCTCTACTCTAACACACTAGCAGAGTAGTGGGCTTCTACTCTAACACACTAGCAGAGCATTGGGCCTCTACTCTAATACACTAGCAGAGCATTGGTTCTCTACTCTAACACACTAGCAGAGCATCGGGCCTCTACTCTAATACATTAGCAGAGCATTGGTTCTCTACTCTAACACACTAGCAGAGCATCGGGCCTCTACTCTAACACACTAGCAGAGCATCGGGCCTCTACTCTAACACACTAGCAGAGCATCGGGCCTCTACGCTAACACACTAGCAGAGCATTGGGCCTCTACTCTAACACACTAGCAGAGCAGAGCGCCTCTACTCTAACACACTAGCAGAGCATTGGGCCTCTACTCTAACACACTAGCAGAGCATCGGGCCTCTACTCTAACACACTAGCAGAGCATTGGGCCTCTACTCTAACACACTAGCAGAGCATCGGGCCTCTACTCTAACACACTAGCAGAGTAGTGGGCTTCTACTCTAACACACTAGCAGAGCATTGGTTCTCTACTCTAACACACTAGCAGAGCATTGGTTCTCTACTCTAACACACTAGCAGAGCATCGGGCCTCTACTCTAACACACTAGCAGAGCATCGGGCCTCTACTCTAACACACTAGCAGAGCATCGGGCCTCTACGCTAACACACTAGCAGAGCATTGGGCCTCTACTCTAACACACTAGCAGAGCATCGGGCCTCTACTCTAACACACTAGCAGAGTAGTGGGCTTCTACTCTAACACACTAGCAGAGCATCGGGCCTCTACGCTAACACACTAGCAGAGCATCGGGCCTCTACTCTAACACACTAGCAGAGCATCGGGCCTCTACTCTAACACACTAGCAGAGTAGTGGGCTTCTACTCTAACACACTAGCAGAGCATTGGGCCTCTACTCTAATACACTAGCAGAGCATTGGTTCTCTACTCTAACACACTAGCAGAGCATCGGGCCTCTACTCTAACACACTAGCAGAGCATCGGGCCTCTACTCTAACACACTAGCAGAGCATCGGGCCTCTACGCTAACACACTAGCAGAGCATTGGGCCTCTACTCTAACACACTAGCAGAGCATTGGGCCTCTACTCTAACACACTAGCAGAGCATTGGGCCTCTACTCTAACAACTAGCAGAGCATTGGGCCTCTACTCTAATAACTAGCAGAGCATTGGGCCTCTACTCTAACACACTAGCAGAGCATTGGGCCTCTACTCTAACAACTAGCAGAGCATCGGGCCTCTACTCTAATAACTAGCAGAGCATTGGGCCTCTACTCTAACACACTAGCAGAGCATCGGGCCTCTAACACACTAGCAGAGCATTGGGCCTCTACTCTAACAACTAGCAGAGCATCGGGCCTCTACTCTAATAACTAGCAGAGCAACGGGCCTCTACTCTAACACACTAGCAGAGCATCGGGCCTCTACTCTAACACACTAGCAGACAATTGAACCCTAGCGGCACATTAACCAGGATACTTAGGGGGAATAGAAGTTACCGTGCTGTAGGTAAAGTTAAGTCACACAGTTTAGTATTTATTCCAGTCATATTCTCGGAATGAATCTATCCCATCACTGCGAGTATAAAATCCAGGGAATCGGTGTCAGCAATACTCAGCTGCCTCTCTGAGACAATAGCCTCCAGCCTCTTCTCTGTGGGATTACGGTTACGCTTCTGTGGGCAGACACCCCAGTGCAGCACATTGGGTTTATATATAGCCTGCCACCTACAGTAGGTAAACCCATACCCTTTACTCATTACAGCAGCACCAACTAGATAGAAACCACACCCTAGGTTCCCGGTAAAGGAGGACATGGGGTTTTCTATATTACTGGGTTTCACTTAGTGTTTAATGACCCCTATGTGTATTACTGTAGCGGTTCCAATGCTCTGGGATATGAAGCTTTAGAAATCACGGCTCCGCCCACTGTTTCCACTTCAAGTTTTTGAATAAGGTTTTTGGGGTAACTGTTGGTCGCTGTAACCTTCTCCCAAATGACCCATGGGGGTAATTCCAAGTTGATCGCAGCAGGATTTTTGATAGCGATTAGGCAAAACCATGTGCACTGCAGGGGGGGCAGATGTAACATGTGCAGAGAGAGTTAGATTTGGGTGGGTTATTTTGTTTCTGTGCAGGGTAAATACTGGCTGCTTTATTTTTACACTGCAAATTAGATTGCAGATTGAACACACCCCACCCAAATCTAACTCTCTCTGCACATGTTACATCAGCCCCCCCATGCAGTGCACATGGTTTTGCCTAATTGCTAACAAAAATCCTGCTGCGATCAACTTGGAATTACCCCCCATCTCCGCCCACACGGCCCAGCTCCCGGATATCTCTCCGTTATGTTAATAAAAGAAAAACGAAATAAAGATTTTAAGAACCGATATTTCCCTCCTGAAACCTACGGAGAAAATGCAGCTGTAACATTATCATATTGGCGATGGTTTCCCACTTATATTCATGGCGCTGCCGCTTTCTTAGTAATAGAGTCATTGGTAGGTTTGTATCACAGCGCTGTGGTGAGGCGCGGCCCCTGTAGCGCAGGACGGATTATTGGAACATTCATTAGACTTTTCATAACGCTCCAAACAATGAGACTCTTATTATACATCACAGACTTCAGAGCGTGATTTCCCGTTAGTCTCATTTGTATTGTTTCATTTCGTCTTTCTAATCTCTTGTTATAATTGCAAAGCGGAGAATGAAAAGGCCTCAGTTCCATCCTCCTGCTACTTTATCTCACTCGTAGCGTTATAAATGTCGCTCCCATACAAGGCGCTGCCTGTGGGTTGTCTGCAGGATAAATGTCAAATCCTGGCTCTCGCTCAAAGGACTTTAACCCTGCGTCACCCAGTAACTCTTTAGTAGTCCACTCCTCAGGAACAGCCAGGAGGCCCCCGAAAATCTGGCGGTTCTTGTGTTGTCACCATGAGGTGGTATGTCATGAGTAAATCTGGGTACACACCTGACAGATATGTCGGTGGCCCTGACCGAGCAGCCGATCCAGGTAAGTACAGTATACAGACTTAACGATCGGCCGCTTGATATTTAGATCCCGGTCATGTAATCGGGCAGGCATTCAATTGCCCGCCCAGATGTGACGTCAGCTTCCCGCAGCAAGTGTACAGGCAGTTGGCGGACCGCCCATGCACACACCCAGAAGGGCCCAATACATCTGTAGATATATCGGCCAACGGCTGCAGAAACTCTCTGTAAGTGACATCACTGAGAGGTGGGAGGGGTCAGAGTTCAGACCAACTGTCATTACATTCCAATGTGATGATGTCATTTTTATCATTATTCTACTTTATATATTTTTTTTAATTGATTGATTGACAAAATAACACTATTTAAACTACTAATCCTGGATTCTCTTACAAGTCGGAGGAGATAGACTGGTGGGTTTGCGTTTCCTCTGATCTGAAGCACAGATATCCTGCAGAGGTCCGAGATGACGTTATTATTGATACCGCCTCAGGCATTACCTTTCTATAAGACGGTTAATGCCTCCTCTTAGCCCTGTGACTAGTATTCATTATTGTGTAAATGTTTTCGCTGTTGGCTGGGTGATGGAGGGGCCGGCTGTTTATCTTTGTGTGATTTATGGTGTATCTTTGTGTTGGTCTAATTACATCCCTGCCTGGGTGATTGTGTATAGTCACTGGGGTGTGTCAGTGTAAAAAGAACAATGGCCCTCATTCCGAGTTGTTCGCTCGCTAGCTTCTTTTAGCAGCATTGCACACGCTAAGCCGCCGCCTACTGGGAGTGAATCTTAGCTTATCAAAATTGCGAACGAAAGATTAGCAGAATTGCGATTACACACCTCTTAGCAGTTTCTGAGTAGCTTCAGACTTACTCGGCATCTGCGATCAGTTCAGTGCTTGTCGTTCCTGGTTTGACGTCACAAACACACCCAGCGTTCGCCCAGACCCTCCCCCGTTTCTCCAGCCACTCCCGCGTTTTTCCCAGAAACGGTAGCGTTTTTTCACACACACCCATAAAACGGCCAGTTTCCGCCCAGAAACACCCACTTCCTGTCAATCACACTACGATCACCAGAACGAAGAAAAAACCTCGTAATGCCGTGAGTAAAATACCTAACTGCATAGCAAATTTACTTGTCGCACTGCGGACATTGCGCTCGCGCATTAGCGACTAATCGCTCCGTTGCGAGAAAAAAATACAGAGCGATCAACTCGGAATGACCCCCAATATCATGCAATGTGTAGGCCTCCTCCTCTCCAGCCAGCAAAGACACTGCACGGCTGGTTCTCAGGAACCAGTACCTGCCGGCACCGGGGGGGGAGGGTGTGAAAATTAAAGAAGAGGAGAGACGGATCAGCACACAGGTCCTGCCCCACCATCAGTAATAGAGACACACCTGTATACTGACTGCCAAGCGCCAGATATATCACGCATCCCCCAATAATATACACAGTATGTATAATCACCGGGGGCGTAATATCACACTGCCTTACTTCTCTCTACTGAGCAGTCACAGCCTGCACCTCTCTGCAGATCATTACACCATCTGCTGATCATTACACCCTCTACACCTCTCTGCAGATCATTACACCCTCTGCTGATCATTACACCCTCTACACCTCACTGCAGATCATGACACCCCCTGCAGATCATTACACCCTCTACACCTCTGCTGATCATTACACCCTCTGCTGATCATTACACCCTCTACACCTCTGCTGATCATTACACCCTCTACACCTCTCTGCAGATCATTACACCCGCTGCACCTCTTTGCAGATCATTACATCCTCTGCACCTCTTTGCAGATCATTACACCCTCTACACCTCTGCTGATCATTACACCCTCTGCACCTCTCTGCAGATCATTACACCCTCTGCACATCATTACACCCTCTGCAGATCATTACACCCGCTGCACCTCTTTGCAGATCATTACACCCTCTGCACTTCTGCTGATCATTACACCCTCTGCACCCCTCTGCAGATCATTACACCCTCTGCTGATCACTAAACCCTCTGCTGATCATTACACCCTCTGCATCTCTCTGCAGATCATTACACCCTCTGCACCTCTCTGCAGATCATTACACCCTCTGCTGATCACTAAACCCTCTGCTGATCATTACACCCTCTGCATCTCTCTGCAGATCATTACACCCTCTGCTGATCATTACACCCTCTGCGCCTCTGCTGATCATTACACCCTCTGCATCTCTCTACAGATCTTTACACCCTCTGCTGATCATTACACCCTCTACACCTCTCTGCAGATCATTACACCCTCTACACCTCTCTGCAGATCTTTACACCCTCTGCTGATCATTACACCCTCTACACCTCTCTGCAGATCATTACACCCTCTGCAGATCATTACACCCTCTGCTGATCATTACACCCTCTGCTGATCATTACACCCTCTACACTCCTGCAGATCATTACACCCTCTGCTGATCATTACACCCTCTGCACCTCTGCTGATCATTACACCTTCTGCACCTCTCTGCAGATCATTACACCCTCTGCATCTCTCTGCTGAGCAGTCACACCCTCTGCGCCTCTCTGCTGATCAGTCACACCCTCTGCGCCTCTCTGCTGAGCAGTAACACCCTCTGCACCTCTCTGCTGATCAGTCACACCCTCTGCGCCTCTCTGCTGAGCAGTAACACCCTCTGCACCTCTCTGCTGATCAGTCACACCCTCTGCGCCTCTCTGCTGAGCAGTAACACCCTCTGCACCTCTCTGCTGATCAGTCACACCCTCTGCGCCTCTCTGATGAGCAGTAACACCCTCTGCACCTCTCTGCTGAGCAGTCACACCTTCTGCGCCTCTCTGCTGAGCAGTCACACCTTCTGCGCCTCTCTGCTGAGCAGTCACACCCTCTGCACCTCTCTGCTGAGCAGTCACACCCTCTGCGCCTCTCTGCTGAGCAGTCACACCCTCTGCACCTCTCTGCTGAGCAGTCACACCCTCTGCGCCTCTCTGCTGAGCAGTCACACCCTCTGCGCCTCTGCTGAGCAGTCACACCCTCTGCGCCTCTCTGCTGATCAGTCACACCCTCTGCACCTCTCTGCTGATCAGTTACACCCTCTGTGCCTCTGCTGCTCAGTCACACCCTCTGCGCCTCTCTGCTGATCTGTCACACCCTCTGTGCCTCTGCTGCTCAGTCACACACTCTGCGCCTCTCTGCTGAGCAGTCACACCCTCAGCTCCTCTCCATAGGCAAACACAGGGGTGGTTTCTGGTTGCCCAGAAAACCCCCTCCCCTTGGCAAGTGGCAAATTATGACAATAGCAATGGTATAGAATACGATTACTAGAGCTGCCGCCGCATCATGTAGAGATGCTGCACATACCCAGTAGCAGCTTTTTCTACAAAGTGTGCTGTCTGTGTGGTTCTGAGTCCTCATTCAGTGCACTGTACCAAAGAGTAGCTACCAGAAAGAAGAGACAGGAGCCTTACCATGAGGTGGGAGAATGTGTGCTTAGAAAGTGCAGTACTAGTTCCATAATGTTTGTGCCTTTATTATAGTTTGTTTAACCTTTTCCTGACCACTTATATTATTTATATAATTTACATATATTTATTACAGCCTATACTATAGACCATCTATAATGTTCTGCAGAGTGGGATATTTGGAGAAACCCCCCTCTAGAAATCCTGCGTTTGCCACTGCTCTCTGCTGTTCAGTCACACCCTCTGCATCCCTCTGCTACTCAGTCACACACTCTGTGCCCCTCTGCTGCTCAGTCACACCCTCTGCGCCTCTCTGCTGCTCAGTCACACCCTCTGCGCCTCTCTGCTGCTCAGTCACACCCTCTGTGCCTCTGCTGCTCAGTCACACCCTTTGCTTCTCAGTCACACCCTCTGCAATTCCCTGCTGGTCAGTCACACCCTCTCCGCCTCTATACTAAGCAGTCATATTTACTGTGAGATGTCTGTACTGTATATTAGTCACTGCCTCTTGTTATGTACATTACACTTTATATGGTGCAGTCACGTGCTTTCCTCACGGTAATACTCCCTGGTAACACTTCCTCGGGGGCCTTGGTGCTGTTGATGTGTGTATGACTGTGGAGGAAATAGTCCCCTCTTCTGGTCTCTCTTGCTCGTACCTATGCACATAAAACACATATCGCCATCGTACGTGAAAAATTATTTTCTTTATAAAGAGCGGTAATGGATGGGTATATATGGGTCACTTATGTCTGGTCCATGGTGTCTTGCAGTGAATAAAAGCAACATCGAGGTCTTGTGCCCCATTCCAAAGTATTTCCACCCCAGTTTTTCCTCTCGGCACACCGCTCTTTGTTGGCAGTGGTGACGCTGAACGTGTCCATGAAGTAGATGTATTAAGCATGGTACTTGTGCTTTGGATTTGCAGTGTTGCCCCTTGACCAGTAGGCGGCGCCTCACTGCTCGCTGGAATTGAGCTCAGCTTCAGTCTTTGATGCCATTGGGTGGCTGTGTAGAGAGGTCAGAAACGAGATCTCTTGCGATGGAGTTTTCAGGACACCGTGCTCCAGATCAATGCAACTCTGAGGGAAAAAAGCAAGTCGTCGGTGGAGAGTTTCAGACCTTCTAAAGAGGGCAAGTGGAGGCGTTGCCCATAGCAACCAATCAGAATCTAGCTCTCATTTATCTAGTGCATTCTGCAATGATAGCTGGAATGTGATTGGTTGCTATAGGCAACATCTCCACCCTTTCCTTTTAGCAGGTTTGATAAATCTCCCCCATAGCGTGCAGAGCTTAGCGAAACGTACCTTGAGTGTTACAAGCGTGTCTAAGCCGATGCAGAAGTCGGCACTGTTGTCATCTGGGGGGATAAGACCACAGTCAATGCACTCTACACGCACAGCACACTAAGGACACTCCTAATGCCAGTGATTGCCTGGGCTCTAATAGGCAGAACAGCGGCCATTTTGTCAGTTAGGGCTAGATGACACTACAATGGTATATGGTAAATATCTATTAGGGTTAGGGGGTAGATAAAGTGAGTATCCGGTCTTTAGGTCGACCACACTTAGGTCGACATGGTCAGTAGGTCAACGTGGCAAAGGTCGACACATGAAAAGGTCAACATGAGTTTTTCACAATTTTTTTTTTTTAAACTTTTGCATACTTTTACGATCCACGTGGACTCCGACTGGGAATAGAAAACTTGCGAGGGTACACGGTGCACTAATTGGGGTTCCTGGTCACTTTACGGTGAAAACAACACCCCAAAAAATAAAAAATAATAATGTTGGCCTTTTCCCATGTTGACCTAGTAACCGTGTCGACATATTTCAGGTGTTGACCTAGTCTGTGTCGATCAATAGTGGTTGACCTAATGATTGTCGACCTAGTTAGGGTGGACCCAATGAACCACACCTGATAAAGTGGGAGATGTACACTATTTTTTGTTACTACAGTATGTACAAGTTTTTATGCCATCTACATAATATAATGTATATATATGCATCTTATGCCCACATAGGTTTATACTGGCCTATTCTTCTGGTGACCATAGGTTTACTATCTGCGAGCCATATGTAGTTATACGGCGTCACCCTGTGATGTTACTGGCTACGTATGAGGAATGCACAATAATATACGAGGCGTCAGCGGTGACACTAGCCAGACCTGGTGCATCCTCTTATACGAGCCAGTAATACTGTAATATTCCCTAATGTTATGCTCTAGTGTTCTGTATCCTGGGTGGTCGGAACGTGCTGTTTAGTGTCCGTCTTACCCACTATTACCGCCAGGATTGTCAGACTCTCACACCCCAGACCAATGTCCACAGTCAGCCGCTCTGGGGAACCATTCGTGACTTCCAACCTGCAAATGAAAAGTTCTAGATATAAGTAACATCCAATAAAATAACCATAGAATGAACATGTGACCGGGCCTCCAACATGTACTACCTTCAGCTGCTGGAATATACAACATGTAGTAGGCCTGCCCAAGAATCCATTCCAGTCAAGAGATACTAAAGGCCGCTTACAAAAGCCCAATAACCGGGCAAATGAGCACTTCCGGCATTATGAACCAGTGTTTCCATGAACGCGCCCACTTGCACAGGAAGTGCAGAAACTTGGTGGCACCAGTAGGTTTAGGGTTACCGGTAGGGTTAGGGACAGAGGGGTCTATTCATGAAGCAGTGAAAAGAGTGGAGAAGTGAGCCAGTGGAGAAGTTGCCCATGGCAACCAATCAGTGTTGAGGTAACATTTATATAGTGCATTCTATAAAATTATACGTAGCAGCTGATTGGTTGCCATTGGCAACGTCTCCTCTGGCTCACCCACACTTATCATGGCTTCATGAATAGCCCGCCCGATGACTAAAAAAAGTATGTCGACATAGCATCAGCGTAGACATACTAAATGTTGACGCTGCTAATATGGCGCCCAGATGGCATTGAGTATGGATTATTGATGAATAGACACCTCAGTGCCTTAGCAGTAGCTACACTTGGTTTATTGGGCCCCCACTTACCCCAGTCCTGTCACACATGCTTTGGAGATGAAGTTCTCTTGTCGCTCAATGCACAACTTAGCGATGACGTCCTGAGTACGCACCTGGGGGTAAGTCGGAGGGAAAGGCATTGAGGTAAGTGACATGACATAGAGGAGATAAGAAACTGCACCCGTATAGTAGATTGTTCAATTTATTGACGTAATGTGTTAGATACTTTTATATAGCACCAGCCTATTCCATAGCGCTTTGCACTAAGTCAGTTTAGTAAATAATGATATAAATGATGTATACACATATAGTCTCCTGGAATGACATCACTGGGGTGGGACCACTTACACCGCTGATCTTGAATTATTTCTGGAGGAACTTTTTGACCTCAGTCAGATATGACCGCAGGGAACACGGCCCTGTGGGTTCTGCATCTGTCAGATGTCAGCAGCAAGCCCTTGGAGCCTGGCTCGTGCTATTACATGATGGAATTATCCCTGTGTTAATGAGGTAACTGTGTCTAGCTAATGACATTACCCGGCTAATGCTGACAGTAACTGGATGATGACTTGTGTGCTGAATAGATGATGCCTGAGTGATATTTGTGTGGCTCGGTGCTGGCTGGGACATGTAGTGCACTTGTGGAATAGGCACCTAGCATTGTGTGTCTCACCTGACAGGGGATGAGCAAGGGGCGTCCTTTCCAGCCTGCCGCTGTCTCCTCAGGTGGGTCAGGGAGCAGCTGCTGGTCATCCCTCTGCTGGGCTGGATTGGTGTCTGGTTCACAGAACCTGGCTGCTGTAACTCCTTCCTCTGGAGGCTGCGTCCCCGGATCACACAGGGGGAATGGTGGGATCAAGCTGCTTGTTTCCTTCACAGGGCTTCCCCCCAGGAGACGTCTCTGGATCACACTGTGAGGCTGCTGCATCCACAACACAAAGACCCCTCATCAGTGATGTGACCATGACATTGCACAACCTGCATTGGGGTGTTAGGGTAGTAGGATCAGGGGCAGGGTCCGGATTAAGGGTTGAGGTCTTAGTTTTAGAGTATAAGGATCAGGGTCAGGTTCCGGATTAAGGATAAGGGTTGGGGTGTCAGTGTTAGGGTAGTAGGATCAGGGCTCGGATTAAGGGTAAGGGTTGGGGTGTTAGTGTTAAGAGTATTAGGATCAGGGCAGGTTCCAGATTAAGGGTTAGCGTTGGGGTGTTAGTGTTAAAGTATTAGGGTCAGGGTCTGGATTAAGGGTAAGGGTTGGGGTGTCAGTGTTAGGGTAGTAGGCTCAGGGTCCGGATTAAGGGTAAGGGATGGGGTGTTAGACTAAAAGGGTCAGGGTCTGGATTAAGGGTTAGGATTGGGGTGTTAGTGTTATGGTAGCAGGATCAGGGTCATGGTCCAGATTAAGGGTAAGGGTTGGGTGTTAGTGTTAGAGTATTAGGATCAGGGTCAGGTTCCGGATTAAGGGTTAGCGTTGGGGTGTTAGTGTTAAAGTATTAGGGTCAGGGTCTGGATTAAGGGTTAGGGTTGGGGTGTTAGTGTTAGGGTAGTAGGATCAGGGTCAGGGTCCGGATTAAGGGTCAGGGTTGGGGTGTTAGTGTTAGAGTTTTAGAAAAAGGGGCAGGGTCTGGATTAAGGGTTAGGATTGGGGTGTTAGTGTTAGAGTATTAGGATCAGGGTCAGGGTTCAGATTAAGGGTAAGGGTTGGGGTATTGGTGTTAGGGTAGTAGGATCAGGGTCAGGGTTTCGGATTAAGGGTTGGGTGTTAGTGTTAGGGTATTAGGATCAGGGTCAGGGTCCGGATTAAGGGTTAGGGTTGGGGTGTTAGTGTTAGGGTATTAGGATCAGGTTCATATTAAGGGTAAGGGTGTTAGTGATAGGGTAGTAGGATCAGGGTCAGGGTTCAGATTAAGGGTAAGGGTTGGGGTGTTAGGGTATTAGGATCAGGGTCAGGGTTTGGATTAAGGGTAAGGGTTGGGGTGTTAGTGTTAGGGTATTAGGATCAGGGTCCGGATTAAGGGTAAGGGTTGGGGTGTTAGTGTATTAGGGTCAGGGTTTGGATTAAGGGTAAGTGTTGGGGTGTTAGTGTATTAGGGTCAGGGTTCGGATTAAGGGTAAGGGTTGGGGTGTTAATGTTAGGGTAGTAGGATTAATTAGAATTTGACACTGTTACCACCACCTCTGATAAATCCCCTCTCTCTCTCTGCATATATCTGGGTGACTGTGCCCCTCCCCCCTCCCATCACAGAATCATCCTCCTTCTCCTATAGCCCCATGGGTGCACACTGAAGAAATCTGTCCTATATATTTCCACACTTTGGCTCTCACATTTTATGAAGTAACATCTGAGGCACCACATCACCTCTTTCCTCACAGCCTAGTCCTACCTGCTGTCTGAAGCCGAAGTGCCACTCTTACCCCCCATCCGCCTGTGCCTCCCCCTGCGCCCTCCCCGTCACCTGTGCTCACCAGGTCTTTAGAGGTTCCCAGTCTCCGGAGCTGGTCCAGCGGCAGCAGATCAGCAGAGTCTTTGTGCACAAACTGAGTGGCTTGCTTGAGACGCCTTTGCTGGTGCAGGATTGCCGTGCTCCTCAGGTCCTGCTCCTTTCTCGGGGACCCCCTGAGCTTTGCTTCTTCTCCGAGCCCCCCGGGGGGCCTTGGACAGCTCATGGCGCAAGACAGGACCTGGGGAAGCGAACAGGACCCTCTGCGACACCTGCTTTTGCTCCACGACTTAGTTGTCCCCCCTGTTCTGGCGTTCTTCTGCTCGTCCTTCTGTCACAATCTTCTCAGTCTCTTTTCCACTAAATGATCTGTCTCTGTCTGTCTCTCGCTCTCTCTCTGGTATTCTGGGGATTCCTCTAATAAGCCTCCTCCTCCTACTCTGCAGTGATTCCCCCTCTCTGTGTCTCCTCCCTTACAACCTCTCATTTCCCAGCCACAGTGTACCCCCCCTCCTCTCCCCCTCCTCCCCTTCCCTTTTCCATTCTCTCTCCCCATCACCCTGTTTGATGTATACTCCTTGTAGTCAGTTTAATACTGTTGGTCCCTGTGTCAGCTGGAGCTGCTCCTGTAATAGCGTCACGTCCCGGCAGCTACATCTGCGCAGGGCTGGGAGGCTGGCGGGCTGGATCAGGGATGCAGCACAACCATTCATGAGATCCTGGGTGATTGTCAGGGTTACACAGCACTAGGAAAACGATTTTACTGACAATTTTCCGCTCAAAAATAAAAGTAAATTCAGAATTAGTGTTTATACTGACACATTACTAATATGTTAGAGCAACATTCGCCCACAATGCTGGAGGGAGCAATGCAGAATTGACATTGCAACTGTTTGCGGAGCGCATCTTGCTTACGTTTGTACTGTGCATGCTCCAAAAATGGGCGCGAGCAATATAGTATGATTGCATCAACACTAAAGTGGTGGAACTGGGTTGTTGTAACGGGGCGTTCTCGCATTTGCAGAGTTCAGCGAGAGCGTCCTGACACAAATGCGTTCTCGGTAGAGCTGGACGTAAGTAAAATGATGTAACTGAGATCTCTGCATTACTATTATCAGGTAGGATGTAAATCTCTTTACTGGCCTATTTGCAGAGTGCTGGGGGAATTTTGGCTGTTTTCTTGTCTAGATTAACCCTTCCTTTACAAGGATCTGTAATGGGCTTATAAATTGATTTGTGTATCACTGTTCTGAGAGGCATGTATGGGATGAGAATTTGGAGGGTATTCTGATCCTTGTAGCGCCATATTGGAGGATCGTGTGGGGCCTCCAGGTGAGTTAGCTCTCAATTTAGAATGACAAAAACATATTACTTAAAGTGGGTGCTATTATTATATAGCGTAGCCACTAAAAGCAGAGATGCCTTGCCATGGCTGGTGGCTTACCATATGTTTGCAAATGTATGTAAACAAGATCTCTGCATTACTATTATCATGTAGGATGCAAACCTCTTTAATGTCCTATTTGCAGAGTGCTGGGGGGAATTCTGTTTCCTTGTATAGATTAACCCTTTCCCTGACAAGCTCCTGTGATGGGCTTATAAATTGATTCCAGCCGTTACCTTTTTGTGTATCACGCGCACAGATGAATACGCACATTTTTTTCCATGCACGCATCTTTGGAGCAACGTGCATCCGGTTAACTTCACACGGTGTATCAGGCTTAGGAGCACCCTCTACCAAAGAAGGTTCAAATAAGCAATACATAGCAAGCCTACCAGTTTCAAAAACATAGGAGCGTTCCAAAAAGTTTACCGACCTCTACTACCGTTTCTTCCACATGGCTGCCAATAAGTAAATCAGAGAATGCACCCCGCCTATCTGCTTTAAAATGATTGAATAAAAAACAGCCAGTTGGTTCGAAAACACGTTTCGTTTCTGTTTGCTTAGAAAATAATGTATTCTACGTTTCACAATATTCTGGCCACTGGGGGGTAGATTTACTAAAGTGGGAGTTTTTTTGGAACTGGTGATGTTGCCCATAGCAACCAATCAGATTCTACTTAACATTTGTCTAGCTGCTTCTAGAAGATAATAGATACAAACTGATTGGTTGCTATGGGCAACATCACCAGTTCTAAAAATCTCCCACCTTAGTAAATTTACCCCTAGGTGTCAGCGGTCTATTGGTCTTTGGGCGGTGGGACATGGCTCCTTCCTACAGCAAACTGGGCCGTATGACAGCTGAATAAATGTAGATATGGGGAGATAATTGGTTTCTGCACAGAACAGTTTATGTTCTTGGGTTTAATCACCATACAGTGCAATAGCAATAAAACAATAGGAAACTATATATCTGTTAACACAAAGCAGTTCTTCTGCTGCTGCCGCTGATCTCCGCAGAGACGTTGCCGCATGCAGTGCTCTGTATTGTTATCACCGGTTGAGAAGCAGTCGTGTAAACGCCTTCTAGATAATTACACCATGGGTAATGGCATACAGCAATGTGCAGATGTACAAGGCTCTTGGGGGGTGATTCAGAGTTGATCATAGATGTGCTAAATTAGGCACAACTACGATCAGTCACACAGACATGCGGGGGGACGCCCAGCACAGGGCTAGTCCACCCCGCGTGTCAGGTCCGACCCCCCCCCGCACAAGTACTGTAGGAGTAACTCCCTGCCAGCGCAGCTCCTGCGCAGGAAGCTGCTCGTCGCTGCTCGGGTTGCAGCGGCTGCATGTGACGTCACGCAGCCGCCGCGGCCCTCCCCCTGTACGGTCCAGGCACGCCCCCTAAACGGCGGCAAAACGCCGCCGGCCCGCCCCCTCCTGCCCAGCAACCGCCTCTGCCTGTCAATCAGGCAGAGGCGATCGCAATGCTAAGACAGCTGTCGGCAGTTTGGCATGCGCGGTGCATGCGTAGTTCAGACCCGATCACTGCTGTGCGTTTCATCGGGTCTGAATGACCCCCTCTATTGGGTATGGGACTCAGGGTCAACAGTGTCTAGGTCGTCAGACATTAGGTCGACGCCTGTTGGTCGACAGTGACTAGTTTGACACCAGAAATAGGTCGACACGGCCATTAGGTTGACATGAACAATATTGACATTGAAAAAGGTCGACATGAGTTTTTTAATGTTTTTTTGGTGTCATTTTCTGCGTGAAGTGACCGGGAACCCCAATTAGTGCACCGTGTCCCCTCGCTGCACTCACCATGCTTCGGCACAGGTCACTATTCCCAATCGTAGTCCACGTGGATCATAAAGTATGAAAAAGTTCAAATTTTTTTTTTTAAAGTGAAAAACTCATGTCAACCTTTTTCCATGTCGACCCTATTCATGTCGATCTAATGGCCGTGTTGACCTATTTCTGGCGTCGACCTAGTCACTGTCGACCT
This sequence comes from Pseudophryne corroboree, assembly GCF_028390025.1. NCBI lineage: Eukaryota > Metazoa > Chordata > Amphibia > Anura > Myobatrachidae > Pseudophryne > Pseudophryne corroboree. The sequence goes on along the minus strand of NC_086449.1, from coordinate 822,123,383 downwards.
GGAGTCCGGATACCGCTCTATTCCTAGGTACGGAAATATATTATAACCCTTGTCTGCATGTGCTGGTGGGGCCGGCTGGTCCTCCGAGACACCTACATGGGGATGCCGTCAGGTCAGTCACCCGGCTGTGTCTCAGTCATGCCCGTTAGCGTGGACAGACCAGAGTGTGCAGGTGTGATATAGAGGAACAAGTGTGATATATTCTATGGGCTCTATTCATGAAGCAGTGAAAACTGTGGAGAAGTGAGCCAGTGGAGAAGAACCAATCAGCATTGCAGTAACATCTATAATTTGCATACTACAAAATCATACAGAGCAGCTGATTGGTTGCCATAGGCAACTTCTCCACTGGCTCACTTCTCCACTCTTTTCACTGCTTCATGAATAGACCCCTATATGAGGCAGGTGGGGGCGGTGCAGGAACACAGCTGGGGAATATAAGGGCGACGGGGTCCTCTACTGTGTGCAGTTATTTACATGGGGCAATGTCACTGGTGCCCACCCTCCGTCACATCTTCATCTCTCCCCATCATCCCACCCTCAGCGTGATAGTAGGGAAAGCATGCTCCTCTTATTACGTGTCATCTCCCCTCACCCAGTCACCCCCCCGTGAGGGGCCCATTTATCATATCCTGCATTTTAATGGATGGCACATGATAATAATGACTAGATTTGCAGCGTCCACACAAATCTAGTATAGGTTTCTTCTCAGGGACACGGACTCCGATAAGAGCCGTCCCGGCCAAGAGCTGGAAGCAGAGCGACAGCTTACTCTATCACTCCACCTCTGGAGTGGCGTTGGCGCTCGTATGGCGCACGCACAGCCATCACCCTGTGCATACATCAGCGGGGGCAGATAAAAAGGGACAGGCTACTATGGGCTAACAAAGATGGCGATATCAGCCCGGGGTCAAGAAACGTATGAGGGCCACTTTTGCGGTCAGAAATGGAGGGACTGCGGCAGATATATCGGAGAGAGTCCCTCGTTTCTATATGCCGAGTCTTTGGGGCATACCCCGGGAGGGTATCCGTGTGGATGGTCGACCATGTTACAGTCGACAGTCATTAGGTCGACCACTATTGGTCGACATGGACACACGGTCGACACATGAAAATGGTCGCCACATGAAAAGGTCGACATGAGTTTTAAAAAAATATATATTTTGTGGAACTTTTCCATACTTTCCGATCCACGTGGACTACGATTGGAACGGTAACCTTCGCGAGCCATGCGAGGGGACGCAGTGCACTAATTGGGGTTCGCCGTCACTATACGGAGAAAACGACACCCAAAAAAGGTTGAACTCATGTCGACCTTTTCATGTGTCGACCATGTTCATGTGTCAACCATTCGTCCACGTCGACCATGCCAATGTCGGCCAATAGTGATCGACCTAATGACTGTCGACCATAACATGGATGGCCCCCGGAGTGATGAAACCGGGACCAGGCCGTGAGGCCACGCCCCTTCCCACGAGGCCATGCCCCATTTTGGATCACGCATGCCTATAGCGTGCATTGGTGGAGGGAGGTTTGTCAGCGCACCAGGCGTCACTGATCCCAGTGACACCCCTGCCGCCTGGGTATGGGGTGGGTCAACGTAATGGGAGTGGGACAGAGTGGGGGGTGGGGTTAGGGACTGGACAGTGTCTGTTTGGGGAGGTGGGGATATACAGGGGCGGATTTAGGGGTGAGGGCGCCCCTAGGCACAACAGTAACGGCCACCCCCCCACCTGCATCATTTTATTATTTTTATTGATTGGTTATTGGCCCTCATTTGATTTGTCAAAGTCGAAAAATATCATAATGCATATGTCTTGTACTAACCCCATGCACATGCCCGCTGCTCGTGCACTCAGTCCGCCGTACGTGCACATATCCGCAAGTTGCGTAAGATCGCTCCGGCGATCGTGCGCATGATATGGGTATTTACGGCGGAGTTTGTGAGCATGTAGCGTGTTATTAGCACATAGCATATTTAACCCATATAGCGTATTTTGTAGATATAGTTTCCCTAGACCATGACAGCGAGTATTATTAGTTTAAACAGTTCCTGGACAGAGAGATTCGTCTTTGCATGATAGGAAGGATCAGACAAAGGTTGGTAGGTGATGTCTGGTATCCAGCTGTAGGGTATTTTTAGGGTAACATTCCGGTGTTAGTTAGGAAAAGATTGCATGTTCCTGCGTATAGTTATGTACAAAAATAGATTATGAACAGTAACTTTATTGCTGTAAATTACACATGCGGCGGGAATCCTGAGGATACCTCCCACCAGAGCAGTTGGGAAAGGACATCGCCTACCTGTTCAAATCCACCTATGACCTTTGCTGTAATGTAGAGACACATCCCTGTGTCCAATGAACAATGAGATTACAGTGACCATTGTATTGTGAATGTATGTTGTGTATAAAAAGACCACTGTTGCCTGGCCGGACGGAAGACTCTGAAGGCTTTCTTCCTGATAGCTGAGGACTGGTCCAGGACGCGCTTGCGAACGATTCCCCACGTATGTATATTCTCTGTAGCCATTATTCTCTGTTATTCTGTTAGATTTCCTTGTTAGCCTGTAGTGTATAACTTGTATGTTTACCCCTTTCCTCTGAATAATCCGCTGCGGTGTTAGAGCCCAGTGGTTTACCACAAACCGGTGTTGTGTTTTCACTTTCCTGCAAAGGGCTTTCTTAGCGTCTCAATCGCTATAAGGTGTATATGCATTGTTAAGGTTTTAAGGTATTACATCGTTGCAGTACTAGACTGCTAAGGTTTAAAGTATAAGCACACCCTTACACTGTTTCATTACTTAAGGTTTACTGTATATCACTGTGTGCGTCCGCGCCGCGTGTACGTTGTACCCACGGCACGGCGTCTGATACGCTAATAGCGTATCAGTACGGTACTCGGTACGCTAACAGCGTACTTAGTCCGTAGCGTGTGTAATAAGTCTAGCGGCCATAGCGGCTCCACGGTAATAGTGTATAGCTTTATGTTTTAAGGTAATATTTGACATTATCAGATTGTAGCCAATTTAATAGAATAATTAGAAAAGCCACTAACTATGATTTTCTTCTATTTTTATATTATATATACATATTAACTAAATAGGACAGCTTACAGGGGCAGTGTGTGCATGTCCAACCCATTTACGCTCCATTCAAGTACAGTGCCTCCCCCAAACAAGTGCTGCCCCAAGGCACGTGCCTAATGGGAAATCTGCTCCTTGGGACATAGCAGCAGAGATTGGGTGAGCCCAGACATAGCGCAGCCAGCGGCAGACTGTGGTCCCTTTACTAGTTAGATATATTTACAATAACCTGATTACATACAGCAGGGCAATAGGGTGCTTCAAACCAGTCTGATTCTAATTCAACCTTTCATGAATTCTAGAGAAAGGCAGAAGAATCCTTCTTGGTCCAGCGCGTGTGTAAAACACTAGTAAAGACGAATGGCAGTCACAAACCCATTTGTTACCAGTATTTGCACCATCACGTCACACTTACTGAAGAATTCTCCCACGCGTTTTGCCACGGTAAGTGCAAAACCACAGATCTGGATTCATTCCGCAAACCGGAAGGGAAATGTTCCAGCGCTTGTAGACACGGCAGCAGGCCTGGTATCGGTGAGTTCTAGTGTCAGACCCATTAACACGTGTAATACTAACATTAAAACCACAAGTAAAATGCAATTAATAGATGCCAGCCACTGGGAGCCCAAAGACTGAGAGCCTGCGGCCCGGTCTCCCACAGCCCCCTCCCTAATTCCCTGGGCTAGAACTTGGCAGACGCTACTGCGATCTGGTTATATTGTTAGAATACGGTTCTCCCCCCGGCAGTTACAGTAACTCTTTAGTACTGAAGTTTCCATCACGAGGGAACAGAAAATGATAATAATGTTACACATCTTGTTTTATGATCGGGTACAGAATATAGGATGTGCCCCCAGGTGGGCGCTAATCCCGACGCAACTGCGCCTTTGTGCGCAGCGGCACTGAGAGTATATGCTAATGTCACAGCCGATGGGATTTGTACAGAGTGATGGCCACTATTCCGCCGCTTGCCTACAAAGACGCACCATCACTCGCACGTCACTCGCACCATCAAACATCTCAGCAAGCGTGCGGCTGCTCAGAATGTCTGCCGAAACAAAACTGTCGCGACCACTGTAACTGCTTGTGAAGTTGCGACACGCCCGCGTTTGACTAAACGCCCCTCCGTTACCTTCCATACATACTCACTGACTGTCAATTTCTTTAATTAGAATAAGACTCTAAAAGGCTCAGTTAGAGTTGAACCCTTTTAACACAGTTCTACATAGCAAAAGACTCCGGCAAAAAAAAAAATTGCATTACCCTATTCGTAGACAATATGTAAATGTGACAAAGTGTCAAACACAACAAAATAGATTCATAGGTGCCGGAAAACAGGGGTGTGGGGGCAGCTCACCTCCCCCAAACAGTGCGGACGCCATGTATGGTTACCACGGGCACTGTCAAGACGAAATACGTCGCCTTTCCAGCTGCTCCACCTCCTCCCTCCCCAAAGTACTTCTCCGCCCACCTCCTTCCCGTAGGCAGATTAAGGGGGGGATGCAGGGCATACTGTACCCCGGGCCCCCCTTTGTCAGAAGCCCCCCCCCCCCAGCCAGAGCACCTGACATCACTAGCTTTCCCTCTTAAGCAGCAGCAGAACCAGCAGCCAGAATGCCAGCAGGACAGTATGCAGTGCAGGCAGAGACATAGGAATATCATGTTTCATGAGCTACCGAAAGAGCTTTCTGACCAGAGGAGAGATAGCAGGGTGGAGAGATGTAAGTGACACAGAGATCCCATCTTCTCCTCCTCCCCGCCTGGGTGTCTGAGTACTGTGTAACCTGTTATGCAACTAAACCATTTGGGTCTAGCGATAGAGACACACACAGAGTCCTCCTGAGTCCTGTCCCAGTGTGTAAGTAGTACAGAGGCTGCTGCTATTCTATCATGTGACAATATCAATTCTTTTATTTTTCTATGTGTATTTTAAAGTTAAGTTGTCTTTGTTCCACTACAAGAATAGTTTATAAAATAGTTCTCTTTCAATTAGGTGGAGCTATAAACAGTACCCAGCCATTATTAAACTACTAGTTAAAAAACTAATATACACCATCGGTTTAAATTTAATATACACAATTTATACCTCCCACCATGACCCATTCCAGGAGGGACAAAATGCTCTCTATCTGGACTTCCTTCTTTATGATTGCAATCAACTGTGTGAAATACCTTTCTTATCAATTAAATAGTTCAACACAGGTGACGCTAATCATATATGTTGGGAGGTATGCACAATTTAATATACAGCCCCCACTTTCCATCGGGCCCCCTGTCTTAAGTACTTTCTCTCTCCCCACACCTTGGACCCAAACTTATCTGATGTTCCCGGCCTTCAGCGGAGGTGCTCTGTTTATTGGGGCTGTCGCACCTCCCCTCGTCCACTGGTGGTTGCACTGTCGGGCAGGCTGCGGCCAGCTGTAGGTGCACTTTGCACGGTACCTGGAGCTTACTGTTGCTTTTCACCTTTATGAACGTTAGAAATATTTAATCTGCAGATTTATACCAACCGGTGTGATTGGTTTCCATAGCAGCCAAGTGTCACTACTTTCCAGGGACTGTGCCAGGTTTTACAGTTTTGTCCCTTACGTTTTATTGTCCCTATACGGGCCATAGTTACCAATGCTGGCCAACAAATAAAACTATACGCCCCTCCAATGCCGTTCTTACCATTATTCTTTATTCTTAGGATTTCAAATATTGAAGAGAAGCATTTCAATTGCAAAAAAAGTGTATTATTTATTACCAGTTATTTATATAGCGCACACATATTCCGCAGCGCTTTACAGAGAATATTTGCCCATTCACATCGGTCCCTGCCCCAGTGGAGCTTACACTCTATAGTCCCTATCACATGTACACACACACATACACACTAGGGTTAATTTTTGTTGGGATCCAATTAACCTACCAGTATATTTTTGGATTGTGGGAGGAAACCGGAGTACCCGGAGGAAACCCACGCAGGCACAGGGAGAATATATAAACTCCACACAGTTAGGGCCATGGTGGGAATCGAACCCATGACCTCAGTGCTGTGAGGCAGTAATGCTAACCATTACACCCACCGTACTGCCATCTAATCAGTCTCAGGGCACAGTGGTAATTGTAGTTCTCCAAGGCCCTCTGAGACAACGTAATGTGTGATGCACTTAGATCCACCAGCAAGGCAGCAATTTGTCCTGGGAAACTACTTTGTTACCAATAATTGGTAAAAGCAGAGTAGACACTTAAGTGACGCCTGCCAGTTCCAAGCAATGACGTGGAGGGGTAGGGGGCAGGTGTTACTTATTTCAGCCTTGGTTAAGTCAACTGGAAAATAAGTTGGAAAACCAGGAGTAAAGTAAAGTGTCTGGAAGGAAATGGTTCATGCCAGGGGGTCATGCTCACGCATCCTCTGCTTTTCCAATGAATGTCCTGCTAGCAGGGCCGCACTGGCCGTCTGGCACTTCTGACAAATGCCAGAAGGGCTGATGGGCCGGTCCGGTCATTTAGAGAGATGGGTTGGCCAAGCAGCGCAGTCTCACACCGCTGTGCTCGGCATAGAGAAACACAGGAGCGTGCCATGAGTGCAGCACTCTCTACCTGCCTCCCAGCCTGCAGCCAGACAGTGAATGGTTGTCAGCATGCTGATTGGTGGATGGCAGGTGCTATCCACCAATCAGAGTGCAGCATTCTCTACCTGCCTCCCAGCCTGCAGCCAGACAGTGAATGGTTGTCAGCATGCTATCCACCAATCAGAGTGCTGACAGCCAGACACTGTATGGAAGCATGTGGAGAGACGGTGCAGGACTGCAGGAGGGGCAAGTTAGGATTTTTTTCTAAATTGGTTTCCAGAAATGGGTGCAAACTGGGGGTAATTCCAAGTTGATCGTAGCAGGAATTTTTTTAGCAGTTGGGCAAAACCATGGCCCTCATTCCGAGTTGTTCGCTCGTAAGAATTTTTCGCAACGGAGCGATTAGTCGCAAACTGCGCATGCGCAACGTTCGCAGTGCGTCTGCGCCAAGTAAATTTGCAAAAGAGTTTGGTATTTTACTCCCGGCCTAACGAAGAAATTTCATTGTTCTGGTGATCGGAGTGTGTTTGACAGGAAGTGGGTGTTTCTGGGCGGAAACTGGCCGTTTTATGGGAGTGTGCGGAAAAACGCTGCCGTTTCTGTGAAAAACGCGGGAGTGTCTGAAGAAACGGGGGAGTGTCTGGGCGAACGCTGGGTGTGTTTGTGACGTCAAACCAGGAACGAAACTGACTGAACTGATCGCAGTGTAGGAGTAAGTCTCGAGCTACTCAGAAACTGCAAAGAAATTTATATTCGCAATTCTGCTAATCTTGCGTTCGCAATTCTGCTATGCTAAGATTCACTCCCAGTAGGCGGCGGCTTAGCGTGTGCAATGCTGCTAAAAGCAGCTAACGAGCGAACAACTCGGAATGAGGGCCCATGTGCACTGCAGGGGAGGCAGATTTAACATGTGCAGAGAGAGTTAGATTTGGGTGGGGTGTGTTCATACTTACCTACTCTCCCGGATTCTGCGGGAGACACCCGGTTTTTCGAGTAGTACCCCCGCAGCCCCGGAAGAGTGGGCACACCTCCCGCATTCTGCCCACTTCCTAGTGAAGTGGCCAGAATGTGGAGAAAGACAGAGCAAAATCGCGGTGGAGGGGGCGGAGCCTAATGACGCGATAATATGCTAATCACGTCATTTAGCTCCGCCCCCTATGCAAATATTAACCTACTGTGGGCTTTTCCTGGCGAGTAGGCGGGGCTTAATGATGTAATTATCTCAGCCCCGCCCTCGTCACCGCCCACCTGCTTCTCCTCTCCTGGCATCTCCCGGAGAGGAGATTTCAGATGTCGGTAAGTCATACTTGCCTACTTTTTGGCAGCTCTCTCCGGGAGAGAGCTGCCAGGATGGCTCAATGGAGGGGCTGGGCAGTAAAAAGACGAAAGGAGTGGGCGGGGAGGAGGCGGAATGGGGCGGGGTGGAGGAGGGACAGAGGCGGGATGAGGGCGGGGTTACACCATTGCGCCACGCCCCCGCTCAGTAATGCCGCTATAACCGGCATTTTATAGCAGGGGGCGTGACTATGATGACGCGATTCAACAAGAATCGCGTCATCTACTGTCCGGACCGCCCACTTTACTCTCAAAGTGGGCGGCCGGGCAGGGGGTAAGTTAAAAACCGGGAGACTTGTCTGCTCTTCCGTGGGGCCGGGAGGGTCACCCGAGTTTCGGGAGCCTCCCGGCCATTCCGGGAGAGTATGCAAGTATGCGGTAAGTATGGGTGTGTTCAATCTGCAATCTAATTTGCAGTGTAAAAATAAAGTAGCCAGTATTTACCCTGCACAGAAACAAAATAACTCACCCAAATCTAACTCTCTCTGCACATGTTATATCTGCCTCCCCTGCAGTGCACATGGTTTTGCCCAACTGCTAACATAATTCCTGCTGCGATCAACTTGGAATTACCCCCACAGACCCCAGTGCACTGCTATGCCCAGTGCCTACACTGCTGTCTGACGGCCCTGCATACAGGGTTAATATATATCACTGCAGGATAAGCTCAGCCAGGAGCCCACAGAGTCCTTCCAAATATTTACATCCACAGGCAGAATATTTGCTGGAGAGGTTATTCCCACGCTCCGTGCCTGACAGGAACAGATGTCTCTCATAATAAATATAGTCTGTCTCTGTATATACTGTACTCTGGCCGTGTTTACATGCAGGCGCTGTCTACTGTGCGCTGGCGCTGCGTATTCCATCCTGCGGCCTGGAGGAGAACCAGAGCTCCAGAATCATAGCCAGTCCGTCAGTGCAGAGCCCAGAGTTACTTAAGGCTCAGAGGAGATGGCACACATTGGGCAGTATCTCCAGTCTGGTGAGTCACGTACCTGAAGGCAGAGCAGGTAACTGCTAGGGGTGAGTGCAGGGAGTGCCATCGCTGTGGGGACCACCTCTGGGGCCTGACTCAGCTGCACCCAGGTCATACTACCAGGATCCCGGAAATGCCCGCTAAGCACTGTGTGGCATGTGTACTGGCAGCAGGACAATGGGGCATATTGCTAACATGAGGCACTACAATACATACCCCCCAACTGTCCCGATTTTCATAGGACAGTCCTGTTTTTTTGGGACTGTCCCACCTGCAGGCCGCAGTGTCCCATGGTGGATGGGCAGTTGTGAGGTCACTTGAATAGACGCAGTGAATAGATGCTAGGCGCCGGGAGAGAGGGACTGGGGGCAGTGTGAGCGCTGGTCATGCCCCCACAGTAATAAAAACAGGAGGTGTGGCTCGCAAATACAGAATTCAGTCCCCTTTTGTCAAGGCCACGCCCCTTTCCGGGTGCTCATGATAGTCCCTTCTTGCCAGGGCACAATGTTGGGAGGTATGCGTTGTGACATATGAACTGGGGACACTGCGTGGTATAATGTGACCTAGGGCAGTAGTATGGGGCATAACATAAGCAGCTGCTGTGGAAAGAGGTGGAGCCACCTCCCAGTCACCGCCCCAGCACTTTCCAAGACATTTCTGATACCGCTTGTCTCCATAGCAACAGGGCTTTTGTACATACACCCTGCGTAACGCATGCGTCATAGGAGATTTTAGTGCAGAACCAGGCTCTCAGTGAGGGTGGTATATACTCAGTACGGGTAACTATTCCGGATTGGTAAATATGTATATATGTGTGCGGCGGACAGGCAGACGTTGGGTGGGTGTGACACAGGCCACAGACAGGACAATCCTACGGTATCTGTTAGAGATGAGCGGGTTCGGTTCGTTGAGATCCGAACCCCCCCGAACTTCACCCATTTTATACGGTTCCGAGGCAGCCTCGGATCTTCCCGCCTTGCTCGGTTAACCCGAGCGCGCCCGAACGTCATCATCCCGCTGTCGGATTCTCGCGAGATTCGGATTCTATATAAGGAGCCGCGCGTCGCCGCCATTTTCACTCGTGCATTGGAGATGATAGCGAGAGGACGTGGCTGCGTTCTCTCAGTTTCTGTGTTCAGTGTGCTGCAAATATCTGTGCTCAGTGTGCTGCAAATATCTGTGCTCAGTGTGCTGCAAATATCTGTGCTCAGTGTGCTGCAAATATCTATGCTCAGTGTGCTGAAAATATCTACGTTCTCTGCCTGAAAAACGCTCCATATCTGTGCTGCATTGTAGTATATAGTAGGAGGACAGTGCAGAATTTTGCTGATCACCAGTATATATTATATATAGCAGTACAGTACAGTAGTCCATTGCTCTACCTCTGTGTCGTCAAGTATACTAGCCATCCATACCTGTGCTGCATTTTAGTTATGTGCAGTATATAGTAGGAAGACAGTGCAGAATTTTGCTGACCACAAGTATATATTATATATAGCAGTACAGTACAGTAGTCCATTGCTCTACCTCTGTGTCGTCAAGTATACTATCCATCCATACCTGTCCTGCATTTTAGTTGTGCGCTGTATATAGTAGGAGGACAGTGCAGAATTTTGCTGACCACCAGTATATATATAGCAGTACGGTACAGTAGTCCATTGCTCTACCTCTGTGTCGTCAAGTATACTATCCATCCATACCTGTGCTGCATTTTAGTTGTGTGCAGTATATAGTAGGAGGACAGTGTAGAATTTTGCTAACCACCAGTATATATATAGCAGTACGGTACAGTAGTCCATTGCTCTACCTCTGTGTCGTCAAGTATACTATCCATCCATACCTGTGCTGCATTTTAGTTGTGTGCAGTATATAGTAGGAGGACAGTACAGAATTTTACTGACCCCCAGTATATATATAGCAGTACGGTACAGTAGGCCATTGCTATTGATATATTACTGGCATATAATTCCACACATTAAAAAATGGAGAACAAAAATAGGGAAAGATCAAGATCCACTTCCACCTCATGCTGAAGCTGCTGCCACTAGTCATGGCCGAGACGATGAAATGCCATCAACGTCGTCTGCCAAGGCCGATGCCCAATGTCATAGTAGAGAGCATGTAAAATCCCAATATCAAAAGTTCAGTAAAATGACCCAAAAATCAAAATTAAAAGCGTCTGCTGAGAAGCGTAAACTTGCCAATATGCCAGTTCCTGATAGTCAAATTGAAGATGTCACCGTTGAAGTACACCAGGATGAGGATATGGGTGTTGCTGGCGCTGAGGAGGAAATTGACAAGGAGGATTCTGATGGTGAGGTGGTTTGTTTAAGTTAAGCACCCGGGGAGACACCTGTTGTCCGTGGGACGAATATGGCCATTGACATGCCTGGTCAAATAAAATAAAAAAATCACCTCGTCGGTGTGGAATTATTTTTACAGAAATGCGGACAACATTTGTCAAGCCGTGTGTTGCCTTTGTCAAGCTGTAATAAGTAGGGGTAAGGACGTTAACCACCTATGAACCATCCTCACTTATACGTCACCTGGAGCGCATTCATCAGAAGTCATTGACAAGTTCAAAAACTTTGGGTGACAGCGGAAGCAGTCTACTGACAACTAAATCCCTTCCTCTTGTAACCAAGCTCCTGCAAACCACACCACCAACTCCCTCAGTGTCAATTTCCTCCTTAGACAGGAAAGCCAATAGTCCTGCATTCCATGTCAGTGGCAATTCTGACGAGTCCTCTCCTGACTGGGATTCCTCCGATGTATCCTTGAGTGTAACGCCTACTGCTGCTGGCGCTGCTGTTGTTGCTGCTGGGAGTCGATCGTCATCCCAGAGGGGAAGTCGGAAGACCACTTGTACTACTTCCAGTAAGCAATTGACTGTCCAACAGTCCTTTGCGAGGAAGATGAAATATCACAGCAGTCATCCTGCTGCAAAGCGGATAACTCAGGCCTTGGCAGCTGCGGTGGTGTTAAACGTGTGTCCGGTATCCACCGTTAATTCACAGGGAATTAGAGAATTGATTGAGGTACTGTGTCCCTGGTACCAAATACTATCTAGGTTCCATTTCTCTAGGCAGGCGATACCGAGAATGTACACAGACCTCAGAAAAAGAGGCACCAGTGTCCTAAAAAATGCAGTTGTACCCAATGTCCACTTAACCACGGACATGTGGACAAGTGGAGCAGGGCAGACTCAGGACTATATGACTGTGACAGCCCACTGGGTAGATGTATTGCCTCCCGCAGCAAGAACAGCAGCGGCGGCACCAGTAGCAGCATATCGCAAACGCCAACTCGTTACTAGGCAGGCTACGCTTTGTATCACCGCTTTCCATAAGAGGCACACAGCTGACAACCTCTTACGGAAACTGAGGAACATCATCGCAGAATGGCTTACCCCAATTGGACTCTCCTGGGGATTTGTGAATCGGACAACGCCACCAATATTGTGCGTGCATTACATGTGGGCAAATTCCAGCACGTCCCATGTTTTGCACATAAATTTAATTTGGTGGTGCAGAATTTTTTTTAAAAACGACAGGGGCGTGCAAGAGATGCTGTCGGTGGCCCGAAGAATTGCGGGCCACTTTCGGCATTCAGCCACCGCGTGCCGAAGACTGGAGCACCAGCAAACACTCCGGAACCTGCCCCGCCATGATCTGAAGCAAGAGGTGGTAACGAGGTGGAATTCAACCCTCTATATGCTTCAGGGGATGGAGGAGCAGCAAAAGGCCATTCAAGCCAATACATCTGCCTACGATATAGGCAAAGGAGGGGGAATGCACCTGACTCAAGCGCAGTGGAGAATGATTTCAACATTGTGCAAGGTTCTGCAACCCTTTGAACTTGCCACACGTGAAGTCAGTTCAGACACTGCCAGCCTGAGTCAGGTCATCCCCCTCATCAGGCTTTTGCAGAAGCAGCTGGAGAGATTGAAGGAGGAGCTAAAGCAGAGCGATTCCGCTAGGCATGTGGGACTTGTGGATGGAGCCCTTCATTCGCTTAACCAGGATTCACGGGTGGTCAATTTGTTGAAATCAGAGCACTATATTTTGGCCACCGTGCTCGATCCTAGGTTTAAAGCATACGTTGTATCTCTCTTTCCGGCAGACACAAGTCTGCAGAGGTTGAAAGACCTGCTGGTGAGACACTTGTCAAGTCAAGCGGAACGTGACCCATCAACAGCTCCTCCTTCACATTCTCCCGCAACTGGGGCTGCGAGGAAAAGGCTAAGAATTCCGAGCCCACCCGCTAGCGGTGATGCAGGGCAGTCTGGAGTGAGTGCTGACATCTGGTCCGGACTGAAGGACCTGCCAACGATTACTGACATGTCGTCTACTGTCACTGCATATGATTCTGTCACCATTGAAAGAATGGTGGAGGATCATATGAGTGACCGCATCCAAGTAGGCACGTCAGACAGTCCGTACGTATACTGGCAGGAAAAAGAGGCAATTTGGAGGCCCTTGCAGAAAGAACTGGCTTTATTTTACCTAAGTTGCCCCCCCTCCAGTGTGTACTCCGAAAGAGTGTTTAGTGCAGCCGCTCACCTTGTCAGCAATCGGCGTACGAGGTTACTTCCAGAAAATGAATTATAATCAATTCCTCAGTGGAGACATTCACCAGCAATTGCCTCCAGAAAGTATACAGGGACCTGAGATGGTGGATTCCAGTGGGGATGAATTAATAATCTGTGAGGAGGGGGATGTACACAGTGAAAGGGGTGAGGAATCAGACGATGAGGAGGAGGTGGACATCTTGCCTCTGTAGAGCCAGTTTGTGCAAGGAGAGATTGATTGCTTCTTTTTTGGTGGGGGCCCAAACCAAGCAGTCATTTCAGTCACAGTCGTGTGGCAGACCCTGTCGCTGAAATGATGGGTGTGTTAAAGTGTGCATGTCCTGTTTATACAACATAAGAGTAGCTGGGAGGGCCGAAGGACAATTCCATCTTGCACCACTTTTTTTTTAATTTATCATGTGCTGTTTGGGGACTATTTTTTGAAGTGCCATCCTGTCTGACACTGCAGTGCCACTCCTTGATGGGCCAGGTGTTTGTGTCGGCCACTTGGGTCGCTTAGCCATCCAGCGACCTCGGTGCACCTCTTTTTTTCTTTGCATCATGTGCTGTTTGGGGACTATTTTTTGAGGTACCATCCTGTCTAACACTGCAATGCCACTCCTAGATGGGCCAGGTGTTTGTGTCGGCCACTTGGGTCGCTTAGCTTAGCCATCCAGCGACCTTAGTGCACCTCTTTTTTTCTTTGCATTATGTGCTGTTTGGGGACTATTTTTTGAAGTGCCATCCTGTCTGACACTGCAGTGCCACTCCTAGATGGGCCAGGTGTTTGTGTCGGCCACTTGGGTCGCTTAGCTTAGCCATCCAGCGACCTTGGTGCACCTCTTTTTTTCTTTGCCTTATGTGCTGTTTGGGGACTATTTTTTGAAGTGCCATCCTGTCTGACACTGCAGCGCCACTCCTAGATGGGCCAGGTGTTTGTGTCGGCCACTTGGGTCGCTTAGCTTAGCCATCCAGCGACCTTGGTGCACCTCTTTTTTTCTTTGCATCATGTGCTGTTTGGGGACTATTTTTTGAAGTGCCATCCTGTCTGACACTGCAGTGCCACTCCTAGATGAACCAGGTGTTTGTGTCGGCCACTTGGGTCGCTTAGCTTAGCCATCCAGCGACCTTGGTGCACCTCTTTTTTTCTTTGCATCATGTGCTGTTTGGGGACTATTTTTTGAAGTGCCATCCTGTCTGACACTGCAGTGCCACTCCTAGATGGGCCAGGTGTTTGTGTCGGCCACTTGGGTCGCTTAGCTTAGCCATCCAGCGACCTTGGTGCACCTCTTTTTTTCTTTGCATCATGTGCTGTTTGGGGACTATTTTTTGAAGTGCCATCCTGTCTGACACTGCAGTGCCACTCCTAGATGGGCCAGGTGTTTGTGTCAGCCACTTGGGTCGCTTAGCTTAGTCATCCAGCGACCTTGGTGCAAATTTTAGGACTAAAAATAGTATTGTGAGGTGTGAGGTGTTCAGAATAGACTGGAAATGAGTGGAAATTGTGGTTATTGAGGTTAATAATACTATAGGAGCAAAATTACCCCCAAATTCTATGATTTAAGCTGTGTCACGATCCGGGTACTGAGACACCACTTTCCCTTCTGGATGCACGTCCTAGGCCCGGTTCCCAGCTGTGTTGCTAGCATTCATATGTCGTGTCTCACCTTTGCTGATCCGTGGATGTTGTCCTTCCATGCCCGGGTGACTGGCATGGCGTCGCCTGTCGGCGGGGCCTCGGGCATCGTCTTCTGTTCTCTAGGCACTACAGGGTATGTGGCACTCTTCACCTACTGCGGCCGCGGCCATCCATGCTGGAAGGTTGAGACGCAAGTCGGCGTTCTCTATGTTCACCGCCGCCATTACAGAGGAATCTCCATGTGGTGAATACAAACAGCTTTCCCTCCACAGGCCGGTATGGGTGCAGCCATCTTAGTTCCAGTCACATGATCCTGACCTCCAATCCATAGCCCTGCTGAAGTCTGCATAATTTAGTCATCCAATCCCTTTACACCTAAGGGTATAAAGGGACTGAGCCTGCACTAGGAAATCGTCAGTGCTTTCATTGTCATCTGTGATTCCAGCCTACAAGCTTAACTACAGACTTTCTCCTGCAATTCCATTCTGCAGTTCAGCCTGACTTCCCTGGTGATTACACTCTGCAGTGTAACCCGACTCTCCAGTGATTAACCCTCTACAGTCTACTTTTGATTCCTGTGTTTGAACTTTTGCTTTTCAGTAGCCATCCTTCATTCCTCAGTTACCAGCGCACTCCAGCTTCTTTTCTCATTTACCTACGAACCCCAGCTTCATTACTCATCTTCCAGCGAACCCCAGCTTCATTTATTGTTTACAGAACTTTCCTCCATATTCCAGGTTACTGGTCTTTACCAATTGTGCATCTAATTATCGCTTGTGACCTTCTATTATTCTTTTGCACGTTATTTGACTTTTTATTTAATAAAAGCACTTAAGGCATTTCCAGTTGTCGTGGTCATGCCCTCGGGCATTCATTGCTGCTGTCATTACGCATGTCCAGGAGTCACATAGCTCCTCCCAAGTTCAAATACCCGTCAGCCCCTACAACTGAGGCTCCCAGTCACGGTCACCAGTCCTCAGTTGTGACAAGCTGTTTTTGAGGTTTTTTTTTTAAAAAAAAAACCCACCCGGATCCAAAACACACCCGAATCCGACAAAACATTTTCAGGGAGGTTTTGCCAAAACGAGTCCGAATCCAAAACACGGCCGCGGAACCGAATCCAAAACCCGAAAAATTTCCGGTGCACATCACTAGTATCTGTGAGCATCATAGTTGTACATGGTGCTGCACGCGGTACACAGGCCGCTCCATTTGGTCAGAATCTTCTTGTGGATGGTTCAGAAACAACTGGGGACGACTTACACCCGGCTGCACGCGCTGCAAATCCGGGCAACAGGATATTTCCTATGTGGCCCAGCCATCCCTCCCCGCCTCACCGGGTTATAGGGGTGATTCAGATCTGATCGCAGCAGCAAGTTTGTTAGCAATTGGGCAAAATCATGTGCAGTGCAGGGGGGGCAGATGTAACATGTGCAGAGAGAGTTAGATTTGGGTGCGTTATATTGTTTCTGTGCAGGGTAAATACTGGCTGCTTTATTTTTACACTGCAATTTAGATTTCAGTTTGAATACACCCCACCCAAATCTAACTCTCTCTGCACATGTTATATCTGCCTCCCCTGCAGTGCACATGGTTTTGCCCAACTGCTAACAAATTTGCTGCTGCGATCAACTCAGAATTAGGGCCCTCATTCCGAGTTGCTCGCTAGCTGCTTTTAGCAGCAATGCAAATGCTAGGCCGCCGCCCTCTGGGAGTGTATCTTAGCTTAGCAGAATTGCTACTAAATAATTTGCTGCAGTTTCTGAGTAGCTCCGGATCTACTCCTAGATTGCGATCAGCTCGGTCCGTTTAGTTCCTGGTTTGACGTCACAAACACGCCCTGCGTTCGGCCAGCCACTCCCCCGTTTCTCCCGGCACGCCTGCGTTTTTACCTGGCACGCCTGCGTTTTTTAGCACACTCCCTGAAAACGGCCAGTTACCACCCAGAAACGCCCCTTTCCTGTCAATCACTCTACGATCACTCGAGCGATGAAAAAACGTCGCTCGACCTTGTGTATATCTACAAAGTTTTGTGTGAAAGTACTTAGCGCATGCGCGCTGCGTACCATGCACATTTTTGCCATTTTGTTACTTAATCGCCGCACTGCGAAAATCGGCAGCGAGCGATCAACTCGGAATGACCACCTAGGCCCTATGTTCTTGTGGTCTGATAGTGATCGCACACACTGTGCCTGACTGACAGATAGGAGTATAAAGCAAATTTGCATCTGGGTAAAACCATGCAGCACTGCAGGTGCGCCAGATGTACCATGTGCAGATAGAGTAGGATTAGGTGGGGTGTGTCCGAGCTAAAATCTAAATTGCAGTGTAATAATAAAGCTGTCCAGCGTCTGTGGGCTAAATGCAGAAGCAGCCAGTATTTACTCTGCATGCAAACATAATACATGTACTCCCCCCTTGTATTGCAGCATGGTTTGTTCCAGGAGCAACTGCTCCCATATTTGATTTACTGATAACGCCGAATCAGGCCGACTGGCCATTAGGGGTCATGCTCTGACCTCGTTTACCAAAATGACCAAAAACGATCCTATGAAATTTTGCGGGAGGTGTGGTGTGGCATAGGTGGGCGGAGCAGGGGTGTGACGGTGAAAATGCATCATTGTGATTCCGCCACCTTCTGTATAATGCTTAGATTACTGGCATTGTAATGCAGGGGGTGTGGTTATGCTGACGCGATTCAGCGCAAACTGCGCTATCGTCTGCCCACTTTACTTGGGAAGTGGGCAGTACATATATATATTTGTTTTTATTCACAAACGGAGTCCGTCACCGCCACCTCCCCAACATCAAATGGAATCAGACTGTGCAAACTACCAATAATCAGTCTTAACAGCGCAACTCCTACCGAACCTGAATGACGCCCATCATGCAAACCACACAGACATAATATATGGAAAACACAAACGTCATTCACTAACATTAATTGGGGAGCTACGGTTGCACTGAGCCGAAGCAACCAATCACTATGCTGCTTTTACTGTCTAACCTGCACTACACATATAACAACTGATTGCGGATTGGCTGCTGTGTAAATACAATGTTCGTGAATGACAGTCTCTTCCATATACAGCTGTTCTGCATTATTCTTGTACATTGTGGTGTAATAGGAAAGGAGAATGCATTGCCACTGACTCCATGTGCGTTTATTGTACTCAGTCATCTGCGGCTCACTTGGGCCGCTACCCTGGGGGTGGTAATCCGGCTGTTATAAGGGACCACGCTCCGCGCTCCTCCCTGTAGCTCCCGGTACCTCTGTAGGATCAGGGTATAATTGGGGGTGTTTTCCTGTTGGGTCTGTTTATGGGATTTATACTGATGTTTCGGCACAGGGAAAACATCCGATTCCACAGGTACAGAGACTGGCAGCTCAGAACCAGCAACAGCCCCTATCCTCAGCGCCGGGTACCTGTCCGAATACAGAAGACACAAGTCACATATAAACCTCTTCTTCGCCATCACTAAAGGGAAATAATCCCACAAGTACACCATTATTCAGAATACATACACAGCAGCAACAAAGATACCGACAGTACAAGTGTATAGTGCTCTTACTGCAGAGAATCCTTCCGGTGATGGAATTACCTCCTTTCTCTAACTATTTGATTCTGTAATACTGTAAATTAAAGGATGGTACCTAAGGGCCCTTGTCTAAGTTCAATCATCGTCTGATGCGCATGAAAGGCCAGGGCCAGATTACCAATGGGACAGATGGAGCTACAAGTCCAGGCCTTCGCATAAAATAGGCCCATCATAATAACAGCATGATAATGACCAGCCACTAGCAGGCCTCATGGTCGTGATTGGCCATAAATGATTAGTATTTCCATTTGCCTCCAATTTTTAGACTTTTACAGATTTAGGTAGACATTGGAGCTGATAGTGTAGGGGTATACACGCCCACACGGCACTGGCCACACCCAATCAACACTAGCCACTCCTACACTGCCCTGGCCACACCCACACTGCACTGGTGTCCATACACAGGGACTGAGTAGAGCCTTAGCTTACCCGCGGGCCCCCATGAAACTTACTGTGGCCCTGCTCCCACATCAGCCACGCTGGCAATAACATTGTGCATTTTATCATTGGAACCCAGTGACTAAAGGATCCATCCCTCTCACCTTTTGAATCCTTCAGGGGGAATGATGTTCCCATGAGAGTCTGTAGGGGGCGCTCTCCCGTGACTACGTATACGTAACGACCGTGACTCCCTCTCATCCCTCCGGATTCCGCTACAGCGAACAAACCTGTCCCATGTATTAGCCTCCATGCGTGATGGGGGAGGGATGGGGCTACGTGGTCCCCTGCCTTCTGGAGCAGCGGTCAACCGTCTCCACACCGCGCTGTCATACGGCTTGTCTGGGCGCAGTGGGAGGAGCGGGGGCAGCCGGCTGACCTCTAGCCACGTCAGGTAGCCCAGGGTGGGAGCAGGGGGCAGTTGTGTGTCCAGGGGGTTCCGCAGTTTCCGCAGCAGTTCCAGCTTTGCTTCTGTGTGAGGTGGCTCCCTGAGCAATATGCTGTGGATGCCACGTGGGGTGAAGGCCAGGGATTGGACTGGGGGATCGGAGAGCAAGGGAGCAGGCCGTTGTGAGCACAGCATGGCTGGGGGGTTGTGCAGGAGACGTCCCTCCACCTGAAAGGAGACAATGTGCGGTGACATATTAATTTACAGCCAAGGCAATGTCGCTCATACACGTGGAAAATACATCCCAAAGCAGTGGCTCTCAAACGCAGCCCTCAAGACACCTTAACGGTCCAGCTTTCAAGTATTGCCATGCTTGGCCACAGGTGACTTAATTAGCGCCTCAGTCAATTTGATTTAACCATCTGTGCTGAATCTGGGATGTACTTAAAACCTGGACTGTTGGGGTGTCTTGAGAACTGCGTTTGAGAACCTCTGTCCCAAATACAGAGCTCTCTTTTCTGTAGTCCACTAGGTTCTAAGAAAAGTGAGTCCTATTGGGAGAATAGCGCTATATAAATCCAATATTATTATTATTATTATCATACAGTGTAATATAGGACTTACTGCTCGAAGCTTTACTGTCACATTACTATTTGACTGCAGATATTGAATTATTGTATAGTAAATATTAAGGCCCAAATTTATCAAGCCTTGCAGAGTGGTACATTTCACGGTGATAAATTACCAATCAGCTCCTACCTGTCATGTTACAGGCGGAAGTTTAAAAAATGACAGCTAGGAGCTTATTGGCTGGTACTTTATCACCATGCTATTTATCACTCTCCAAGGCGTGATAAATCTTGGCCTAAATATTCTATATGATCAGACTTTTTGTTCCCCTACACTTGTTGCATAGAATAACCAGTAACACAATCAGGCAGTCAGATAATGCAAACGGCAAAACCTGCGCACAATAACGGAATGAGAAACGTGACCATAAGACAGGAGATGGGGAAGGATGACGTTGGTCCAAACAGGACTAGGGTCCGGATACAGGGGTGTATGTGATGGATCTCCGAGCGACACTTATACGCCCAGAAAACAACTGACACGCCTGCGTTTTTCTGGCCACTGTCCTCATTAAAACTCTTGCAACCTGTCAATCACTTTTACGAATAAATTCTCGGCCGATCTCTATCGCAAGACCATTGCGGCAATTACGCAGTGGGACTGACACATGCACAGCGTCAAAAAATTGCTCCACTGCGTCTGACATAGACAATGCGTGCACTGAATCAGGTCCTATTCAGAGAGTTTACTGGCGACTGAGATTTACTAATGTCTTATAATTATTATTATGGTTCTTTATTTGTTTCTCATACACACAAAGCTTCCTTTCCAGATGAGCCATTCTGTGCTATTAGTATTGCAGCGCCACCATATGGCAAAGTTAGGTTACTGCAAGCTGTAACTGAGAATGAAAATGTAATTGCTATTGATTTCTTAGAAGGCTGCAGGATATTCTAGCAACATAATGCAATCTGTATATGTGACAGTGGTCATGTGATCAGTCTCCTGTTACAGAGAGCTGGGCCTGTCACACTGTGCAGGGAGATTAGTGAATGACAGTGGTGCAGTGTATTACTCGGCTCTGTGTGGAAGTAGCACTGCACCCTGCTACAGGGTATTACAGACAGTATATACCACATATACAGTGCTGGCTCTGCAGCTGAGGTGCTGGACTGTACAGCTGAGCATTGGGAGGACTGCTCTGGGTGCATAATGCAATTGTTACTAGTGTCATGCAGGAATGCAGCATGCCATAGCCAGATTAAGGGGGGATGCAGGGCAGTCTGTACCCCGGGTCCCCCCCTGTCAGGGGCCCCCCCGGCCAGAGCACACTGACATCACTAGCTTTCCCTCTTTTGCAACAGCAGAATCAGACAGAGGGGGTCATTCCGAGTTGTTCGCTCGCAAGGCGATTTTAGCAGAGTTACACACGCTAAGCCGCCGCCTACTGGGAGTGAATCTTAGCATCTTAAAATTGCGAACGATGTATTCGCAATATTGCGATTACACACCTCGTAGCAGTTTCTGAGTAGCTTCAGACTTACTCGGCATCTGCGATCAGTTCAGTGCTTGTCGTTCCTGGTTTGACGTCACAAACACACCCAGCGTTCGCCCAGACACTCCCCCGTTTCTCCGGCCACTCCTGCGTTTTTTCCGGAAACGGTAGCGTTTTTTCCCACACGCCCATAAAACGGCCTGTTTCCGCCCAGTAACACCCATTTCCTGTCAATCACATTACGATCGCCAGAACGATGAAAAAGCCGTGAGTAAAATTCCTAACTGCATAGTAAATTTACTTGGCGCAGTCGCAGTGCGGACATTGCGCATGCGCATTAAGCGGAAAATCGCTGCGATGCGAAGATTTTTACAGAGCGAACAACTCGGAATGACCCCCAGAATGCAGTGCAGGCAGAGACACAGGAGTATCAGATTTCATCAACTATCGACCGGCAGGGGCGGATCCAGAAGAAAATGACGGGGGGGGCACCATGGAAGGGGCAAGTACATTTGCGTGTGGCTTATGTCTCCACTACATGGGGTATGTCTCCACTACAAGGGGCGTGGCTTCACAGGACAGGGAGAGAGTGACTTGCAGTAGGTGACAGGTAGAGTGACAGTCAGTGCGTGTCAGCTAGTGGTTGATGGAGAGTGACATGCAGTGGGTGACACACAGTGGGAGAGAGGGTAACTGGGTGAGTGACTGACAGTGGGTGATAGAGAGTGGGTGGTGGAGAGAGTGACTGGCAGTGGGTGACAAGGAGAGTGTGACATGCAGTGGGGGGATAGGGTGACGGAGAGGGTGATTGGCAGTGGGTGACAGGGAGAGTGGCAGTGGGTGACAGCGAGAGGATGACTGGCAATGGGTGTCAGGGAGACTGGCAGAAGGCAACAGGGAGAGGGTGACATATGAGTAAGTGTAATGTGGGCCCCTATGACACACATACAGTATAAGTGGGGAGGGAAAGGAGCACACTTAAAAAAAAAGTTTACATTTTTTAATACAAAAAAAGTCTGTCATCATCATGCATGATATAACACATTCACATAAGCAACACACACACCTCACTGACTCACTCACCTTCCCTGGGATAGGTCTCCCACAGCACAGAGCCCACTCCCGCGGACTCCAGTAATGCTCCCCAGCAGTACCCAGCATGATAGTCAGCGGGTCCAGGCACATAACAGCACCCCGCTGTATTGTGGCAGCAGGCAGCCGCCGATCCTCCTGGGACTACCGCGGGTCCGGGAGAGAGTTTGAGCACTCAGCAGGCTAGGTGCACTCCGCTGCACCCAGCCTGCTACATTAACAGAATGGCGGCGGCACGCAGCCGCCGGGCCTCCTGGGACTACCGCGGCTCCGGGATTGAGTTTGCGCACACAGCAGGCTAGGTGCACTCCGCTGCACCCAGCCTGCTACATTAACAGCACGCAGCCGCCGAGCCTCCGAGGACAACTTCCCTAGTGCCCGCCGGCTCTGTCAGGTGGAGATTGCAGCAGAGCTGTGGCTGCTACTCTCCAATAAAAAAAAAGTGCCCCCCCCCCCCCCCCCCCTGGATCCGCCACTGTCGACCAGGCTTCCCAACCAGAGAAGAGATAGGAGGTGGAAGAGAGCTGAGACACAGGGTGGGATCCCTGTGTCACTCACAGCTCTCTCCACACCTGGGTGTCTGAGGGTGTGTACACACGGTGAGATCTTTTCTTCCGATTCTGACTATATAGTCAGAATCGAAAGAAAAGATAGTGCAGATCGCAAGGTGACAGTCATCTTGCGATCCCGATTCGATGCCGATGCGCGGCCCCGCACGGTCGGCATCGGCAGAAAAAATAGACTGTGCAGGCAAGTCAATCTTGACTATCTCTATAGTCAAAACCGCACAGAACCAGGATCGCAAGCACACTCATTATGTGCTTGCGATACTGGCTAAGTGCCGACCCGGCCCGTCGCACAGTGAGAATCGGTTAAGTCCGAATCTCACCGTGTGTACACACCCTAAGTCCTGTGTAACTTATCTAATGAGACACACACACAGTCCTCCTGAGTCCTGTCCCAGTGTGTAAGCCGTGCAGAGGTTGCTGCTATTCTTGCATGTGATAAGATAAATTATAGATTTTATTTTTCTATGTATATTTTAAGGTTGTTTAAGTTGTCTTTGTTCCACTACAAGAAAACTTTATAAAATAGATGTCTTTCAATTAGGTGGAGCTATAAACAGTACCCAGGCATTATTACACTATTAGTTTAGATCTAATATACACCATTAGGCTAAATTTAAAATACACAATCCATACATCCCAACATGACCCATTCCAGGAGGGACAAAATTCTTAATTTATGATTGCAATCGCCTGTGTTGAAATACCTTACTTATCAATTAAATAGTTCAACCCAGGTGACTACAATCATATATTAAGAGTAAAGTCCATGTAGAGAGCATTTTTTCACTCCTGGAATGGGTCATGTTGGTAGGCATACACAGTCTTATACACAGACCCCCCCCCCTCCTTCCACGGCACATCCAAGGCTTAATCAGGCTCTGCAGCATGCATCTGTACTGAGTATGTTGCATTATGGCTCTCATTCCGAGTTGTTCGCTCGTTCTTTTCCTTTGCATCGGTGCGATTTTCCGCTAACTGCGCATGCGCAATGTTCGCACTGCGGCTGCGCCAAGTAAATTTGCTAAGAAGTTTGGTATTTTACTCACGGCATTACGAGGTTTTTTCTTCGTTCTGGTGATCGTAGTGTGATTGCCAGGAAGTGGGTGTTTCTGGGCGGAAACAGGCCGTTTTATGGGAGTGTGTGAAAAAACGCTGCCGTTTCTGGGAGAAACGGGGGAGTGTCTGGGCGAATGCTGGGTGTGTTTGTGACGTCAAACCAGGAACGACAAGCACTGAACTGATCACACTGGAAGAGTAAGTCTGGAGCTACTCAGAAACTGCACAGAAAAATCTTTTGGCAATATTGCGAAAACTTCGTTCGCAATTCTGCTAAGCTAAGATTCACTCCCAGAGGGCTGCGGCTTAGCGTGTGCACTGTTGCGAAAAGCGGCTAGCGAGCGAACAACTTGGAATGAGGGCCTATGTGCAGTTCCCAAAGTCACGGCCCCCTCTTATATCCAGGTGCCAGGTTCTTAGGATTTTTTTCCTTTGAGACACAAGTGCACAGTGCCACTTCCTATTCTGCATGGGGCTTCCCTGTCTGGATGTGGGGGTGGTGGAGGTACACACTCCCTGGAGACCCTCTAACTTGCCCATGCTTCCAGATCATCCCCCAGGCTCACAAAAATCGTGTGGCTCTCCTCGGACGCAGCAGCGGATCACAGAAGCTATCAGTGTGCGTCTTTTTACTTGCATATGACTCAGAATCAGGCCCCGTGTCCAGTTATGAGAGCTACAATACAAGAATCGTGGGGCTCTGGGAGACCTACCTCGCTCCAGTAGACTCTCGTCCAGCCTACCAGCCATCTGGCGTGCCATCCCCCAACTCTGCAGCGTCTACCTCCTCTCTCCATTGTGCCCATCACCCATACCTCCTATAGACTGTCAGCTCATAAGAGCAGGGCCATTCTCCTCTACATAATTATTTCTATACTGTCTGCATTAGTCCATTGTCTATGTACGGTAATACTGGAACACTTGTGGCACCTTATATAAAAGATAATAAGAATAAAATGTTCCCTGGCCCCAAGGTGCGGTGCCATCGTACATAATATGTATAGCCCAACCACTAGGTCAGAGTGACCTCACAGAGGCACAGATCTCAGCCTTTATATGATGGGGAGAACCTAACTTAAACGCTATCAGTTCCACCCTAAAGTTTGAAGAATATGGTAAAAGCACTTTGAGCCAGATGTGCTCCTAAACTGCGCATCATGTGACGCACCCGCGTCCTATCTGTACACACTGTTAGCTACACGTCATCATCTACAGGTGCACGTGGCGCCAATGAGAGGCCAGGATGTATTTACGCTTATATTCATAAGCCGCAATTCTTTCAGCGTGCCTGACTATTTGCCTGCAGCTCAGTTGCGCCTTTACCGTCGCCTTTGTAGATGCAACTGAAATGCGTATGACTCTGCATCGCCTCTACTCACGAGTGCGCTATTTCAGAGCTTGTGCAGTGCAAAAACGTACGCTGTGCAAATGTGCTTACATTAAACAGCATCAGAACCTGCTGGATCAATTCAATTAGCAGCGAGGGCGGGTGAGTGTAGAAACACCAGAAAATCTCGCCCTGGGCTCACTTTTTTTTGTACTGCAAATTTTTTTTGGGGCTGCAAATAAAAAAGCCACAACTTTAAAGCTACAGTAATAGCAGCCTGTAGCCACACTTAGTCGCAGGACAGGCCACTTCACGGGTAATTGAATTGAGCCCTATGTGCACAATATATGAAGTCCATCACTGCATGAATGTAACTTTTCCCTAAGTAAAAGCACTCACCGGATTAGCAGAGGGTGGCCTAGGACATAGTGTCCTGCACAGGAGACCAGGCTCTCTCCTTGTATCCGCAGTCTGTGTATACCCTATCCATGGTGACGGCCTGGCCGGCTCCCACTGGTGAGCAGGGGGTGTGGTGCCTGCTGAGCGCAGGACTTAATGTGTGCTCAGGGAGACAATAGGGGATGACGGACACTGGGCTCAAACAGGAAATGCCAGTTCAAGGAATTCACTAAGACAACTTGTTATCCTACATTATGAGGCAGACTTAATGGTAAAGTCCCATTCTATGGGGGTCATTTCGAGTTGATCGCTCGCTAGCAGTTTTTAGCAGCCGTGCAAACGCTATGCTGCCTCCCACTGGGAGTGTATTTTAGCTTAGCAGAAGTGCGAACGAAAGGTTCGCAGAGCGGCTACAACATTTTTTTGTGCAGTGTCAGAGTAGCTTCAGACCTACTCAGCGCTTGCGATCACTTCAGACTATTCAGTTCCTGTTTTGACGTCACGAACACACCCTGCATTCGCCCAGCCACGCCTGCGTTTTTCCTGGCACACCTGCGTTTTTTTAAACACTCCCTGAAAACGGGCAGTTGACACCCAGTAACGCCCTCTTCCTGTCAATCACTCTGCAGCCAGCAGTGCGACTGAAAAGCTTCACTAGACCTTGTGTGAAAGTACACTGTTCGTTGTAATAGTACGATGCGCGCGCGCATTGCGCTGCATACGCATGCGCAGAAGTGCCGTTTTTTTGCCTGATCGCTGCGTAGCGAATGAAAGCAGCTAGCGAACAACTCGGAATGACCACCTATGGGGGTCATTCCGAGTTGATTGCTCGCTGCCGATTTTCGCAGCAGAGCGTTCAGGTAAAAAAATGGCAAAACTGCGCATGCGTACGGGCCGCAGGGCGCACGCGCGACGTTCTTTCACACAAAAGTATGCCGTTTTACACAAGGTCTAGCGACTCTTTTTCGTCGCTCTGTTGTTCGGTGAGTGATTGACAGGAAGTGGGTGTTTCTGGGTGGTAACTGGCCGTTTACGGGGAGTGTGCTAAAAAATGCAGGCGTGACAGGTAAAAACGCAGGCGTGCCTGGGGAAACGGGGGAGGGGCTGGCCAAACGCAGGGCGTGTTTGTGACATCAAAGCAGGAACTAAACGGACTGAGCTGATCGCAAGGTAGGAGTAGGTCTGGAGCTGCTCAGAAACTGCATGGAAATTTTTACACGCAGTTCTGCTAATCTTTCGGTCGCACTTCTGCTAAGCTAAGATACACTCCCAGAGGGCGGCGGCCTAGTGTTTGCACTGCTGCTAAAAGCAGCTAGCGAGCGATCAACTCGGAATGAGGGCCTATGTTCGTAGAGGTACACAATAAAACAATAGAAAGCAGCGCTCAAGATAAATAAATACTCAGATATCTAAATTCATTTATCAATGTATATTTAATAGTTTAAAAAAAAATATATAATCCTAAATTACTGAATTCCTAAAATAGCAATTTCACCCACTAGGATATATTTTGTATCACACAGTCCAGTAAATGTTACAACCTGTTCCCTTTGGTGCTGCCGGTTTCAAGAAGTCCTTGTATCACATACGGTGCTGTTGGATGTCCAAGGGTGATTACCCAGTAATGAGAGTGCAGTGCCTGGTGCAGGACTTTATACACGCAGGTTTGTGCTCACCACTCCAGGAAAAA
Organism: Pseudophryne corroboree; assembly: GCF_028390025.1. NCBI lineage: Eukaryota > Metazoa > Chordata > Amphibia > Anura > Myobatrachidae > Pseudophryne > Pseudophryne corroboree. Next base: position 822,095,597 of record NC_086449.1, on the reverse strand, counting down.
CTTCCCAAAAGGGCTGTCAGTGGTATTAATCCGGGATCCTCATATCACTTGTGGTCTTTGGGGGTCATTCCGACCCGATCGCTCGCTGCAGTTTCTCGCAGCGCAGCGATCGGGTCGGTACTACGCATGAGCCGGGGCTGCAGTGCACCGGCGTATGGCAGACATCGTTGCCTAGCGATCGCCTCTGAGGCAGAGGCTGTCGCTGGGTGGGAGGGGGTTGGACGGTAGCATTAAGCGCTGTTTAGGGGGCGCGGTCCGGCCAACACAGACGTGGCTGGACCGTTGGGGGGGCGGGCCGTGGCGGCTGCATGACGTCACACGCAGCCGCTGCGGGCCAGGGAGCGACGAGTAGCTCCCGGCCAGCACGATAAAGCTGCGCTGGTCGGGAGCTACTCTTGAAGTGCAAAGACATCGCCACTATGCGACGCCTTTGCACTTCTGCGGGGGGGGGGGGGGGGGGGGGCGGCACTGACATGCGGGGCTGGGCAGGTCAGTGTGAATGATCAACTCGGAATGACCCCCTTTGTCCTTTCTGGCATTGATTTCTCATTGATTTCAGCTGGTTCTTATTTAACCACTCGGTGCACCTTCACATAGGACTGTTCCGGAGCTGGTTCAGGTTGTGTGATACCCTGTGGGTGAGTGGGGTATACAGACAACGCGTTTCGCTGCTCTCTAGTGCAGCTTTTTCAAGGTCGTTCAAGGTATGTTAGTAGAGGTGGCTGCTAAATGTGCATAACTTCTATATATAATACCCTGCCAGACCAGAGCAGGTAGACCGCAGCTTCCCCTCGCGGCCATTACACTGCGCCTTAGCTGTAAGATGGCGGAAACATGGACACACATTGAGGTGCGCAGTGTGATCAGATTTCTGCATCTAAAGGGCACATCAGCAGCTGAGAGTCATCGCCATCTTGCCAAGGCGTACGATGATAACGCTGTGTCACAGAAACAGGTTTGGGGTCTGTGCGCGGCAGGACAGATGTTGAAGATGAGCAGCAATTCGGCCAGCCAAGCACGTCCACCACAGGCAGCGCGCCAAACCTGTTTCTGTGACATGACATCATCACCGGACAATGCGACAAGTTGGCGATGACCCTCAGCTGCTACTGTAAACTTTACACGCAGAAATCTGATCACACTGCACACCTCAGTGTGTGACCGTGTTTCCGCCATCTTACACCTGATGTTAGGGTATATACATTACGGGTATACATACAGAGGTGCTAGTCGCCGGGTGCCCAATGCTCCGTTTCAGCTGTTGGTAGCTTTCTTCAGGAGCCATGAGGAAACTGGCATCAGTTGAAACAGACCGTTGGCACTCGGTGACTACCACCTCTGTATATATACCCGTGATGTATATATGTAACGCTTCTTCATGGATTCAAGTGAGTGCCGGCTCTGCCTCATTTATCTGGATTGGGTTAGTGTCTCTCTCTCCATATATACAGTATATACCCTACTATCAGTGTGCAAACTTGTTTCCTCTCCAGTGCACACAGGACAGGGATGCTGCAGAGGAAATGCTGGGAGTTGTAGTTCTTGAAAAACCTAACTTATTTAAAACACCACAGGGATATTGTGACGTAATGAAACAGCGCTGGCAGTACGCCGGAGAGGGGCCTGTTCTCTGGAGATAAACCCACCACTAAGACGCACAGACGCCGTTTTATAGGGTCACGTGACTGGAACTAGGCTGAGGGGCTTATTTACTAAATTGTGGCTTTTACCAGCTGCCGCTTCTCAGCGAGTTTAAGCCCAATGTGTAAAATGGCAATGCATGCAAAACACCCCGTGCTTTACTATTAGAAGCATCGCCCATTAAAATGTTGGCCTTAAACACGCCGGGAAGCAGCGGCTCTTACAAGCTGCCATTTTTAAAACCATGATTGATATTTTAATATTTTCAATTTTATATTTAACTTAAAGTGAACTCTAATAGAAAATAGGATTTTAATTACCTACCGGTAAATCCTTTTCTCGTAGTCCATAGAGGATGCTGGGGTCCACATTAGTACCATGGGGTATAGACGGGTCCATCGGGAGCCATGGGCACTTTAAGAGTTTAATAGTGTGGGCTGACTCCTCCCTCTATGCCCCTCCTACCAGACTCAGTCTAGAAACTGTGCCCGAAGAGACGGACATTCTTCAAGAGAAGGAAATACACAGATAGTGGTGAGATTCACACCAGCTCACACATAACAACAGAAAGCCAAGCTAACCAGCTTGACAAGTCAGCGACAGCTAAACAACAGTACTTAACCAAGTAACAATGCAGTACTTCGGGCGGGCGCCCAAGCATCCTCTACGGCAGTTTTTCAACCACTGTGCCGTGACACACTAGTGTGCCCTGAGCAGCCTCCAGGTGTGCCGCCATAGAAGCAGCGCCAGGCCTGTCAGTGTTTTGCCGCTACTGAGGCCCTGGAACGATCAATACTGGTGGGTTTAGTGGTTGCAGAGCCAGTTCTAATTTTGGGGCCGGACAGTGTTGGGCTCTTCTGACTTTCTCAGATGTGGCTCAGGCGTTACCTATGGAGAAGCTGTGACATTACATCCTAGGATACGCAACTGCACCATGCATCACCATTATATTTCAGTGTGCCTTGGCAATATTTAAATTTTGTTAAGTGTGCTGCGAGTTGTAAAAGGTTGAAAATCTCTGCTCTACGGACAACGAGAAAAGGATTTACCGGTAGGTAATTAAAATCCTATTTTCCCTAACATCCTAGAGGATGCTGGGGTCCACATTAGAACCATGGGGATGTACCAAAGCTCCCAGTATGGGAGGGAGAGCGCGGAGGCTCCTGCAGAACCGATTGTCCAAACTTTAGGTCCTCAGAGGCCAAAGTATCGAACTTGTAGAACTTAGCAAATGTGTTCGATCCTGACCAAGTAGCCGCTCGGCAAAGCTGCAAAGCCGAGACATCCCGGGCAGCCTCCCAGGAAGAACCCACTTTACGAGCAGAGTGGGACTTAACAGATTTTGGACACGGAAAGCCTGCCGTAGAATAAGCATGCTGGATAATAAACCTGATCCAGCGAGAAATCGTCTGCTTAGAAGCAGGACACCCAACCTTATTGGGATCATAAAGGACAAACAGAGCGTCCGACTTTCTGTGACGAGAAGTTCTCTTCACATAAATCTTCAAAGCCCTTACAACATCCAAGGATTTTGAAGTAATGGAGGAGTCAGTAGCCACTGACACCACAATAGGTTGGTAGATATGAAAATCTGACACAACCTTCGGAAGAAATTGCCGACGCATCCTGAGCTCAGCTCTATCTTCATGGAAAATCAAGTAGGGGCTCTTGCAGCACAATGCCCCCAATTCCGACACGTCTCGCAGATGCCAATGCCAATAGTGTGACCGCCTTCCAAGTAAGAAATTTGACATCAATCTCCTCTAAAGGTTCAAACCAATCCGACTGCAGGAACTGCAGCACCACATTAAGATCCCAAGGTGCCGTAGGAGGCACAAAGGGAGGTTGTATGTGCAGAACCCCTTTCAAGAAAGTCTGAACCTCAGGGAGGACAGCCAATTGTTTCTGGAAGAAAATGGACAAGGCCGAAATCTGGACTTTTATGGAGCCCAAACGCAGTCCCACATCCACACTTGCTTGCAGAAAGAGGAGAAACCGCCCTAGTTAAAACTCCACCGTAGGAAACTTCTTGGATTCACACCAAGACACGTACTTTTTCCAAATTCGATAGTAATGTCTTGACATTACTCCTTTCCTAGCCTGTATCAGGGTAGGAATGCCCTTCCGAGCTAAGATCTGGTGTTCAACCTCCATGCCGTCAAACGTAGCCGCAGTAAGTCTTGATAAGCGAACGGCCCCTGTTGCAGAAGGTCCTCGCGAAGAGGCCTCGGATCTTCCACCAGTAATTCCAGAAGATCTGCGTACCAAGCCCTTCTTGCCCAGTCCGGAGCAATGAGGATCGCCTGAACTCTTGTTCTTTTTATTAGCTTGAGAATCCTTGGGATGAGTGGAAGTGGAGGGAACACATACACTGACTTTAACATCCATGGAGTTACCAGGGCGTTTCTCGACCTGGAACAGTACCTCCGAAGCTTCTTGTTGAGGCGGGAGGCCATCATATCTATTTGAGGTACGCCCCAAAGACTTGTCACCTCCACGATGGAGATCATGTCTTTTGAGGAAGTCCGCTTCCCAGTTGTCCACTCCCGGAATGAAGATTGCTGACAGCGCCACCGCGTGCTTTTCCACCCAAAGGATGATTCAGGTTACCTCTGACATTGCAGCTCTGCTCTTTGTTCCGCCTTGTCGGTTTATGTAGGCCACTGTCGTTACATTGTGCGGCTGAACCTGAATGGCTTGATCTTTCAGAAGATGTGCCGCTTGTAGAAGACCGTTGTACACGACCCTTAGTTCCAGAATGTTTATCGGAAGGATGGATTTCAGACTTGACCACCTTTCTTGGAAGATTTCCCCTTGGGTGACTGCACCCCAACCTCTGAGACTTGCATCCGTGGTTAGGAGGATCCAATTCTGAATCCCGAACCTGCGGCCCTCTAGTAGGTGAGAAGTTTGCAGCCACCAGAGGAGCGAGGTTCTGGCTTTCGGTGACAGATGTATCCTCTGGTGCATGTGAAGATGAGATCCCGACCATTTGTCCAGGAGATCCAGTTGGAAAGACTGTGCGTGAAATCTTCTATACTGTAGAGCCTCGTAGGAGGCAACCATCTTCCCCAGAAGACGAATGCACTGATGAACCGATACCAGGCTGGCTTCAGGACATCCCGGACCATTGTTTGTATCACCAACGCTTTCTCCACCGGCAGAAACATCCTCTGTACTTCCGTGTCGAGGATCATCCCAAGGAAGGACAGTCTCCTTGTCGGCTCCAAATGCGACTTTGGAAGATTCAGGATCCATCCATGATCCTGGAGTAGTTGAGAGAGCAATGCGCTGTAACAGCTTCTCCCTGGAAGACGCTTTTATCAGCAGATCGTCCAGATAAGGAATTATGTTCACACCCTGCTTGCGGAGGAGTAGCATCATCTCCACCATGACCTTCGTGAACACCCTCGGTGCCATGGAGAGGCCAACTGGCAGTGCCTGGAACTGATAGTGACAATCCAGCAGCGCAAATCTGAGATAAACCTGGTGAGGCGGCCAGATCGGAAAGTGAAGGTACGCATCCTTGATATCTAAGGATACCAGAACTTCCCCCTCCTCCAGACCTGAGATCACCGCTCTCAGAGACTCCATCTTGAATTTAAATTCCCTCAAATAAGGGTTCAATGACTTTAGGTTCAATATTGGCCTGACCGAACCATTCGGTTTTGGTACCACAAACAGGTTTGCGTAACAACCCTTGTTTGTTAGGTGAGGTGGAACTGGAACAATGACGTTGGACTTTAGCAATTTTTGAATGGCTTCCTGTAGGATAGCACTTTCTGTCAGCAAAGCTGGTAATCCTGATTTGTAGAATCTGTGAGGTGGGAGTTCTTTAAACTCCAGTCTGTACCCCTGGGTAACAATATCCTGTACCCAGGGATCCAGGCATGATGACGCCCAGACATGACTGAAATTTTTGAGTCTTGCTCCCACCTGCCCGATCTCCAGTCTGGGAGGTCCACCGTCATGCCGAGGATTTTGAGGAAGCAGAACCAGGTTTCTGTTCTTGGGAACCTGTTGGAGCAGGTTTTCTGAATTTCCCCCGACCTCCTCTAAAGAAAGTGGAAGGAGGTTTGGACTTTTTAACTTTCGCCGTCTGAAAGGACTTTATAGTAGACGTAGGATAAGATTTCCTAGTCGGCGGTGTTGCTGAGGGAAGAAAGGTTGCCGTGGAGATCTACGCATCCAATGCTTCCCCAAACAGAGCCTGACCTGTGAAGGGTAGGTTCTCCACACTTTTCTTAGATTCCGCATCCGCAGACCATTGGCGTAGCCAGAGTCCCCTGCGTGCCGAGACAGCCATGGAAGAAGCCCTCGCACTAAAATGGCCAAGGTCCTTCATGGCCTCCACCAAGAAACCTGCAGAATCCTGAATGTGACGTAAAAACAATTCAATGTCACTTCTATCCATAGAATCCACTTCCTCTAATAACGTGCCTGACCACTTTACTATGGCTTTAGAAATCCACGCACAGGCAATAGTGGGTCTTAAAGCTACGCCAGTAGCTGTGTATAGTGATTTGAGCGTAGTCTCAATCTTGCGGTCTGCCGGCTCTTTTAAAGCGGTGGACCCAGGGACAGGTAAAACCACCTTCTTTTACAACCTACATACAGAAGCGTCTACTACAGGTGGGGTTTCATACTTTTTCCTGTTCTCCTCAGGGAAAGGAAAAGCAATGAGAACCCTTTTTGGGATCAGGAATTTTTTCTCCGGGTTTTCCCAGGATTTTTAAAACAATGCGTTTAGTTCCTTAGACGCAGGGAATGTGTGGGAGGATTTCTTATGGTCCTCTGCAGGCTCAGGTACCTTATCAGTAATGTGTAAAATGTCCCTAATGGCCTCAATCATGAGTTGCACCCCCTTAGCAAGGGATGCATCTCCCCCCTGCATATCCCCATCACTGTCTCCTGTATCAGAGTCGGTATCCGTGTCAGCTTGCATTATCTGGGCATGAGCACGCTTTTTATGGTATACAATTGGGGACTTAGATGAGGTAGTGGGAGCTGAATACGACAAAACTTCAACAGACTTTTTCAAAACTTGTGTTTCAGTCTCATTTTGAGCTATCCGAGATTAAATCTGGGATCTCATTCCCCTAATAGAATCCACCCATGGAGGTTTGGATTCAGAAGGTTGAGACAGTATATTACAGTCCTGAGTACATGGAATAGACTCTTCAGGAGAGATACACACTCTGCAGCACAAGATACAGAGTTCCTAGACATGTTTATGTGAGCTATACAAACATACACACGAAAATGCAGTTTCCCCCAGAGTACCTTCAGAGTCACAGAGTATATGGAGCCAGCCACACAGCGCCCCAGTAGGCAGTTAATACACTAAAGTGTCCGCGCTGACTGAATAACCTTAATAGATTAAACAGTGATTATAACACTCTCCCCCTGTCTATAACACCCTGGTACCGCAGAGGTATGCTGGAGTTATGTGGAGGGCAGCGCTCCCTGTCAGCGTCTCGTCAGTGTGATCTGCAGGGAGAAAATGGCGCTGGTGAGTGCTGGATCCGCTCTGAGGAGGAGCCCCGCCCCCTGTAATGGCGCATCTTTCCGCTTTCACAGATTATACTGGCCTGAGGTGATTTAGCTGCTAACAGTGGGATTAGCCCGTTAGCATATGTGACCAGTGTAGGATTTTTGCGCTGGCCCAGGGTGCCCCTCACAGCGCCGCACATCAAGTACCGCAGAGCTCTCTGGTGCGCAGCCTGTCAGAGCTGCGCTCCCACCCTTGTGCCGCCATTCCCGCCGGCGACCCGCTTACCGTGACGCCGGTGTCATACTCACCACTCTTCTATCTTCTGGCTCTGTTAGGGGGTGGCGGGCGTGCTGCGGGAGTGAGTGGTTGCCTCGTGGGTTTGCGATCAGCACCCTCAGGAGCGCAGTGTCCTGTCAGCGGAGACAGATAACCATTAACTTCTAGAGTTGGTTCCAACTCCCCCCCCTAAGTCCCACGAAGCAGGGAGGCTGTTGCCAGCAGCCTTCCTGTAACCTAACAGCTCTTAGACCGGCTCCATCGGGCACATTTTCTAAACTGAGTCTGGTAGGAAGGGCATGGAGGGAGGAGCCAGCACACACTATTAAACTCTTAAAAGTGCCCATGGCTCCCAAGGGACCCGTCTATACCTCATGGTACTAATGTGGACCCCAGCATCCTCCAGGACGTAAGAGAAATGTAAAAAATAAGATTTTACTTACCGATAAATCTATTTCTCGTAGTCCGTAGTGGATGCTGGGACTCCGTAAGGACCATGGGGAATAGCGGCTCCGCAGGAGACAGGGCACAAAATAAAAGCTTGAGATATCAGGTGGTGTGCACTGGCTCCTCCCCCTATGACCCTCCTCCAAGCCAGTTAGGATACTGTGCCCGGACGAGCGTACATAATAAGGAAGGATATTGAATCCCGGGTAAGACTCATACCAGCCACACCAATCACACCGTACAACTCGTGATCTGAACCCAGTTAACAGTATGATAAATTTAAAGGAGCCTCTGAAAAGATGGCTCAACAATAATAACCCGAATTTTTTGTAACAATAACTATATACAAGTATTGCAGACAATCCGCACTAGGGATGGGCGCCCAGCATCCACTACGGACTACGAGAAATAGATTTATCGGTAAGTAAAATCTTATTTTCTCTAACGTCCTAAGTGGATGCTGGGACTCCGTAAGGACCATGGGGATTATACCAAAGCTCCCAAACGGGCGGGAGAGTGCGGATGACTCTGCAGCACCGAATGAGAGAACTCCAGGTCCTCCTCAGCCAGGGTATCAAATTTGTAGAATTTAGCAAACGTGTTTGCCCCTGACCAAGTAGCTGCTCGGCAAAGTTGTAAAGCCGAGACCCCTCGGGCAGCCGCCCAAGATGAGCCCACTTTCCTTGTGGAATGGGCTTTTACAGATTTTTGGCTGTGGCAATCCTGCCACGGAATGTGCAAGCTGAATTGTACTACAAATCCAACGAGCAATCGTCTGCTTTGAAGCAGGAGCACCCAGCTTGTTGGGTGCATACAGGATAAACAGCGAGTCAGTTTTCCTGACTCCAGCCGTCCTGGAAACATACATTTTCAAGGCCCTGACAACGTCCAGCAACTTAGAGTCCTCTAAGTCCCTAGTAGCCGCAGGTACCACAATAGGTTGGTTCATGTGAAATGCAGAAACCACCTTAGGTAGAAATTGAAGACGAGTCCTCAATTCCGCCCTGTCAGAATGAAAATTTAGGTAAGGGCTTTTACATGATAAAGCCGCCAATTCTGACACACGCCTAGCTGAAGCCAAGGCCAACAGCATCGACACCTTCCACGTGAGATATTTTAAATCTACCGTAGACAATGGTTCAAACCAGTGTGATTTTAGAAATCTCAACACAACATTGAGATCCCAAGGTGCCACTGGAGGCACAAAAGGAGGCTGTATGTGCAGCACCCCTTTCACAAATGTCTGAACTTCAGGTACTGAAGCCAGTTCTTTCTGGAAGAATATCGACAGGGCCGAAATTTGAACCTTAATGGACCCTAATTTTAGGCCCATAGACAGTCCTGTTTGCAGGAAATGCAAGAAACGACCCAGTTGAAATTCCTGTGTAGGGGCCTTCTTGGCCTCACACCACGCAACATATTTACGCCAAATGCGGTGATAATGTTTTGCGGTTACTTCCTTTCTGGCTTTTACCAGAGTAGGGATGACTTCTTCTGGAATGCCCTTGTCCTTCAGGATCCGGCGTTCAACCGCCATGCCGTCAAACGCAGCCGCGGTAAGTCTTGGAACAGACAAGGCCCCTGCAGTAGCAGGTCCTGTCTTAGAGGTAGAGGCCACGGTTCGTCCGTGAGCATCTCTTGAAGTTCCGGGTACCAAGACCTTCTTGGCCAATCCGGAACCACGAGTATAGTTCTTACTCCTCTCCTTCTTATGATTCTCAATACTTTCGGTATGAGGGGCAGAGGAGGGAATACATACACTGACTGGTACACCCACGGCGTTACCAGAGCGTCCACTGCTATTGCCTGAGGGTCCCTTGACCTGGCGCAATATCTGTCCAGTTTTTTGTTTAGACGTGACGCCATCATGTCCACCTTTGGTCTTTCCCAACGGTTTACAATTTGGTGGAAGACTTCTGGGTGAAGTCCCCACTCTCCCGGGTGAAGGTCGTGTCTGCTGAGGAAGTCTGCTTCCCAGTTGTCCACTCCCGGAATGAACACTGCTGACAGTGCTATCACATGATTTTCCGCCCAGCGAAGAATCCTTGCAGTTTCTGCCATTGCCCTCCTGCTTCTCGTGCCGCCCTGTCTGTTTATGTGGGCGACTGACGTGATGTTGTCCGACTGGATCAACACCGCCTGACCCTGAAGCAGAGGTTTTGCTTGAATTAAGGCATTGTAAATGGCCCTTAGTTCTAGAATGTTTATATGAAGAGATGTTTCCATGCTTGACCACAAGCCCTGGAAATTCCTTCCCTGTGTGACTGCTCCCCAGCCTCTCAGGCTGGCATCCGTGGTTACCAGGATCCAATCCTGAATGCCAAATCTGCGGCCCTCTAGTAGATGAGCCCTCTGAAGCCACCACAGGAGAGACACCCTTGTCCTTGGCGACAGGGTTATCCGTTGATGCATCTGAAGATGCGATCCGGACCATTTTCCCAGTAGATCCCACTGAAAAGTTCTTGCATGGAATCTTCCGAATGGAATCGCTTCGTAAGAAGCCACCATTTTTCCCAGGACCCTTGTGCACTGATGCACTGAGACCTGTCCTGGTTTTAGGAGGTTCCTGACTAGCTCGGATAACTCCCTGGCCTTCTCCTCCGGGAGAAACACCTTCTTCTGGACTGTGTCCAGAATCATTCCTAAGAACAGTAGACGTGTCGTTGGAATCAGCTGCGATTTTGGAATATTTAGAATCCATCCGTGCTGACTTAGCACTACCTGAGATAGTGCCACTCCGACTTCTAACTGTTCCTTGGTTCTTGCCCTTATCAGGAGATCGTCCAAGTAAGGGATAATTAAGATGCCTTTTCTTCGTAGAAGAATCATCATTTCGGCCATTACCTTGGTAAAGACCCGAGGCGCCGTGGACAATCCAAACGGCAGCGTCTGAAACTGATAATGACAGTTTTGTACTACAAACCTGAGGTACCCTTGGTGAGAAGGATATATTGGGACGTGGAGATAAGCATCCTTGATGTCCAGCGACACCATATAGTCCCCCTCTTCCAGGTTCGCTATCACCGCTCTGAGTGACTCCATCTTGAATTTGAACCTTTTTATGTAAGTGTTCAAAGATTTTAGATTTAATATTGGTCTCACCGAGCCGTCCGGCTTCGGTACCACAAATAGTGTGGAATAATACCCCTTCCCCTGTTGTAAGAGGGGTACCTTGATTATCACCTGCTGGGAGTACAGCTTGTGAATGGCTTCCAGAACTGCCTCCCTGTCGGAGGGAGACTTTGGTAAAGCAGACTTCAGGAACCGATGAGGAGGAAACGCCTCGAATTCCAGTTTGTACCCCTGTGATACTACCTGTAGAATCCAGGGATCCACTTGCGAGTGAGCCCACTGCGCGTTGAAATACTTGAGACGGGCCCCCACCGTGTCTGAGTCTGCTTGTAAAGCCCCAGCGTCATGCTGAAGACTTGGCAGAAGCAGGGGAGGGCTTCTGCTCCTGGGAAGCGGCTGCATGGTGCTGCCTTTTTCCTCTTCCTCTGCCCTTGGGCAGAAAAGAGTGACCTTTTGCTCGCTTGTACTTATGGGAACGAAAGGACTGAGTTTGAAAAGACTGTGTCTTTTTCTGTTGATGTGAAGTAACCTGGGGTAAAAAGGTGGATTTTCCAGCCGTTGCCGTGGCCACCAGGTCTGTTAGACCAGCCCCAAATAACTCCTCCCCCTTATACGGCAATACTTCCATGTGCCGTTTGGAATCTGCGTCCCCTGACCACTGTCTGGTCCATAATGCTCTTCTGGCAGAGATGGACATTGCGCTTACTCTTGATGCCAGGGTACAAATATCCCTCTGCGCATCACGCATATATAGCAATGCATCCTTTAAATGTTCTATAGTTAACAGAATATTGTCCCTATCCAGGGTATCAATATTCTCAGTCAGGGAATCCGCCCATGCGACTCCAGCACTGCACATCCAGGCTGATGCGATTGCTGGTCGCAGTATAACACCAGTATGTGTGTATATACTTTTCAGGATATTTTCCAGCCTCCTATCAGCTGGTTCTTTGAGGGTGGCCGTATCAGGGGACGGTAACGCTACTTGTTTAGATAAACGTGTGAGCGCCTTATCTACCCTAGGGGGTGTTTCCCACCGTGCCCTAACCTCTGGCGGGAAAGGGTATAGTGCTAATAACTTATTAGAAATTAGCTGTTTTTTATCGGGGGAAACCCACGCTTTATCACACACCTCATTTATTTCCTCAGACTCAGGAAAAACTATTGGCAGTTTTTTCACACCCCACATAATACCCGCCTATGAGGTATTTGTAGTGTCAGAGAGGTTCAATGCCTCTTTCATTGCCGTGATCATGTAACGTGTGGCCCTACTGGACATTACGTTTGTCTCGTCACCGTCGACACTAGATTCAGTATCTGTATCTGGATCCGTGTCGACCCACTGAGGTAGCGGCCGTTTTAGGGCCCCTGAGGGTGTCTGAGACGCCTGAACAGGCACTAATTGATTTGCCGGCTTTCTCATGTCGTCAACAGTTTTTTGTAAATTGCTGACATTATCACTTAGTTGCTTAAACACAATCATCCAGTCAGGTGTCGACTCCCTAGGGGGTGACATCACTAACACAGGCAACTGCTCCGCCTCCACCTCATTTTCCTCCTCATACATGTCGACACACGCGTACCGACACACAGCACACACACCGGGAATGCTCTGATAGAGGACAGGACCTCACTTAGCCCTTTGGAGAGACAGAGGGAGAGTCTGCCAGCACACACCCAGCGCTATATATATACAGGGATAACCTTATATAAGTGTTAATCCCTTATAGCTGCTGTTAATCTAGTTATTTGCTGCCAAAATGCCCCCCCTTCTCTTTTTTACCCTGAATCAGATGCAGTACTGCAGGGGAGAATCAGGGAGCCGTCCTTCCAGCGGAGCTGTGAGGGAATAATGGCGCCAGTGTGCTGAGGAGATAGGCCCCGCCCCTTCACGACGTCCTTAACTCCCGCTTTTTTGTGTAAAATGGCAGGGGGAAAAATACATCCATATAGCCCTGGAGCTATATGTGATGTATTCCTTTTGCCAGCTAAGGTATATGTGTGTTATATTGCGTCTCAGGGCGCTCCCCCCCAGCGCCCTGCACCCTCAGTGACCGGAGTGTGAAGTGTGCTGAGAGCAATGGCGCACAGCTGCGGTGCTGTGCGCTACCTTAGTCTTGAAGACAGGATGTCTTCTGCCGCCGCTTTCACCGGACCTTCGTCTCTTCTGGCTCTGTAAGGGGGACGGCGGCGCGGCTCCGGTGACCCATCCAGGCTGAACCTGTGATCGTCCCTCTGGAGCTAACGTCCAGTAGCCTAAGAAGCCCAATCCACTCTGCACTCAGGTGAGTTCGCTTCTTCTCCCCTTAGTCCCACGATGCAGTGAGCCTGTTGCCAGCAGGACTCACTGAAAATAAAAAAACCTAACTAAACTTTTATTCTAAGCAGCTCTGGAGAGCTACCTAGTTTGCACCCTTCTCGGCCGGGCACAAAAATCTAACTGGCTTGGAGGAGGGTCATAGGGGGAGGAGCCAGTGCACACCACCTGATATCTCAAGCTTTTATTTTGTGCCCTGTCTCCTGCGGAGCCGCTATTCCCCATGGTCCTTACGGAGTCCCAGCATCCACTTAGGACGTTAGAGAAATAAGAATTTACTTACCGATAATTCTATTTCTCGTAGTCCGTAGTGGATGCTGGGGACTCCGTAAGGACCATGGGGAATAGCGGCTCCGCAGGAGTCTGGGCACAAAAGTAAAGCTTTAGGACTACCTGGTGTGCACTGGCTCCTCCCCCTATGACCCTCCTCCAAGCCTCAGTTAGGATACTGTGCCTGGACGAGCGTACACAATAAGGAAGGATTTTGAATCCCGGGTAAGACTCATACCAGCCACACCAATCACACCGTATAACTTGTGATCTAAACCCAGTTAACAGCATGATAACAGAGGAGCCTCTAGAAAAGATGGCTCACTACAGCAATAACCCGATTTTTGGTAACAATAACTATGTACCAGTATTGCAGACAATCCGCACTTGGGATGGGCGCCCAGCATCCACTACGGACTACGAGAAATAGAATTATCGGTAAGTAAATTCTTATTTTCTCTGACGTCCTAGTGGATGCTGGGGACTCCGTAAGGACCATGGGGATTATACCAAAGCTCCCAAACGGGCGGGAGAGTGCGGATGACTCTGCAGCACCAAATGAGAGAACTCCAGGTCCTCCTCAGCCAGGGTATCAAATTTGTAGAATTTTACAAACGTATTTGCTCCTGACCAAGTAGCTGCTCGGCAAAGTTGTAAAGCCGAGACCCCTCTGGCAGCCGCCCAAGATGAGCCCATCTCCCTTGTGGAGTGGGCATTTACAGATTTTTGGCTGTGGCAGGCCTGCCACAGAATGTGCAAGCTGAATTGTACTACAAATCCAACGAGCAATAGTCTGCTTAGAAGCAGGAGCACCCAGCTTGTTGGGTTCATACAGGATAAACAGCGAGTCAGATTTTCTGACTCCAGCCGTCCTGGAAACATATATTTTCAGGGCCCTGACAACGTCTAGCAACTTGGAGTCCTCCAAGTCCCTAGTAGCCGCAGGCACCACCATAGGTTGGTTCAGGTGAAACGCTGAAACCACCTTAGGGAGAAACTGAGGACGAGTCCTCAATTCCGCCCTGTCCGAATGGAAAATCAGATAAGGGCTTTTACAGGATAAAGCCGCCAATTCTGACACGCGCCTGGCCCAGGCCAGGGCCAACAGCATGACCACCTTCCATGTGAGATATTTTAACTCCACAGATTTAAGTGGTTCAAACCAATGTGACTTTTGGAACCCAAAAACTACATTGAGATCCCAAGGTGTCACTGGAGGCACCAAAGGAGGCTGTATATACAGTACACCTTTTACAAACGTCTGAACTTCAGGGACTGAAGCTAGTTCTTTTTGGAAGAAAATTGACAGGGCCGAAATTTGAACCTTAATGGACCCCAATTTCAGGCCCATAGACACTCCTGTTTGCAGGAAATGTAGCAATCGACCCAGTTGAAATTCCTCCGTCGGGCCTTACTGGCCTCGCACCACGCAACATATTTTCGCCAAATGCGGTGATAATGTTTTGCGGTTACATCCTTCCTGGCTTTGATCAGGATAGGGATGACTTCATCTGGAATGCCTTTTTCCTTCAGGATCCGGCGTTCAACCGCCATGCCGTCAAACGCAGCCGCGGTAAGTCTTGGAACAGACAGGGTCCTTGCTGGAGCAGGTCCCTTCTTAGAGGTAGAGGCCACGGATCCTCCGTGAGCATCTCTTGAAGTTCCGGTTACCAAGTCCTTCTTGGCCAATCCGGAGCCACGAATATAGTGCTTACTCCTCTCCATCTTATAATTCTCAGTACCTTGTGTATGAGAGGCAGAGGATGGAACACATACACTGACCGGTACACCCACGGTGTTACCAGAGCGTCTGCTGAGGAAGTCTGCTTCCCAGTTGTCCATTCCCGGAATGAACACTGCTGACAGTGCTATCACATGATTTTCCGCCCAGCGAAGAATCCTTGCAGCTTCTGCCATTGCCCTCCTGCTTCTTGTGCCACCCTGTCTGTTTACGTGGGTGACTGCCGTGATGTTGTCCGACTGGATCAACACCGGCTGACCTTGAAGCAGAGGTCTTGCTAAGCTTAGAGCATTGTAAATGGCCCTTAGCTTCAGGATATTTATGTGAAGTGATGTCTCCAGGCTTGACCATAAGCCCTGGAAATTCCTTCCCTGTGTGACTGCTCCCCAGCCTCGCAGGCTGGCATCCGTGGTCACCAGGACCCAGTCCTGAATGCCGAATCTGCGGCCCTCTAGAAGATG
The DNA here is from genome assembly GCF_028390025.1 of Pseudophryne corroboree. Lineage (NCBI taxonomy): Eukaryota > Metazoa > Chordata > Amphibia > Anura > Myobatrachidae > Pseudophryne > Pseudophryne corroboree. Next base: position 822,079,878 of record NC_086449.1, on the reverse strand, counting down.
AGCACTCTGCAACCACCACAGGAGGGACACCCTTGTCCTTGGTGACAGGGTTATCCGCTGATGCATCTGAAGATGCGACCCGGACCATTTGTCCAGCAGGTCCCACTGGAAAGTTCTTGCGTGGAATCTGCCGAATGGGATTGCTTCGTAGGAAGCCACCATTTTTCCCAGAACCCTTGTGCATTGATGCACTGAGACTTGGCTCGGTTATAGGAGGTTCCTGACTAGCTCGGATAACTCCCTGGCTTTCTCCTCCGGGGGAAACACCTTTTTCTGGACTGTGTCCAGGATCATCCCTAGGAACAGAAGACGAGTCGTCGGAACCAGCAGCGATTTTGGAATATTGAGAATCCAACCGTGCTGCCGCAACACTACCTGAGATAGTGCTACACCGACCTCCAACTGTTCTCTGGATCTTACCCTTATCAGGAGATCGTCCAAGTAAGGGATAACTAAAAACTCCCTTCCTTCGAAGGAGTATCATCATTTCGGCCATTACCTTGGTAAAGACCCGGGGTGCCGTGGACCATCCATACGGCAGCGTCTGAAACTGATAGTGACAGTTCTGTACCACAAACCTGAGGTACCCTTGGTGAGAAGGATAAATTGGGACATGTAGGTAAGCATCCTTGATGTCCCGAGACATCATGTAGTCCCCTTCTTCCAGGTTCGCAATCACTGCTCTGAGTGACTCAATCTTGAATTTGAACCTCCGTATGTAAGTGTTCAAGATTTTAGATTTAGAATCGGTCTCACCGAGCCGTCCGGCTTCGGTACCACAACAGTGTGGAATAATACCCCGTTCCCTGTTGCAGGAGGGGTACCTTGATTATCACCTGCTGGGAATACAGCTTGTGAATGGCTTCCAAAACTGCCTCCCTGTCAGAGGGAGACATCGGTAAGCCGACTTTAGGAAACGGCGAGGGGGAGACGTCTCGAATTCCAATTTGTACCCCTGAGATATCACCTGAAGGATCCAGGGGTCTACTTGCGACTGAGCCCACTGCGCGCTGAAATTCATTGAGACGGGCCCCCACCGTGCCTGATTCTGCTTGTAAAGCCCCAGCGTCATACTGAGGGCTTGGCAGAGGCGGGAGAGGGCTTCTGTTCCTGGGAACTGGCTGATTTCTGCAGCCTTTTGCCTCTCCCTCTGTCACAGGGCAGAAATGAGGAACCTTTTGTCCGCTTGCCCACGAAAGGACTGCGCCTGATAATACGGCGTCTTCTTATGTTGAGAGGCGACCTGGGGTACAAACGTGGATTTCCCAGCTGTTGCCGTGGCCACCAGGTCTGAAAGACCGACCCCCAAATAACTCCTCCCCTTAATAAGGTAATACTTCCAAATGCCGTTTGGAATCCGCATCACCTGACCACTGTCGTGTCCATAACCCTCTACTGGCAGAAAAGGACAACGCACTTAGACTTGATGCCAGTCGGCAAATATTCCGCTGTGCATCACGCATATATAGAAATGCATCTCTTAAATGCTCTATAGGCAATAATATAATGTCCCTATCTAGGGTTTCAATATTTTCAGTCAGGGAATCCGACCACGCCAACCCAGCACTGCACATCCAGGCTGAGGCGATTGCTGGTCGCAGTATAACACCAGTATGTGTGTAAATACATTTTAGGATACCCTCCTGCTTTCTATCAGCAGGATCCTTAAGGGCGGCCATCTCAGGAGAGGGTAGAGCCCTTTGTTCTTACAAGCGTGTGAGCGCTTTATCCACCCTAGGGGGTGTTTCCCAACGCACCCTAACCTCTGGCGGGAAAGGATATAATGCCAATAACATTTCTCTGACGTCCTAGTGGATGCTGGGGACTCCGTCAGGACCATGGGGAATAGCGGCTCCGCAGGAGACAGGGCACAAAATTTAAAAGTTTGACCACTAGGTGGTGTGTACTGGCTCCTCCCCCTATGACCCTCCTCCAAGCCTCAGTTAGGTTTTTGTGCCCGTCCGAGCAGGGTGCAATCTAGGTGGCTCTCATAAAGAGCTGCTTAGAGTAAAAGTTTTGATAGTTTTATTATTTTCAGTGAGTCCTGCTGGCAACAGGCTCACTGCAACGAGGGACCTAGGGGAGAAGAAGTAAACTCACCTGCGTGCAGGATGGATTTGCTTCTTAGGCTACTGGACACTAGCTCCAGAGGGACGATCACAGGTACAGCCTGGATGGGTCACCGGAGCCGCGCCGCCGACCCCCTTGCAGATGCCGAAGTAAGAAGAGGTCCAGAAACCGGCGGCTGAAGGCTTTTCAGTCTTCATGAGGTAGGGCACAGCACTGCAGCTGTGCGCCATTGCGCTCAGGCACACTTCACACCGGCGGTCACTGAGGGTGCAGGGCGCTGGGGGGGGCGCCCTGGGAAGCAATGTTAATACCTTTCTGGCTAAAAAGAATACATCACATATAGTCCATGAGGCTATATGGATGTATTTCACCCCTGCCAGGTCTCAGAAAAACCGGGAGAAGAGCCCGCCGGAATAGGGGGCGGGGCCTATCTCCTCAGCACACAGCGCCATTTTCCTACACAGCTCCGCTGCTAGGAAGGCTCCCAGGCTCTCCCCTGCACTGCACTACAGAAACAGGGTAAAAAACAGAGAGGGGGGGCATTTTTTGGCGATATTATATATATTTAAGCAGCTATAAGGAAACAACACTTATATAAGGTTGTTCCTATATAATTATAGCGCTTTGGTGTGTGCTGGCAAACTCTCCCTCTGTCTCCCCAAAGGGCTAGTGGGGTCCTGTCTTCTATCAGAGCATTCCCTGTGTGTCTGCTGTGTGTCGGTACGTGTGTGTCGACATGTATGAGGACGATGTTGGTGTGGAGGCGGAGCAATTGCCGGTAATGGTGATGTCACCCCCTAGGGAGTCGACACCGGAATGGATGGCTTTGTTTATGGAATTACGTGATAATGTCAGCACGCTGCAAAAGCCGGTTGACGACATGAGACGACCGGCAAACCAGTTAGTACCTGTACAGGCGTCTCAAACACCGTCAGGGGCTGTAAAACGCCCTTTGCCTCAGTCGGTCGACACAGACCCAGACACGGACACCGAATCTAGTGTCGACGGTGAAGAAACGAACGTATTTTCCAGTAGGGCCACACGTTATATGATCACGGCAATGAAGGAGGCTTTGCATATCTCTGATACTGCAAGTACCACAAAAAGGGGTATTATGTGGGGTCTGAAAAAACTACCTGTAGTTTTTCCTGAATCAGAGGAATTGAATGACGTGTGTGATGAAGCGTGGGTTACCCCTGATAAAAAACTGCTAATTTCAAAGAAGTTATTGGCGTTATACCCTTTCCCGCCAGAGGTTAGGGCGCGCTGGGAAACACCCCCTAGGGTGGACAAGGCGCTCACACGTTTATCCAAACAAGTGTCGTTACCGTCTCCTGATACGGCCGCCCTCAAGGATCCAGCTGATAGGAGGCTGGAAAATACTCTAAAAAGTATTTACACACATACTGGTGTTATACTGCGACCAGCAATCGCCTCAGCCTGGATGTGCAGTGCTGGGGTGGCTTGGTCGGATTCCCTGACTGAAAATATTGATACCCTGGATAGGGACAGTATTTTATTGACTATAGAGCAATTAAAGGATGCATTCCTTTATATGCGAGATGCACAGAGGGATATCTGCACTCTGGCATCAAGAGTAAGTGCGATGTCCATATCTGCCAGAAGAAGTCTATGGACACGACAGTGGTCAGGCGATGCGGATTCCAAACGGCATATGGAAGTATTGCCGTATAAAGGGGAGGAATTATTTGGGGTCGGTCTATCGGATTTGGTAGCCACGGCAACAGCCGGGAAGTCCACCTTTTTACCTCAAGTCCCCTCCCAGCAGAAAAAGACGCAGTCTTTTCAGCCGCAGTCCTTTCGTTCCTATAAGAACAAGCGAGCAAAAGGACATTCATATTTGCCCCGAGGCAAAGGAAAGGGTAAGAGACTGCAGCAAGCAGCCCCTTCCCAGGAGCAGAAGTCCTCCCCGGCTTCTGCAAAGGCCTCAGCATGACGCTGGGACCTTACAAGCGGACTCAGGGGCGGTGGGGGGTCGCCTCAAGAATTTCAGCGCACAGTGGGCTCACTCGCAGGTGGACCCCTGGATCCTGCAGGTAGTATCTCAGGGTTACAGGTTGGAATTCGAGAAGTCTCCCCCTCGCCGGTTCCTAAAATCTGCTTTGCCAACGTCTCCCTCAGACAGGGCGACGGTATTGGAAGCCATTCACAAGCTGTATTCTCAGCAGGTGATAATCAAGGTACCCCTTCTACAACAGGGAAAGGGGTATTACTCCACGCTATTTGTGGTACCGAAGCCGGACGGCTCGGTAAGACCTATTCTAAATCTGAAATCTCTGAACCTGTACATACAAAAATTCAAGTTCAAGATGGAGTCACTCAGAGCAGTGATAGCGAATCTGGAAGAAGGGGATTTTATGGTGTCCTTGGACATCAAGGATGCTTACCTTCATGTCCCAATTTGCCCTTCACACCAAGGGTACCTCAGGTTCGTGGTACAAAACTGTCATTATCAGTTTCAGACGCTGCCGTTTGGATTGTCCACGGCACCCAGGGTCTTTACCAAGGTAATGGCCGAAATGATGATCCTTCTTCGAAGAGAAGGCGTATTAATTATCCCTTACTTGGACGATCTCCTGATAAGGGCAAGATCCAGAGAACAGCTGGAGGTCGGAGTAGCACTAACTCAAGTAGTGCTCCAACAGCACGGGTGGATTCTGAATTTTCCAAAATCCCAACTGATCCCGACGACACGTCTGCTGTTCCTAGGGATGATTCTGGACACGGTTCAGAAAAAGGTATTTCTTCCGGAGGAGAAAGCCAGGGAGTTATCCGAACTCGTCAGGAACCTCCTAAAACCAGGGACAGTGTCTGTGCATCAATGCACAAGAGTCCTGGGAAAAATGGTGGCTTCTTACGAAGCGATTCCATTCGGCAGATTCCATGCACGAATTTTTCAGTGGGATCTGCTAGACAAATGGTCCGGATCGCATCTGCAGATGCATCAGCGGATAAAATTGTCGACAAGGACAAGGGTCTCTCTGCTATGGTGGTTGCAGAGTGCTCATCTGTTAGAGGGCCGCAGATTCGGCATACAGAACTGGGTCCTAGAGACCACGGATGCTAGCCTGAGAGGCTGGGGAGCGGTCACACAAGGAAGAAACTTCCAGGGCGTGTGGTCAAGCCTGGAAACGTCTCTTCACATAAATATACTGGAACTAAGAGCAATCTACAATGCTCTAAGCCTGGCAAAACCTCTGCTTCAGGGTCAGCCGGTGTTGATCCAGTCGGACAACATCACGGCAGTCGCCCACGTAAACAGACAGGGCGGCACAAGAAGCAGGAGGGCAATGGCAAAAGCTGCAAGGATTCTTCGCTGGGCGGAAAATCATGTGATAGCACTGTCAGCAGTGTTCATCCCGGGAGTGGACAACTGGGAAGCAGACTTCCTCAGCAGACACGATCTTCACCCGGGAGAGTGGGGACTTCATCCAGAAGTCTTCCACATGATTGTAGTCCATTGGGAAAGACCAATGGTGGACATGATGGCGTCCCGCCTCAACAAAAAACTGGACAGGTATTGCGCCAGGTCAAGAGACCCTCAGGCAATAGCTGTGGACGCTCTGGTAACACCATGGGTGTACCAGTCAGTGTATGTGTTCCCTCCTCTGCCTCTCATACCCAAGGTACTGTGAATTATACGGCAAAGGGGAGTAAGAACGATACTAGTGGCTCCGGACTGGCCAAGAAGGACTTGGTACCCGGAACTTCAGGAGATGCTCACGGAAGATCCGTGGCCTCTACCTCTAAGAAGGGATCTGCTTCAGCAGGGACCGTGTCTATTCCAAGACTTACCGCGGCTGCGTTTGACGGCATGGCGGTTGAACGCCGGATCCTAAGGGAAAAAGGCATTCCGGAAGAGGTCATCCCTACCCTGGTCAAAGCCAGGAAGGAGGTGACTGCACAACATTATCACCGCATTTGGAGAAAATATGTTGCGTGGTGTGAGGCCAGGAAGGCCCCCACGGAGGAATTTCAATTGGGTCGATTCCTACATTTCCTGCAAACAGGATTGTCTATGGGCCTCAAGTTGGGGTCCATTAAGGTTCAAATTTCGGCCCTGTCGATTTTCTTCCAGAAAGAATTGGCTTCAGTTCCTGAAGTCCAGACTTTTGTAAAAGGAGTACTACATATACAGCCCCCGGTTGTGCCCCCAGTGGCACCGTGGGATCTCAATGTAGTTTTGGATTTTCTCAAATCCCATTGGTTTGAGCCACTCAAATCGGTAGATTTGAAATATCTTACATGGAAAGTAACCATGCTACTGGCCCTGGCTTCAGCCAGGAGAGTGTCGGAATTGGCGGCTTTATCGTATAAAAGCCCATATCTGATTTTCCATTCGGACAGGGCAGAATTGAGGACGCGTCCTCATTTTCTGCCTAAGGTGGTATCAGCGTTTCACCTGAACCAGCCTATTGTGGTGCCTGCGGCTACTAGCGATTTGGAGGATTCCAAGTTGCTGGACGTTGTCAGAGCATTGAAAATATATATTTCAAGGACGGCTGGAGTCAGAAAATCTGACTCGCTGTTTATACTGTATGCACCCAACAAGCTGGGTGCTCCTGCTTCTAAGCAGACGATTGCTCGTTGGATTTGTAGCACAATTCAACTGACACATTCTGTGGCAGGCCTGCCACAGCCTAAATCTGTCAATGCCCACTCCACAAGGAAGGTGGACTCATCTTGGGCGGCTGCCCGAGGGGTCTCGGCATTACAACTCTGCCGAGCAGCTACGTGGTCAGGGGAGAACACGTTTGCTAAATTCTACAAATTTGATAGCCTGGCTAAGGAGGACCTGGAGTTCTCTCATTCGGTGCTGCAGAGTCATCCGCACTCTCCCGCCCGTTTGGGAGCTTTGGTATAATCCCCATGGTCCTGACGGAGTCCCCAGCATCCACTAGGACGTCAGAGAAAATAATAAGATTTTACTTACCGATAAATCTATTTCTCGGAGTCCGTAGTGGATGCTGGGGTTCCTGAAAGGACCATGGGGAATAGCGGCTCCGCAGGAGACAGGGCACAAAAAGTAAAGCTTTTCCGATCAGGTGGTGTGCACTGGCTCCTCCCCCTATGACCCTCCTCCAGACTCCAGTTAGGTACTGTGCCCGGACGAGCGTACACAATAAGGGAGGATTTTGAATCCCGGGTAAGACTCATACCAGCCACACCAATCACACCGTACAACTTGTGATCTAAACCCAGTTAACAGTATGATAACAGCGGAGCCTCTGAAAGATGGCTTCCTTTAACAATAACCCGAATTAGTTAACAATAACTATGTACAACTTATGCAGATAATCCGCACTTGGGATGGGCGCCCAGCATCCACTACGGACTCCGAGAAATAGATTTATCGGTAAGTAAAATCTTATTTTCTCTATCGTCCTAGTGGATGCTGGGGTTCCTGAAAGGACCATGGGGATTATACCAAAGCTCCCAAACGGGCGGGAGAGTGCGGATGACTCTGCAGCACCGAATGAGAGAACTCCAGGTCCTCCTTAGCCAGAGTATCAAATTTGTAAAATTTTACAAACGTGTTCTCCCCTGACCACGTAGCTGCTCGGCAAAGTTGTAATGCCGAGACCCCTCGGGCAGCCGCCCAAGATGAGCCCACCTTCCTTGTGGAGTGGGCCTTTACAGATTTAGGCTGTGGCAAGCCTGCCACAGAATGTGCAAGTTGGATTGTGCTACAGATCCAACGAGCAATCGTCTGCTTAGACGCAGGAGCACCCATCTTGTTGGGTGCATACAATATAAACAACGAGTCAGATTTTCTGACTCCAGCTGTCCTTGCAATATATATTTTTAATGCTCTGACAACGTCCAGTAACTTGGAGTCCTCCAAGTCACTTGTAGCCGCAGGCACTACAATAGGCTGGTTCAGATGAAATGCTGACACCACCTTAGGGAGAAAATGCGGACGAGTTCGCAGTTCTGCCCTGTCCGAATGGAAAATCAGATATGGGCTTTTGTAAGATAAAGCTGCCAATTCTGACACTCTCCTGGCAGAAGCCAGGGCTAGAAGCATGGTCACTTTCCATGTGAGATATTTCAAATCCACCTTTTTTAGTGGTTCAAACCAATGAGATTTTAGGAAGTCCAAAACCACATTTAGATCCCACGGTGCCACTGGAGGCACCACAGGAGGCTGTATATGCAGCACTCCCTTAACAAAGGTCTGGACTTCAGGGACTGAAGCCAATTCTTTTTGAAAGAAAATCGACAGGGCCGAAATTTGAACCTTAATAGATCCCAATTTGAGACCCATTGACAATCCTGATTGCAGGAAATGTAGGAATCGACCCAGTTGAAATTCCTCCGTCGGAGCACTCCGATCTTCGCACCACGCAACATATTTTCGCCAAATTCGGTGATAATGTTGCACGGTTACTTCCTTCCTTGCTTTAATCAAAGTAGGAATGACTTCTTCCGGCATGCCTCTTTCCTTTAGGATCCGGCGTTCAACCGCCATGCCGTCAAACGCAGCCGCGGTAAGTCTTGAAACAGACAGGGACCCTGCTGAAGCAAGTCCCTCCTTAGAGGTAGAGGCCACGGATCTTCCGTGATCATCTCTTGAAGTTCCGGGTACCAAGTCCTCCTTGGCCAATCCGGAACCACTAGTATCGTTCTTACGCCTCTTTGCCGTATAATTCTCAATACTTTTGGTATGAGAGGCAGAGGAGGAAACACATACACCGACTGGTACACCCAAGGCGTTACCAGCGCGTCCACAGCTATTGCCTGCGGATCTCTTGACCTGGCGCAATACCTGTCCAGTTTTTTGTTGAGGCGAGACGCCATCATGTCCACCATTGGTCTTTCCCAACGGGTTACCAGCATGTGGAAGACTTCTGGATGAAGTCCCCACTCTCCCGGGTGAAGATCGTGTCTGCTGAGGAAGTCTGCTTCCCAGTTGTCCACTCCCGGGATGAACACTGCTGACAGTGCTATCACATGATTCTCTGCCCAGCGAAGAATCCTTGCAGCTTCTGCCATTGCCCTCCTGCTTCTTGTGCCGCCCTGTCTGTTCACATGGGCGACTGCCGTGATGTTGTCCGACTGGATCAATACCGGTTTTCCCTGAAGCAGAGGTTCTGCCTGGTTTAGAGCATTGTATATTGCTCTTAGTTCCAGAATGTTTATGTGAAGAGACGTTTCCAGGCTCGTCCATACTCCCTGGAAGTTTCTTCCTTGTGTGACTGCTCCCCAGCCTCTCAGGCTGGCGTCCGTGGTCACCAGGATCCAATCCTGTATGCCGAATCTGCGGCCCTCCAATAGATGAGCACTCTGCAACCACCACAGAAGAGACACCCTTGTCCTTGGAGACAGGGTTATCCGTAGGTGCATCTGAAGATGCGACCCTGACCATTTGTCCAACAGATCCCTTTGGAAAATTCTTGCGTGGAATCTGCCGAATGGAATCGCTTCGTAAGAAGCCACCATTTTTCCCAGGACTCTTGTGCATTGATGTACAGACACCTTTCCTGGTTTTAGGAGGTTCCTGACAAGCTCGGATAACTCCTTGGCTTTTTCCTCCGGGAGAAAAACCTTTTTCTGAACCGTGTCCAGAATCATCCCTAGGAACAGCAGACGAGTTGTCGGCATTAACTGGGATTTTGGAATATTCAGAATCCACCCGTGCTGTTTTAGCACTTCTTGAGACAGTGCTAATCCCATCTCTAGCTGTTCTCTGGACCTCGCCCTTATTAGGAGATCGTCCAAGTATGGGATAATTAATACGCCTTTTCTTCGAAGAAGAATCATCATCTCGGCCATTACCTTTGTAAAGATCCGAGGTGCCGTGGACAATCCGAACGGCAGCGTCTGAAACTGATAGTGACAGTTTTGTACAACGAACCTGAGGTACCCCTGGTGTGAGGGGTAAATTGGAACGTGGAGATACGCATCCTTGATGTCCAAGGATACCATAAAGTTCCCCTCTTCCAGGTTCGCTATCACTGCTCTGAGTGACTCCATTTTGAACTTGAACTTCTTTATGTACAGGTTCAAGGACTTCAGATTTAGAATAGGCCTTACCGAGCCATCCGGCTTCGGTACCACAAAAAGAGTGGAATAATACCCCTTCCCTTGTTGCAGAAGAGGTACCTTGACTATCACCTGCTGAGAGTACAGCTTGTGAATGGCTTCCAACACCGTCTCCCTTTCGGAGGGGGACGTTGGTAAAGCAGACCTCAGGAAACGGCGAGGTGGATCTGTCTCTAATTCCAACCTGTATCCCTGAGATATTATCTGCAGGATCCAGGGATCTACTTGCGAGTGAGCCCACTGCGCGCTGTAATTTTTGAGACGACCGCCCACCGTCCCCGAGTCCGCTTGAGAAGCCCCAGCGTCATGCTGAGGCTTTTGTAGAAGCCGGGGAGGGCTTCTGATCCTGGGAAGGAGCTGCGTGTTGCTGTCTCTTCCCTCGACCTTTGCCTCGTGGCAAATATGAATAGCCCTTTGCTCTCTTATTTTTAAAGGAACGAAAGGGCTGCGGTTGAAAAGTCGGTGCCTTTTTCTGTTGGGGAGTGACTTGAGGTAGAAAGGTGGATTTCCCGGCTGTAGCCGTGGCCACCAAATCTGATAGACCGACTCCAAATAACTCCTCCCCCTTATACGGCAAAACTTCCATATGCCGTTTTGAATCCGCATCGCCTGTCCACTGTCGCGTCCATAAAGCTCTTCTGGCCGAAATGGACATAGCACTTACCCGTGATGCCAGTGTGCATATATCCCTCTGTGCATCACGCATATAAAGAAATGCATCCTTTATTTGTTCTAACGACAGTAGAATATTGTCCCTGTCCAGGGTATCAATATTTTCAATCAGGGATTCTGACCAAACTACCCCCGCACTGCCCATCCAGGCAGTTGCTACAGCTGGTCGTAGTATAACACCTGCATGTGTGTATATACTTTTTTGGATATTTTCCATCCTCCTATCTGATGGATCTTTAAGTGCGGCCGTCTCAGGAGAGGGTAACGCCACTTGTTTAGATAAGCGTGTTAGCGCCTTGTCCACCCTAGGAGGTGTTTCCCAGCGCTCCCTAACCTCTGGCGGGAAAGGGTATAATGCCAATAATTTCTTTGAAATTATCAGCTTTTTATCAGGGGCAACCCACGCTTCATTACACACGTCATTTAGTTCTTCTGATTCAGGAAAAACTATAGGTAGTTTTTTCATACCCCACATAATACCCTGTTTAGTGGTACCTGTAGTATCAGCTAAATGTAACGCCTCCTTCATTGCCAAAATCATATAACGTGTGGCCCTACTGGAAAATACGGTTGATTCGTCACCGTCACCACTGGAGTCATCGCCTGTGTCTGGGTCTGTGTCGACCGACTGAGGCAAAGGGCGTTTCACAGCCCCTGACGGTGTTTGAGTCGCCTGGACAGGCACTAATTGATTGTCCGGCCGTCTCATGTCGTCAAACGACTGCTTTAGCGTGTTGACACTATCCCGTAGTTCCATAAATAAAGGCATCCATTCTGGTGTCGACCCCCTAGGAGGTGACATCCCCATATTTGGCAATTGCTCCGCCTCCACACCAATATCGTCCTCATACATGTCGACACACACGTACCGACACACAGCAGACACACAGGGAATGCTCCTAATGAAGACAGGACCCACTAGCCCTTTGGGGAGACAGAGGGAGAGTTTGCCAGCACACACCAAAAGCGCTATATATATATCAGGGATAGCCTTATAATAAGTGCTCCCCTATAGCTGCTTTGTTATATAAAAATATCGCCATAAATTTGCCCCCCCTCTCTGTTTTACCCTGTTTCTGTAGTGCAGTGCAGGGGAGAGACCTGGGAGCCGTCCTGACCAGCGGAGCTGTGAGAGGAAATGGCGCCGTGTGCTGAGGAGATAGGCCCCGCCCCTTTTCCGGCGGGCTCGTCTCCCGCTATTTTGAGAAATCAGGCAGGGGTTAAATATCTCCATATAGCCTCTAGGGCTATATGTGAGGTATTTTTAGCCTTTATAGGTACTCATTTTGCCTCCCAGGGCGCCCCCCTCCCAGCGCCCTGCACCCTCAGTGACTGCCGTGTGAAGTGTGCTGAGAGGAAAATGGCGCACAGCTGCAGTGCTGTGCGCTACCTTTAGAAGACTGCAGGAGTCTTCAGCCGCCGATTCTGGACCTCTTCTGTCTTCAGCATCTGCAAGGGGGCCGGCGGCGCGGCTCCGGTGACCATCCAGGCTGTACCTGTGATCGTCCCTCTGGAGCTTGATGTCCAGTAGCCAAGAAGCCAATCCATCCTGCACGCAGGTGAGTTGACTCCTTCTCCCCTCAGTCCCTCGCTGCAGTGATCCTGTTGCCAGCAGGAATCACTGTAACATAAAAAACCTAGCTAAACTTTCTCTAAGCAGCTCTTTAGGAGAGCCACCTAGATTGCACCCTTCTCGGCCGGGCACAAAAATCTAACTGGAGTCTGGAGGAGGGTCATAGGGGG